>NC_084602.1:43003842-43358119 GCF_033807715.1 Cololabis saira
AAAAGAATTTCTGTCTTGCGTCCTTTCACATTTAGTCGGTTCATTAATTTCTCCGTGCAAAATGTTGCTGTGCTGCCTGGATCGAGAAAGGCATAGGTCTGGATGTACCTGCTCCCTTTTCCCACCTTGATTCTGACTGGAACGATCGCAAGTGCACAGTCTTTCCCGGCCCCAGTAGCATCACATGCTGAAACGAGAGCACTGCTTATGGGGGTTTCTTCTGTCTCAGCAGTGGCTTTCGGTTTATCTTCCTGCTTTGGGTCTTTTTCACGGGGAATGTGAAGTACAGTAGGATGTTTCATTTGACAGACCTGACACATTAATCTTTTTCTACAATTTCTGCTTAGGTGACCTTTCAGCAGACAACCATAACAATATCCATGACTCCTTAAGTATTCAACCTTGATGTCATGTGACTGTGTTTTGAATTGTGAGCAGTCGGTAAGAGCATGTTTCCCATGACAGAATCCACATAAAGGGATACTAGCACTGCTTGTGGTCTGAACACGTTGTAGTGGGACAGATGAAGGTTTTACAGCGTATCCTGCTTTCTCCATATTCACAGCTACTGAAGTAGCAAAGCTGCTGGTTCTGCTTCTTATCGCCGTGGGTTCACCTTTGCTTCTTGGGAGAGGCCTTTTGGTTATTATTTGGTCCTGAATGTCACCAAACAAGGGATCCAAAAGCATCTTGGCTTGCTTTTCCACAAAATCCACCAAGTGTTGAAATTTGATTCTCCTGCCAGTCTTCTGTTGTGTCTCAAAGGCTGTGGTTCGCCACCTTTCCCGGAGTTTGTACGGTAGTTTGGATGCAATTATCCTTAGATTTGATGGGATATCAAGTTCCTCCAAATACTCTAAATCCTGCATTACATTACAGCATCCTCTCAAATACATTGCATATGCATGCAACATTTTCCCATCCTCAGCTTTTATCGCTGTCCAATTCATGGCTTTTTCCAAGTAAGCCCCAGATATCTTCATCTCATTTCCAAAGTGTTCTTTTAAGAGGCGTCTCGCTTCACTATAGCCCCTACTCCCCTCCATGTGCAAACAGCTACGAATTAAGTTTCTGGGCAAACCAGCGGTGAACTGCTCTAGATAGTAGAGTCTGTCTTGATTATTCTTAGTCTTGTCTTCAATCAAGTGTTCAAATGCGTGGATAAAAGACTGATACTCCAGCGGGTTACCATCAAACACAGAAATCTCTCTTGCAGGTAGTAGAGACAGTTTTTGCTGTGAGACAATGAGTTCTGCTATGTCACTTTGTCTTTGAATAACCTCACCCATGTTACCATGAGGAGCATTAATATTGACATTTTCTTGTGCAGGGTGATTTATTATTTGAGTATGGCTTGCACTGTGTTTTTTAGTAGCATTCTTGCTTTGAGGTTTATTTCGATCCTCTTGTGTGTTGATGCTCCTTGTAGATGGAGGTCTGTGGAGACTTAGGATGGTTTGGTGAAGTGGGGTTTTGGGTATTGCACCTAACTGCACAAAGTCCACATATTTCTCCACAGTTTCTGGTTCATGATGGGAGTCATAATACTCAGTCATGCCATCACCCGGAGCTTCCTGAGCCCCATCGTCACTTTCCTGAGGTGAATCACTTTGGAGGATTTCTATTTTAGCAGTTGATGCTGCGAGGTCTGCTTCCAACTCAATTTGCTCCATCTTTGCTTTCAGTTTTATTTCCTCCAGTTGCAAGGTGTGCTTTTCTTTCAATGCAGCAGCTCGAGCCCTCGCAGCAGCCTGTTCTGCTTTGGCCTTTTTTAACTCTGAGGAGACTGAGGATGATCTAGAGGCTTTTGATCCAGTGGTAGACTTTGATTTGTGAGATACATTTGATATGCTGTCCAGTGGTCCTACTTTTGATTGTGCAATTTCTCTTTTCCATGTTTCAACATCCTTCAAGAAATAATTCAGGTTAGTTATTCTGGGTTCATACCAGTCATAATAATCATTTTCCTTTTCCTCTTCTGATAAGAGCTCTTGCACAGATTTGTGAGCAATTTTAAATTCATCCACAGCTCCTTTAAACACTTCAAATGCATCATTGACTTTATCAATATTTCTTTCATCAGTCATCAAAGCCTTTATTTCATTTAACCTCCTCGTGCATGCTCCCAATCTGCCTCTGCGGGAAGCGATGCATGATTTCAACATGTCCTCAGCCTCAGCTGCAGTCTCAGATGTGCTGGACATCATTCCAGGTAATCACAAACGTTCTTTTAATTACTGCTTATTTAATCCTTCAGTTCATCCATGAACATCCATCCAACATCCTGCTTTATTGCAATCCACATCCACAATCCACAACTTTTCCTCCCGTAGTGTTCCTTTAGAGCGCAGCGGCGCTTTCATTCATAAAGTCAATCAGCTGATTTTACTCACGGCTCGCCGGCCCGTCCTTCAAGAGTGATCGGCTGGATTCACCGACTCTCCGTTCTCCTTCGAGTCTTTAGTGGAGTTTTCCTACTTGTTATGGCTACTCTTGCATTCAATAAAAAATGTTTAAATAGCAAAGTAGTCTGAGGAGGAGGTCTATGACTCGCTAAATTGATAAAGCACTCGCGGAGATCAGATTCAAAAAACTTAGAATTTATTTTCTCAACTTAAATATTCTCCGTGGTTGACTTACAATAATCACAAAAATCAGAACTTAATTAGCGGTAGAAAAACTGTCTCACTCCTCACTTCTTCAATACAAAAACCAGAGCCAGCGCACCCGGCTGAACCTCTCCTTAATCACAGCAGGAGGGCGGTCCGACCCGGAGGAGGAGGACGTGAGCAGCAGAAAACAATAACAATAAAAAACACAATCCATTCACCATTTTCAATAATCAGTCAACCTTATCACCAGTACCACTTGGAGGCACCACCTTCACAAAATACAAACAATACCAATATGGCTCCAACAGTATATGTGCGTGTATGTGTGTGTGTGTATATATATATGTGTGTGTGTGTGTGTGTGTGTGTGTGTGTGTGTGTGTGTGTGTGTGTGTGTATATATATATGTGTGTGCGTGTATGTGTGTGTGTGTGTGTGTGTGTGTGTGTGTATATATATATGTGTGTGCGTGTATGTGTGTGTGTGTGTGTGTGTGTGTGTGTATATATGTGTGTGTGCGTGCGTGCGTGTCCTGAGACCAGCAGGACCAGATTCTGACCCGTCACCGTCTCCACGGGCGACGACCCGGATTAGCGTTTAATAATCTCTTACCTGTCGCTTTACGCTCCGGTGGACACGTCACACACACACAAAGCTGCCCGTCGAGTCGACGATGGCTGTCTGCGAAACGTCCGTGTTCCAAAGTCTTTTTTTAAATTTTATTTCTTACAGGCACGCTCATGACTTAGCATGCCAATGCGGCTTGTAATCTTCGTTCACAGTGACGACACTTGAATGCTCCTAGGCTCCCGTCAGCAGTGGCCTCCCTCTGCGCATGACGACGTGCACGTTTAAGTGCGTTGTTTTTCTGCCTCAGATCGTCCAACTTTTTAAGGCCAGCATTTGTGGTGTTGTTCCAGCTGGAACGCTCCAAAGCCTCGAGTTGCCATGTGTCTGGTGAGATGTCACGTTGCTTAAGAGTGCTCTTTAGCGTATCTTTCCATCGTAGGAGTGGGCGACCGACAGATCCTTTTCCTTTAGCAAGCTCTGCAAAGAGTACTTGTTTCGGGAGTCGGTTTTCAGGCATACGAGCGATGTGCCCTGCCCACCTTAAGGCTCAGTTATGCTTCTGCGTCAAAATGACGCCGTGCCTACGGCGTGTGGTTTGGATCGACGCAGACGACACGCCGTCACCTGCGCCGTCACTGACGTCACCTCCTGAAAATTGTAACTACGCGTCGAGGAGACGCAGACCACACGCAGACCGAGAGGGCTGTGATTGGTTCGTTTGAAAGCGAAGCATTTCCGGTTTCCGGTTTGAATCAGTAGTAAACTTCCAGGGCTCTTTTCTTCGTTTATGTGTGATTTTTTTTTTTTGTTTTTTGCACAATAGTTGTCCTTATTTCTTTGATTTACTGTGACCGGAAAAAGTCGGATAAACCATTCAGAAAAAGATCGCGGGGGGTACTGCACCGCGACCAAATGGAGTGACGGAGAAGTCCGAAGGGTTTAGCGCGGCGTCACGGCTGCGGCGTGTGCTCTGCGTTGGTGTGACACAGAACCATAACTGAGCCTTTAGTTGTATCTTGGAGAGAATGATCTCAATATCCATGGTATTGGCTTGAGTCAGAACTTCATCGTTTGTCACTCTCTGATGGTATGAGAGCGAAGGATTGCTCGTAGATGGTGTTGTTGGAGGCAGCGACACGTGTGATGTGACGACCGTATAGTGTCCACGTTTCGGCACCATAAAGAAGGGCTGACAACACAACAGCATTATATACAGAGACTTTTGTGTCGACTTTGATGTCATGTGATGACCACAGGCGTTTCCATAGCCTGCCCAATGATGCACTCGCACAATGAATACGGTTTCCAAGCTCCTTGTCTATGGTGCAATCACTTGATACAATACTTCCGAGGTATTTGAAGTTTTCTACTGTTGCGAGAGGAGACACACACACACACACACACACACACACACACACACACACACACACACACACACACACACACACACACACACACACACACACAACCATAGACACACGGTATTGTTTATTGTCCATTGAAAGTCCAGAAACACGAGCTTTTGGTGAGAATTCCTGCAAATCAAAAGCCTTTGGGTGAAGCTGGTCGTGTGTGTGTGTGTGTGTGTGTGTGTGTGTGTGTGTGTGTGTGTGTGTGTGTGTGTGTGTGTGTGTGTGTGTGTGTGTGTGTGTGTGTGCAGGGGTGGAGCAGTGATTTTAAAAGTGGGGGGGTTCTAGGGCACATGAGCATCCTGGCTGCCAAAATATACATTATAGCACCACGCCCTTTATTCCCAGATATGTAGCTACTAATGTTTAACATAAATAATAAAACGCTCCCAGACTGTATTCAAAGGCTCTTCCAACACAGAGTCAGTAATTATGAACTGAGAGGAACATGCGTTTTTATGAAAACAAAGACAAGGTGAAATTGGCAATAACAGTTTTCACATTACAAAAATAGTAGTGACAGAAATAACAAAAGGTGTCATTGCCCCTTAAAAAAACAATTATGGGGTGAAATCTGACAATGAACACAGAACTTTTTTTGTTAACAAAAGAGAAATAGAGAGAAATAATCCTGTGACTCGTCAGATTTGTTTTGGATGTTTCTGATATAATAGTTTTCAGAAACCACAAAGTAATCCAGCTGTTATCTGGGTCATTTACACACTTTCAGATAAAGCTGAAGTGAAGATAGCGGAGCTGTTTTATGGTTCTGCGTTAAATCGACGCAGAGACTACGGCGTAGGCTACGCGGCGACGCACGCCGTACGCTGTACCCTACGCCGTACGCTGTACCCTACGCCGTAGGCTACGTAAGCTACGCCGTACCCTACGCCGTAGGCTCTGCGTTGATTTAACGCGGAACCATAAATCAGCTCCGGAGCCGGCAGTCAGCCAGAAATTCCGAAATTTTCAGATCAAATTTCTTAACAGGCGTTATTAGGATAAACTGAGCCCAGGTTGGGGATCTTAACGGTTACTTTTACGCCTGAAAAAATATTAAAACTTAATAAAGTGGCATATTAACAGCTACAGCTGAAATTAAAACAGCTTTTGGCTCTCAGCTTCCTGATCATGTTTATTTTCCCGGGCGGCAGCCGGGCTGGTTTTGGTTAAAAGGCTGTGATTGGCTGGACGGCCATTAAATCAATCTAATTTGACCAATGATTTTTCATGTAGCGTACGGGGAACTGAGGTGCGCTCCATTTGGGTATGCTGATGCATCCCGAGGGCACTGGGCAAAAACGGTTTTACCTTGGGAAAAAGTGGGGGGGATGAAATCATCTTTTTGTTTTTTCAATCTCTTTGAGTGGGGGACGGTTGCACAGGCAGCACCCACACTGTCCTGTCCAAAGAGAAGGCCAGGGTCCCTAACCCTAATGGCATGGAGACCAAGACAATGGGGGGCCAACCTTTGCTGCAGCATTCTTCTGCCGTTGTGGCTGTTGTGGAGCTTCTCTGCCACCGCCATGGGCGACCCTTGACCTTACCTCCATGGGTGACCCTTGAACTTACCTCCATGGGCGACCCTTGACCTTACCACCATGGGCGACCCTTGACCTTACCACCATGGGCGACCCTTGACTTTACCTCCATGGGCGACCCTTGACTTTACCTCCATGGGCGACCCTTGACTTTACCTCCATGGGCGACCCTTGACCTTACTGCCATGGGTGACCCTTGACTTTACCTCCATGGGCGACCCTTGACTTTACCTCCATGGGCGACCCTTGACTTTACCTCCATGGGCGACCCTTGACCTTACCACCATGGGCGACCCTTGACTTTACCTCCATGGGCGACCCTTGACTTTACCTCCATGGGCGACCCTTGACTTTACCGCCATGGGCGACCCTTGACCTTACTGCCATGGGTGACCCTTGACTTTACCTCCATGGGCGACCCTTGACTTTACCTCCATGGGCGACCCTTGACTTTACCGCCATGGGCGACCCTTGACCTTACTGCCATGGGTGACCCTTGACTTTACCTCCATGGGCGACCCTTGACCTTACCACCATGGGCGACCCTACCAGGAGCTTAAAGCTCCAGACAAATCGCCCTCAGGTTCATCGGAACACGGAAGTTTCTCCACCACGGCAAGATGGCGATCCAAGGAGAGCTCAGTCATGTATCTCCTGCCAAAGGGTATCGATTGATAGAAACTACTGATGTACAACTTTACTGCCTAATACTACACTAAAGTACATCTTTACTACTGTCCTGGTTTGGTTGGTAGCAGAAGCGACCTGCTCCCACTTCCTGGACCTGTTTGATATTTAAAGGAGCATGAGGCTCCTTTTAAGAAATGAGACTCTCTAGCGCCACCCTTCACCACGACGGCCGTCGGGGGTACTGCAGCCAACAGTGAAGCCGGCACGGGAGAACGGGGAGAACGGGAGAACGGGGAGAACGTGCATGCAGCGTCATGTGACGTCACATCCACAGGACAGCGCGGGAAATTTGGGACCGAATTGCAGCACATTTTGCAGCAACAGCCTGTTCAAGGCGAAGGAGAGATACACTAGAGGAAACATTCTTTTGGGTTTGGAACGCTTCATCTGACATCATTACTAGAAAACTTAAAACGTATACAGATTTTTTTCATAAATCCTGCCTCAAGCTCCTTTAAGGCCTCAACCCCCCCATCATCTCTGCCCCCCCAGCCCAGCGGGGCTCCAGGGGGATCGTTGCCTCTGATTGGCCGGTGATTGCAGGGTTGGTTCCTCACAGTGGAGTCGGGGGATCGATCCCCGGCGGTTCCACCATTAGCTTCCCGCTGGGCCTGATGACTGTATTCCACACGTGACCCGACGGGCTCGATCCAATCAGCTGTATCGATCTGGGGGGGGGGGGGGGGGGGGGCGGCGACGGTCCCGGCAGCACAGAGACACAGAGAGACAAAGAGAAGAAGAAGAAGAAGAAGAAGCCGCCATCACACGTCGAGATGTCGAGATTAATGTTGAAATACAATTTCAAGAATAAAGTCGAAATTTTGAGAATACATTTGAAATACAATTCTCGAAATTGTTCTTCAACCGTAATCTCGTAATTTCGACTTTTTTCTTCAACATTTCGACTTTTTTCTCAAAGTGCATAATGAAAACAAAATCTTCCTCCTCTAAACTTAAACTGCTGATAGGAAGAACTGATGTCTTCTTTGAAAACTTATTTATTTTCTTTGGCTTTTAGTGTGTGACAAATTAGTTCCCTACATCTGTGAGAAGTGATTGTGCACTTTATGTGTCTGTTCTTTGTCGTCTATTCTCTATTATCTATTTTTTATTACTATTTTATTGATCATTTTAGTATGTCAGTGATTTTATTGTTTCTACACTGTGTTTTTCTTTTGGTATTGTGTTATTTTCTTGTATGCTGTACAGCACTTTGGTCGACCTCGGTCGTTTTTAAATGTGCTTTATAAATGAAATTGACATTGACATTGACATTGATTACCTGTGGAATAACTGGGCCAGTGGAGTCCGGTGGTCCAACGGTCTCATTGGTCAGTTCTGGTGTGTCTCCTGCAGTCGGGGCTCTGAGGACCAACCGGTCTCTGCGGCGGCTGCACCTGAACAACAACCGTCTGAACAGCTACCAGGACGCGCTGCAGCTGGGAGACCTGCTGCGGTTCAACTCCACGCTGGAGACGCTGCAGCTGAGAGACAACCTGCTGGAGGACGACGGTAGGGAGGACAATACTACTGCTACTACTACTACCACCTGGTAGGGAGGCTCCGTCTGCAACCAAGGAAAATACCTGGGGGTCCAGGTCTGGAGGAGCTGGTTTAACGGTGTTTCTGGTCCAGGTCTGGAGGAATTGTGCGACGGTCTGCTGCGTCAGAAGGAAGAAGGTCTGAAGATTCTGCTGCTGAACAACAACCACATCACTGAGAGAGGGATGGAGCCGCTGGCCAGAGTTCTGGTGAGTTCTGGTGAGCAGAGACATCTGTCTGGTTCCATTCCTGTGTTTTTTATCAACATTTCAACTTTATTCACGAAATTTTGACTTTTTTCTCAACATTTTGACTTTTTTCTCGAAATTGTACTTCAACATTGATGTTGTCGGAGCAGGAAATTAAACAAAGTACATAAATGTGTTTAGCCGCGTTCACTTCCTGGGAGGGTGGAAGGGTGGGGGGTTGGTGTGGGGGGGGGCCTGGGGGGTCAGAGTTCACCAGGGAGACAGCTGTGGGAAAGAAGCTGTTCCTGAACCTGGTGGTCATTTTTATATTATATATTATAATAATTGGCGAGCCAGCTAGGAGCTCGGGTGCCCTATTGTATCTGTAGGAATTTTTTCTTTTTTTCTTTTCATTTTTCCTTCTTCCAACGAAATGAGGGCCTCCCCCCCCCCCCCCCCCTTCCTCAAAATTTTGAGGAAAAAAGTAAAAATGTCGAGATTAATGTTGAAGTTCAATTTCAAGAATAAAGTCGAAATTTTGTGGATAAAGTTGAAATACATTTCGACATTTGGACTTTTTTCTCGAAGTGCATAATGAAAACAAAATCTTCCTCCTCTAAAATATTATTTTTATTTTCCTCCTGCCTGGCCCTGATACTCTGGGTCCATTCCTGATCTGTCTTCAGTCAGTTATTCCATACTTTGTCAGTTCCAGGTTATTTCTTTGATAAAGTTAATTAACGTTAACATTACTGGTCGCCAGCGCAGCGAAGCATCGGGGAATAAGATCAGCTTTGATCTCGTCACAAACATTCCCAAAAACTCCAACGCCAAGTGGCTATTAAACTGTAGAAGAAAAAAAACTGTAGAAGAAGAACTGGACACGCCCCCTGTGACATCATTAGAGCTGGACACGCCCCCTGTGACATCATTAGAGCTGGACACGCCCCCTGTGACATCATTAGAGACTGATTCTGAAGAGTTTTTCTCTGGTCCAGGTTGTAACTGAGGGAAACAGGTTTTTACTGCTGATGAGATCAGACTTCTGCTGCAAGAGTTTCCTTCATTTACAGATTTATTCATTTATACCTGCAGGTTAAACTAAATCAGGAGGTTGTTTTCCAGCAGCAGCTTCACCCCCGGGTCTGTTCCCCCCCCGTCTCTCTGCAGAGCCGTGACCAGGGACCAAAGCGAGTTTAGCGAGTTTAGCGAGGTGAGCAGTGAGTGGGCGGAGCCTCCCGGGGATTCTGGGTAACGGCGTTCCCTCGTCTCCCAGAATCCCCGGCTTCACGCACCGGCTGATCAACCGTCAGCGCTAATGCGGCTCTGGAGACAAAACGCTGCTGAGATTCAGAGAGACGAGACAGAACTGAGGCCCCGTCTCCACGGAGCAGAAACGCTGGTGTTTTCATGCGTTTTGTTCGTTCATTTACAGGAAAACGAAGCTCAAAGTCTCCAAAAACCATCATTTCTGAAAACTCCGGCCGAAGTGTAGATTTTTCAAACCTCCGTCTTCACGTTTGTTTGTAAACGGAGAGAAACGGACATTTAGACTCCAGAACGTCACATTATGAGACAGAAACGTCACCACACTGCAAAAACTCAACATCTTAACAAGAATATTTGTCTTATTTAGTCTGTTTGTCTTACTCTTAGTTAAAATGTCTAATTTTTAGTCCAAAAAATGTTGAGAAAAAAGTCGAGAAAAAAGTCAAAATTTTGATAAGTCGAAATTTTGAGAAAAAAGTCAAAATTTTGAGAAAAAAGTCGGGAAAAAAATCGAAATTTTGAGAAAAGAGTCGAAATTTTAAGAAAAAAGTCGAGAAAAAAATCGAAAAGTTGAGAAAAAAGTCTAAATTTTGAGAAAAAAGTTGAGAAAAAAGTCAAAATTTTGAGAAGAAAAATTGAGAAAAAAGTCTAAATTTTGAGAAGTCGAAATTTTGAGAAAAAAGTTGAGAAAAAAGTCAAAATTTTGAGAAAAAAGTCAAAATTTCGAGAAAAGAGTCAAAGTGTCGAGAAAAAAGAAAAGTCGAGAAAAAAGTTGAAATTTTGAGAAAAAAGTTGAAATGTCGAGAAGTCGAAATTTGGGGAAAAAACTCGAAATTTTGAGAAGAAAGTCGAAATTTGGAGAAAAAAGTTGAGAAAAAAGTTGAAATTTTGAGAAAAAAGTTGAAATGTCGAGAAGTCGAAATTTGGGGAAAAAGTCGAAATTTTGAGAAGAAAGTCGAAATTTTGAGAAAAAAGTTGAGAAAAAAGTCGAAATTTTGAGAAAAAAGTCAAAATTTTTAGAAAAAGTCGAAATTTTGAGAAAAAGTCGAGAAAAGAGTCGAAATTTTGAGGAAAAAGTTGAAAAAAGTTGAAATTTTGAGAAGTCGAAATTTTGAGAAAAGAGTAGAGAAAAAAGTCGAAATTTTGAGAAAAAGTCAAAATTTTGAGAAAAAAGTCGAGAAAAAAGTCAAAATTTTGAGAAAAAAGTCGAGAAAAAAGTCAAAATTTTGAGAAAAAAGTCGAGAAAAAAGTCGAAATTTTGAGAAAAATGTCGAGAAAAGAGTTGAAATTTTGAGAAAAAAGTCGAAATTTTGAGAAAAATCGACATTTTGAGAAAAAAGTCAGAATTTTGAGAAAAAAGTCGAAAAAAGTTGAAATTTTGAGAAAAAAAGTCGAAAAAAGTTGAAATTTTGAGAAAAAAGTCAAAAGTTTGAGAAAAAAGTCGAGGAAAGAGTCGAAATTTTGAGAAAAAAGTCGAGAAAAGAGTCGAAATTTTGAGAAAAAGTCAAAATGTTAAAAGTAACTCCACTTCTCTGTCACTCCAAACCAAAGACTCTGGTTCATCTTGGAAGTAACTGGAAGTTACTCGTGTCATTTGTTGATGTTTTTTCCAGGATTCTGATTGGCTAGCATGACTTTATCTTCTCGTTACACTGCCCCCTGCAGGTTTGGCTGCTCATAGCACCTTAACAGCTATTTATGCAGGTTCCTGGAAATGATGGGACTTTTCTAAACGGAGAGGGGAAAATATCCGTTTTTGTAAATACCCGGCTCTGTGGAAACGTGCTCTTATGATGCCCTGAATCCTGTCCTGCAGCCGGTCCTGAAGGTCCTGCAGGTCCTGGATCTGGGTCAGAACCTCCTGGGGAACGAGGGCGTGCTGGTGATCCGGCAGCCGCTGATGGTGAACAGCTCGCTGCTGCAGCTCGGCCTGAAGAGAACCAACATCAGCTGTGAAGGTACGACCGGGCCAGAGGTGGGTTATAAATTAGGGATGGTCGGTATGGACTAAAAAATGTATCACGATCATTTCTGGCATTTATCCCGATAACGATAAAAATTACGATAAAAAAAATACCAATTCAACTCCATCTTTGTAACTATAAATCTATCTCACTCTCAGATCCACCATGTTTGTTACACAAAAACCTCATCAACGGGAATTTATCCTTCTTTCTTTCTTTCTTTCTTTCTTTCTTTCTTTCTTTCTTTCTTTCTTTCTTTCTTTCTTTCTTTCTTTCTTTCTTTCTTTCTTTCTTTCTTCCTCATTTCCTTCCTTCCTTCCTTCCTTCCTTCCTTCCTTCCTTCCTTCCTTCCTTCCTTCCTTCCTTCTCCCCTTTCCTTCCTTCCTTCCTTCCTTCTTTTTTTCCCTTCCTTCCTTCCTTCCTTCCTTCCTTCCTTCCTTCCTTCCTTCCTTCCTTCCTTCTTTTTTCCCTTCCTTCCTTCTTTCCTCCTGCTCTCTCCTTCCTTCTTCCCTTCCTCTTTTCTCCCTTCCTTCCTTCCTTCCTTCCTTCCTTCCTTCCTTCCTTCCTTCCTTCCTTCCTTCCTTCCTTCCTTCCTTCCTTCCTTCCTTCCTTCCTTCCATAAATCATCTTTACACAAAAACATCATCAACAGGAATTTATCGTTTTTACCGTGAGATACAAATTCTTATCGTGAGGAATTTTTTTTGACGGTTTATCGTGAACGGTAAAATATCACCCATTCCTATTATAAATACATGGATAAAGTGTGGAACAGTTTGGAGCAGGAAATTAAACAAAGTACATAAATCTATTTAGCCCCGTTCACTTCCTGGGGGGGTTGGTGTGGGGGGGGGGGGGGGGGTGTGGAGGGGTGGGGGGTTGGTGTGGGGGGGCCTGGGGGGTCAGAGTTCACCAGGGAGACAGCTGTGGGAAAGAAGCTGTTCCTGAACCTGGTGGTCATTTTTATATTATATATCATAATAATTGGCGAGCCAGCTAGGAGCTCGGGTGCCCTATTGTATCTGTAGGAATTTTTTCTTTTTTTTTTTTCTTTTTTCCTTCTTCCAACGAAATGAGGGCCCCCCCCCCCCCCCCCCCCCCTAAAGACCGAAATGTTGAGAAAAAAAGTCGAAATGTTGATAAAAAAGTCAAAATGTTGAGAAAAAAGTCAAAATGTTGAGAAAAAAGTCGAAATGTCGAGATTAATGTTGAAGTTCAATTTCAAGAATAAAGTCGAAATTTTGTGAATAAAGTTGAAATACATTTCGACTTTTTTCTCGACATTTCGACTTTTTTCTCGAAGTGCATAATGAAAACAAAATCTTCCTCCTATTATTTTTTAGTTTTCTCCTGCTGGGCCCTGATACTCTCCCGTAATATCCCGTTAGGCTAAACATGACCAAATATTCAGTTCAGCAAATTCCGGTTATTCAAAGGGGTTATTGGTGTTTACATGGCCGTGTAACCGGGTTATTGATAATATTCCGGTTTTAAAAGGGTTATTGATGCTGGAAACACAGTCAGTGCCGTGAGAACCTCCGAGGTCTTCGGAGGTTCTACTCCCTCAGAACCCAGACCCGGACCCGGACCCCCGTTGCGGTTTCTGACCCGGTTCTCTCCCGGTCCAGGTGCGGTTTCTGACCCGGTTCTCTCTGGTCCAGGTGCCGTGGCGCTGGCCGAGGTCCTGGCCGAGACCCGGACCCTGCAGGTTCTGGACCTCCGTCAGAACCGGGTGAAGGTCGGGGGCCTGATGGCCCTGAGTCTGGCCCTGGGGATCAACCGGTCCCTGGTCTCCCTGGAGCTGGACCTGAAGCTGGACCTGGACCGGGACCTGGAGCTGGACCGGGACCTGGACCTGGACCGAGACCTGGAGCTGGACTGGGACCGGGACCTGGACCCGTACCGAGACCTGGACCCAGACCTGGACCCAGAGCAGGTAGGTGGTGCCGGCACTGATGATGTCACCCCCCCAACAATCCCTGCCATCTGTTTGTGCTGGTTTTATCTGATTCACTCATTTACATATTAGAGGTTTAATTACCTCATAGAGAGGAATGTTCCCTAGGAAGGTTCCCTAGGAAGATTCCCTAGGAAAGTTCCCTAGGAAGATTTCATAGGAATGTTCCCTAGGAAGGTTCCCTAGGAAAGTTCCCTAGGAAGATTTCCTAGGAATGTTCCCTAGGAAGATTTCCTATGAAGGTTCCCTAGGAAGATTCCCTAGGAAAGTTCCCTAGGAAGATTCCCTAGGAAAGTTCCCTAGGAAGGTGTCAGATTAATCTGAGTTTTTGAAAAAGTTTGTCCTTATGAAAATATTCTATCAGAATAGGCTTAATTAGGTCAGCTCAGAGAAGCTGACTGCTGTGTTTTTCACATCCTTACCATTGTTAACAGAAGTCACAGGACAGGCCACTCCCTGAGGGTATTTAGGGGGGTTGTCTGCTCTGTTAAACAGTTGACTATTGTGCAGTTGTCCAATACTTCCTGTTGTCCTCATTTGACCCCTTTGACCCTTCGTGTTTCTTAAAGACTTTACCCTGACTGCTGGTTATCACATGTTAACAGATGACAGGGCAGCCCTTCCTGAGTTTGGGGTGTCCAACAACTATCCCATTGTTAGTTGACCATCTGATGACAACAAAATCCCCCTTGACCAATTAAGGTTTCTTAAAAGGATGTCTGTTGCTCTGCACACCACAAGATAACTGAAAAGTCATAGGTGTGACTTTTCAACCATCATCTGATACCATGTCTGTTTCTCCATCTGCTTCTTCTAATTGTCCATTGTTTACCAAATATGGTCATGTTTCCTGTCAGTTTTACCAATAAATAGCTTCCTGCAAGGGGAGGGTCTTTGGGAAGCATCTGCTGTCAGGAGGTTCTGCCTCTGTCAGTATGCTCTCCCCCTCCTGCAGGAGCGCCTGAAAAATAATTCCACAGTCTCTGTGCCTTTCCTAAGTTATTAATTTATGTTATGATGATTTAGGAACCTAACAGAAGGTTCCCTAGGAAAGTTCCCTAGGAAGATTTCCTAGGAAGGTTCCCTAGGAAAGTTCCCTAGGAAGGTTCCCTAGGAAGGTTCCCTAGGAAGGTTCCCTAGGAAAGTTCCCTAGGAAAGGTCCCTAGGAAGGTTCCTGGGAACCGAGTCTGGAGCAGATCTGTAGCCCCTCGTCACGGTGACCAGCCGACCCGTCGGTCCTGGGGTCGGGTTCCCGTGTTGGACAGACCATAATATCACATTGCAGCGTATAAATCCATTAACTCCGGTGAATATCTCAGTAAATGGTCACCGTGTTGACGACAGGCCACACCCAGAGCCGCCGCAAGGAGTGTGCGAACCGTGCAACCGCAAGGGGCCTCGCGCTATGGGCCGTTTTTTTCTTTTTTTTCCCTTTTTTCCCTTATAAATATCAACAGTCACGTTCCATTACAGACCTAAATGTGTACTAGTCTGTGCATATCAATAAATATATGTGTCTGTTGTTCAATACAACTGATCAGACCAAGCGCAGACACAAGCTGCTCTGATCCAGACGGTGGAGTTGGAACAAACTGTCACACAATGTCGAGAGAACGAGACAGATTCAGGAAATTTCCATCAGGGGATGAAAAAAGAAAAGAACTAAAGAAAATGGAAGAGTTTAATGCCTCTCTGAAAGGCTCGTTTGATAAATTTGTTACAAAAATCACAGATCCGACCGGGTCTCCAGCAGCTGCGGGGATGATGATGAGGCAGGGGAAGGTATCCAGTATTTTGATCATTGGAGAGTTAAAATTGCACATATAGACACCCGATCCAACCCGAAAAACCCCAAAAAATTTTGCGAGGGCCCCCCCCCCCCGGCCATTTCGCCAAATGTCCCAGACGTCTCTGGCCACACCTCTTTCAGTTAGAATCACAAGAGGGGGTCCAGTTCCTGGTTTAGTTCCTGTTTAGCCCCCACCCTGAGGGATTGTTGGTTCAGACACGTATGTGATGAGTGAGGGGGGGCAATCATGGGCTGTGGGGTTGCTGTTGTCGTTGTTTACCATCCGGATGTTTGTCGTTGTTTACCATCCGGATGTTTCATGTCTCCTCCAGTTGATCAGGGAACTGATGTTGTTAATTATTAATTATTGACTGCTGTTAATTATTCATGCCGCCGCTGGGTCGCTAGCGTCTCCACTAGCGTCTCTGCTGCAGAGGAGCCGTTAGCTCGTCTGTTTGATGCAGAATATCTGGCTGTGGTTTGTCCGATACGAGCGTCGGCCAGGACTTGAGAGGGAACTCTGTCCCAGCTGAGGTTATTGATCAGCAGATCTGAGCTGATCAGGACGACAGCAGGAAACAGAAAACAGAAAACCGGGTCATTCACTGAAGTTTCTCTCAGACTCCTGCTGATGTCTTTTCCTCCTGATACTGTTCACACTAGTCATGCACCGATTGTTCGGTAACCGAAATTGTTCGGCCGAAAATGGCAAAAAAACACTTTGGGTGTTCGGTGGAATAAGTGGGAAAAAAACCCAACAATTAATAACGGCGTTGTAAAATAAGGAAATAGACTGGCCGCTCCGTAACGGTTGCACCACAAACATAAATCGTTGGCCAACCAAAAACTAACCACATAAGAATTTTACCAACATTCACCAGGAGGTGGAACCAAATCAACATAATGCTGGGAAATTAAAACATGTTCAGTTTTTTATGTTCAATAAATATTTTCTACCTTGTAATTTTGTAAAAGATTTTTTTCTTTGAAAAGCCTAAATCACATTTATTTGATTTATGCAATGGTGAAAAAATTGGCAAAATAAATGAAAAACTGCGAAAAAACCATGTTCGGTATTCGGCCAAGTGTTTATTATTGTTTTCGGTTTCGGTTTCGGCCACAAATTTTCATTTCGGTGCATCATTAGTTCACACACTTCTAAAACATCTGCTTTTATTGATCACCAATAATTATGATCAGTTACTCAATAATTATGATCTGTTACTCAATAATTATGATCAGTTACTCAATAATTATGATCAATGCTGATGATCACTTCATCAATAATGATGATATGCAAACATTCTTGTGAGTCATCAGTTTTTCGACTCGTACCCATAAACTTGAATTCGTGTTCACAGTGAAGACTCGTAGTCGTAGAAATTAGAGTTGTATTCACAAGACTTTGCACTCACAGCTTTTAGATTCATACTCACATAAAAACAATCCTAACCCTAATAATTTATCAGACTCATGTGTGTGACAGCAGAATTTTGGGTACAACTTTTTTATTTACATACAAATGTTTATCATTCGTGTCCCTGTGATGGACTGGTGACCTGTCCAGGGTGTAACCCCTGCCTCTCACCTGAAATGAGCTGGGATAGGCTCCAGCAGACCGTGACCCTGAAAAGGATAAAGCAGGTATAGATAATGGATGGATGGATGGATGGATGGATGTTTATCATTACGAATACAAATAGTTATAACATGGACACATCTTTTTGGAAGTGATCTTACTCCATAGGAGCTCCAACGAGGATTTACTGCCGCAGTTCTGCACGACCCACGTCTGCGGCTAGCTTGTTAGCGGTGTGAGTGCCTACACTTCGGAGCAGTTCCGTTGTTATAAGTAGGTGTTCCAAAAGTGTAGTTAAGCTCTATAAACTAATATTCAGACACAACGAGGAGGGAGCATGTTGTCAGGGTTTGACATTTCCCCCAGTTTGTCTTTTCAGTTCTGCTCCTTCTGTGTTCCATCTGCCTTGATTGTCTCCACCTGTGTCTCGTTATCCCCTGGGTTTATCTGGTCTTGTCTTTCCCTGTTCCATGTCAGTCCGTACTGTTTCCTCCCTCCATGTGTCCTCTAAGGTTTTTGCTTTTTTGCTTTTGGTTAATCTTGCTCTGCATTGTTTTTGGTTCTTGTATTTTGGTTAATAAACCCAGTTTTTTGAAACTCCTGCCTCCTGCTCTCCTGCGTTTGGGTCCTCAACAAACCACACCCGTGACAGATGTTTGTACACGGTGGTCCGAAGAGCAGCTGTAGCTTCCAACATGGCGGCTCCGCCAAGTGATGACGTCTAGACCAGCAGTTCCCAACCTTTGTTCCTTGTTCCTACTTGTGTCTAAGACCAGCCGGCCCCCCGACCTGTACGTACTAGCACCAAAATAGTCTTTAATTGAAAAAATGAACATTAATTACGTTTTTTTGATACATTTCTCTTTGGTTTACTCTGTATACAGATGACTTTGTTTTTCTCCAATGTCACCAATGTATGAAATACTCACATAAAAGGGCATAAAAATATTTCTGAAAAATGGCTCTTTTAATATGAGACCAACATTTTTAACATTTTTCCTTTAACAACCTGTCGGAGTAGATTAAATGTTGAGTAATGATATAATAATAAGGAATTAAATCATTTCCTGTGTTTGTCACCAGTGTATAAAAAAACACAAAAAATATTCCAGACATTCATAAATTATTCCTAACAATGTCTTATGAATGACTCAGTCGCAAATATAATTTTTACAACTGCATAATTTCAAAGTTTCGCGCCCCCCCCAGAGATCTCTGGCAAAACACACACATGCTTTATACAAAAAATTTAAAATAACTAAATAACTAATAATAACCAATAAATAGTTAAATAATAAAAAGAGCAATATAAAAAGTAGAAAAAGAGTATGTACAAGAGAGAAAAAAAATAGTCAAAAATAATAAACACCAAAAAAATGGATATTTACAAAAAATGTACAAATATTATTTATTTTTTTTAACCTTGTCTGCACATATCAATGATTGATACTATGACGGTAGAAACCAAAGGCATATATATGTGCATTATTACTATATTTAAGATATATAAATATGCATACACATACATAAATATACACATACAAACCCAGTGATTTTTTTAAATTTTTTTTTAATTTACAAATATTTTCAAAAATACGTATCATCTCTAAGTGGACCCCAATGCTAGCAATATCAAGTGAGGAAGATAAACTTGTGTGGGCAATACTAAGAACCCCCGTAGTTCCATAACTACGTTATCTATAACTATAACTTTATTCATAAAGCGTCCATTACAACACTAGTCATCTCCAGGAAGTTTCCAGAACCAGAACACGACGACGGATCAATTATTACACCAATAACAGGTAAAAACTCCCCTTTAGGAGGGAAGAAACCAGGACCTGGTTCCTGCTGAAGACCAGCCGGCTAGAGCAGGAAAAGAGAAAGAGGAAAGAGAGAATGGAGAACTAACACTAACTAGAACCGGATCAGGACCAGTGGCGTAGGGATAGTCAGTGCAGCACGTGCAACCGCACAGGGGCCCGTGCGACTTGCCGCAGCTGATGATGGTGAGGTTTGTTCACCTGCAGACTGTTGTGAGTCAAAGCTGGGCTGTTACTTTTACAATCTTCACCTCTTAAAACGTTTCTAATAGGCTACAATAACCCAAGTCATTTATTTGATTGTAAAATGTAACAAACTGTTGGTAAAATCTCTATAGAGCTCATAATGGGGGTGAGTGATGCATGTGCGTGATTGTGCGGGTACGGCTAATTAGTAACATGCTCTAGGGCCCGTCAATATATCCAGCACTGGGACCGTCCAGGACTATCTGAAGGTGTTGGAGCTCCGCCTCGTCCCCCCCGCCCCTCTATCCTCCCCCACCACCACCACCACCCTCCCACCCCGGGACGGCGTCATGGAGGGCAGATAATTGGATTGGTTGTCACTTCCTGCTGCTTCCTGTCGGCTCGGCTCAGCGATGAAGACGTCAGCCTGACAGGAACCTGGGGGGACCAGCTGCATCCTGGAACCGTTCAGAGGGAGGGGGGGGGGGCAGCTGGTACCTCTGACACCTCAGGACGGGTGGAGGTGACACCACAGACGCTCTCCAGGTTCTGATGGGGGCGCTCTCAGACTCGGCCAACATCATCACTGGACACGCTTACATCATGTTTTTAATTCAGAATTAAACTATTTTCCTTCCAGTTTACATGGAAACAGAGGTGTCAAGTAACAAAGTACAAATACTTCGTTACCTTACTTAAGTAGAGATTTTGGTTATCTATACTTCACTGGAGTAATTATTTTTCAGACGACTTTTTACTTTTACTCCTTACATTTTCACACAATTATCTGTACTTTTAACTCCTTACATTTTAAAAACAGCCTCGTTACTCTATTTCATTTCGGCCTTTAATAAAAACTATCCAGTTAAATTGCTCCATCCGGATAGAGTGAATTTGGTTGTGGATTTGTTTTTTGTTTTTTAATTCATTAATTTATTTTTTTATTTTCTTTTCTTTGAATGAGTGTAAACATGATCGCAGAATTATTCTATTCAGATTTAAAATGGGAATAAACCAGCCACTTACTTCGGACTGGACATTTTCATTCAGAATTAGGTGTTTACGTGGTCCTTTTTACTCATTTTAAATCCGATTTAATTGTAATTCTGAATTAAAGAGGAATTAAACTTCCCATGTAAACGCACTGACTGGAGTGAAAACAAGAGGGTTAGCTCTGGCCCCGGCAGGGCGGGGCCTCGGCGAGGCAGATGCCAGCCCCCCGCCCCTGGGAGGGTCAGACCAACGGTCCTCGTCCCTCTTTCCTCTGCAGCTTCTGGCCTGTTGGCAGCAGACGTTAGCGTCGCCACCCGTCCCTGGAAATACGGAATCGTTACGTAATTAATGGGAATTAAAAGTTCCGTATTGAACCAATATGGACATATATTATGCTCTTATTCATTATTCCAGGAGAGGAAGTTCTGCCCCCGGAGTCGCTCTGGAGGTTTAGTCTGAACTTCAGAGTCAAACATGAGAAACACAGTAACAGTTTTCCTGAAGGAACAGAAGTTCCAGTCCTGCAGGATCATGTGTTGAGCAACAGTGACCTCTGGTGGTCGACAGGTGAATCACAGCAGGAATCAGCAGCAGCAGTGCATGCTGGGAAAGCTGCCCGTTCCTGTCTTTTACTGTCTTCACCTATAAAATAAAAACTATCTCCGTTGTTTCCACTCGACCGTGTCAGAGTTAAAGTTAAAGTCCCGACACCAAACTAGGAAGAGACGGAACCAGGACGGTTTGTTTGGAAGTTTCAAAGAGAAAACTTTCTGACAAGAACCTGGAAGCTCAGAGTCCAGACCTGAACCTGGTTCAGGTCCAGACCTGGTCCAGGTCCAGACCTGAACCTGGTCCTGGTCCAGACCTGAACCTGGTCCTGGTCCAGACCTGAACCTGGTCCCAGTCCAGACCTGAACCTGGTCCAGACCTGAACCTGGTCCTGGTCCAGACCTGAACCTGGTCCAGGTCCAGACCTGAACCTGGTCCCAGTCCAGACCTGAACCTGGTCCAGACCTGGACCTGGTCCTGGTCCAGACCTGAACCTGGTCCAGGTCCAGACCTGAACCTGGTCCAAGTCCAGACCTGAACCTGACACGAACGGACCTGTTCAGGTCCGGTTAAAGTTCTGCAGAACAGATTCCTCCCAAACCTCGGTCTCTTCCCCGTCGTTGAGACTCAGACTCCGTCCACACGTAGCCGGGTGTTTTTAAAACCGAATATTTCCCCCCTCCGTTTATAAAATAATTTGTATCCACATTACATCGTTGTTAAAAAAACCCTTCCACACATAACGGAAGATCTGCGTTTTCACCACATTCATAAGCATTCTAACCTGTAGATCATCTGCGGCTCCCAGGGAAGATGCACCTCCGCGGCGCAGCTTCCCCGGCAGGCGCGTCTCCTTCTCGGTCGGAGCTGCCGCGTTATCGACGCAGCCCTACGCCTTACATCATGTAACCGTGGCCATTTCAACTTTTTTCTCGTCATTTTGACTTTTTTCCCCAACATTTCGACTTTTTTCTTAACATTTCGACTTTTTTTCCTCGACATTTCGACTTTTTTTCCTCAACATTTTGACTTTTTTCCTCGACATTTTGACTTTTTTTCTCAACATTTCGACTTTTTTTCTCGACATTTTGACTTTTTTCCTCAACATTTCGACTTTTTTCCCCAACATTTCGACTTTTTTTCTAAACATTTCGACTTTTTTTCTCGACATTTCGACTTTTTTTCTCGACATTTCGACTTTTTTTCCTCAACATTTTGACTTTTTTTCTCGACATTTTGACTTTTTTTTCTCTACATTTCGACTTTTTTTCTAAACATTTCGACTTTTTTTTCTCGACATTTTGACTTTTTTTCTCAACATTTCAACTTTTTTCTTGTTTTTCTTCCGGTAGTTTAACTTCCGGTCCCCCCCCTATCCAATCAGCCGTAGGGCTGCGCGTCGCCGTGTACCGTACGGCGTAGGCTCTGCGTCGATCTAACGCAGTAAACGGTGGTCAAGACCAGAGATCATTTATTTAATAAATAGCTTGGAGAACAGATGCTGGATCATCTGTGGTTCTGTAGTAAACAAAAGTTGCACGTTAGACGTCAGACTCAGAGCAGATTCGTTGTTGTTTTGGAGCATAATGTGACGTTCGAAAACGCAGAACTGCTCTCTGTCTCTGTCTACACCAGGTCTACATGCATCTACATAAACAGAGTTTTCAAAAATCTTCACTTTGCCCGGAGTTTTTTTAAACATTGGTTTATTTGCGTTTTCATGTGGATGACAGGTCCAAACGTAGGAAAATATCTTGGGTTTAGCAGATACCGGCTACGTGTGGACGGGGTCTTAATAGAAGCAGATCAGCGTGGTGATCAGAGAGTGTGTCGGGGTCGGAGGTCGCCTTCTGCTCAGGGAGGCGGCGATGCCAACGACACCAGATCCTGGAGCCAAGGGGGTCAGCGGAGGTTCAGGTTCACACCACCTTCCTCACACACACACACACACACACACACACACACATATACACACACACACACACACACATATACACACACACATATATACACACACACACACACACACACACACACACACACACACCTCTTACAGCACCAGAAGGTTACAGGCGTGTTCTCCACATGCCCGTGTTGGCAGGCGTGTGTGTGTGTGTGTGTGTGTGTGTGTCTGTATTCATGCAGAGCAGCTCTGTCCACCTGTCACTTCCTGACAGGATGATAATCAATCTCTTTATTAGCTGCTCTGCTGCAGACGGGGGGCAGAGAGAAGGAGAAGCTTTTCTCTCCTGGTGATCATCAAATACACATTCATGTGGTTAAAGGTTGTTAACAGCTTTATATCGTAAAGGTGCATCACAAATCACATGTGTATATATCTATATATATATATATTTTATGGTCAGCATTTTTGTAAATTTCTTTTCTTCAAGTAAAGACTCACGTCTCTCCACAAGTACAGTTTAAAAGCAATAACCATCACTGGGAATTTTGTCTCTTTGCACATGTATATATTATTCATTTTTCGGGTTAAGTTTATTTTCGGTCATGACACAAAAAAAAAATAAAATAAAAAATCAAGAATAAAACTGACAACAAGAAAACGTTCAACTGTTCAAAGAAAACATTACAAAAAAGTTTCCAGTATACAAATAAACAAATAACATCTAGACCGAAAAAGGTGTAGCTGAAGCAAAGCTTATTATTTGCCTACCGTCAAAAAGATTAATAAAATTAATGAAATAAGGGCAAAGAGTAAGAGAAAGACTGCCAGTAAAACAAATTGCCTCTGGGGATAACAAACATTCCTCAAAAAATAAAAAATATTTTTAAAATAAAGGTGCATCTACATGTTTCCTTCATCCTTAAAACATCAAAGCAAATCACCAATTAAATAAATACCCAAACTCATTAATTTAATACAAGGAAATCATCCTTCTTTTCAATGTTTTTTTAAATAAAGTTAAAGTTCTACATAATTTCAAATCTATATCTAATTTATTCCAAACATCCACCGCTGCCACTGTAGCATCTCAGTTTCTCTTTTGTACATTGCTCTTTTTTTATATTGCTCTTTTTAATTACTTAGCTAGTTATTGGTTATTTTTTTTAGGATATACTTTTTTATACCTTTTTCGTACTTTTGTGTACTTTTTGTAAAAATTGTCGAGCGTATGTTTGATGCTGCACAAGTGAATTTCCCCTCTGGGGGATCAATAAAGTTTTATTCTTTATTTAAACTGTTGGCAGGATTATGCAGCAGGCGGCTTGGCGTGGTAAACCAGAATAAAGATATACACCGGAAGACCGGGAATAACAGAGCCTCACTCAGTCTTTCGTTTCACTCGATCCAACAACTGCAATCAGCTGTGGATGCGCAGCCATTTATTGACACACCCACAAATCACAGCACCTGTCTGGTCAATCAGATCAACCAATTAACAAGTGACACACAGCTTGAGTTCAAACAAACACAAATAGTTGAGAGCACTCTCAGTCTCAACACCCCCACTTGCTCTCACATTGTTCCAAAAAAAACTTAATTAACTCCAAACATAAATTCATCAAACTGTTTCAACTTAAATTTTGTTGCAGGTTTGGTAAATACGTCTGCAACCATTTCATTGGTCTGACAATACGTCAAGATCATTTTCCCATCGTTTACAGTGGATCGAATGAAGTGGTACTTGACATCCACATGTTTACACCTCTGTCTGCTGACAGGATTTTTAGCTAAACAAACCGTGCCTTGGTTGTCCTCGTATACCTTAGGTATTGCATATGGATGCTTATCAATCCCCTCTAGGAAATGAGTAAGGTATAGGCACTCTTGGATAGTAGCAGCGAGTGCTATATACTCTGACTCACAAGTGGACAGTGCTACCGTTGGCTGCTTTTTGGTTTTCCATGACACTAAAGCGCCACCTTTGGTTAAGCTTACACAGTAACCGGATGTACTTCGTCTATCAGAGGTATCAGCAGCCCAATCTGCATCACTGTACGCTTGTATCCCTAGGTTCTCATCACTTCGCCTGTAACATAGTACTTTGTCACTTGTACCTTTTAGATACCTTAGGACATGTTTAACTGTACCCCATTGCTGTTCTGTAGGTTTAGAGAAGTATTGTGACAGTTTGCTTATGATAAAGCTCAAATCAGGTCTGGTACAGACAGTCAGATAGATGAGGCTTCCTACCGCCTCTCTGTATCTTGTGACATCACTCATGAGTACTGCATCATCCGTGTAGTTAAGTTTTTGCTCACACGGTGTGGATCTAGGTTTACAATTTTCCATGTCAAACCTCTCAAGGATTTTTCCCACATACTTTGTCTGAGACATTGTTACACAGTCTTCACTCTGGTTAAAATCAATACCAAGAAAATGTCCAAGTTTTCCCAGATCCTTCATTTTAAACCTTGCTGTAAGCATGTCTTTTACAACATTCAATGCATTTTCATCACTTGCTGCAATGATTAAGTCGTCAATCCAAATAACCATGATCACCTTGTTGTGTTCTGTCTCCCTTGTGTAAACACAGTGGTCAGCTTGGTTCTGTACAAACTGGTTTTTGGTTAGATAGTCATGTAAAACTTTGTTCCAATTCCTGCCTGATTGTTTTAGCCCATACAGTGACCTTTCTAGTTTACACACCAGCTTTTCATTTGTTTGAGATTGCACCTCATACCCCTCTGGTTGTTCTATGTAAATCTCCTTGTCTATCGGTGCATTTAAGTAGGCTGTTTTTACATCCATTTGGTGCAGAATCAAATTTTCATGAGCTGCTTTCTGCATTAGCACTCTGATGCTAGTCAAGTTAGCTGTGGGGGAAAAAGTCTCCACATAATCTACACCCATCTTTTGACTGTATCCTTTTGCAACATAGCGAGCCTTGTATTTCTCAGAACCATCAGGATTGTTTTTAATAGCATACACCCATCTACCCCCCACTACTTTCTTGCCCTCAGGTAGGCTAGTTAGGGTAAATGTGTTGTTCTCTCTAAGTGAATGAATCTCCTCATCCATCGCTCTGACCCACTCTGTTGACTTATCTGATGTTACAGCTTCTGTGAATGAAACTGGTATGTCACACATGACTCGATAACAGTAGTCTATGTTACTCTGAACTTGATCCATCTCCTCAGACGTATACTTAGGCATTCTACAATCTGTGTACCTGTCTGGCATCCTCCTTTCTCTAGAAGGGTAACGACTAACTTCAACCACTTCAGGCTCACACTTGACCTCTACTGGAACCGACTGGTGGCAACTTGCTTCAGACTTCACTTCATGTTCTAGTGGGACATGGTGCTCTGGACTCCTGGATTTGTACTGTACAAAGTCATCTATAGGCATTAAATTCACTTGAGTGTGCTGCTCTACAGCCATCTTGGCTACAAACTTTACCACCCTGTGCTTCTGCACTCTCTTAGTCTCAGGGAAGTAAATGATGTACGCCGGACTGTTTTTGTCGTACCCGATGAAAACACCCTTCTCACATCTTGGGTCTAGTTTTCTTTTATCTCGAACATAAACAAAACACTCTGACCCAAATTTCTGCATCCTAGATAAATTAGGCCTCCTGCCTGTCAATGCTTGTATTGGTGTCTGTTTCGTGCGTTTGTTGAAACATCTGTTTCTAACCACAGCTGCAGTCTGAACTGCATAAGTCCACAGTTGTTTTGGCAGGTTGCTTTCGATTAACATACATCGTGCCCAGGGGTTAATTTGTGCCGGATCCTGCCGGAACAAGATCCGGCACCTCTCGATTTTGGCCTCCCTGCGTTCCGGGACTTATTTGGGCAGATCCGGCACCTCTCGTACATATATAAAACAATAATAATATAAAAACGTTTTTTTTTTAATGTATAAAAAATAATAATATGCATAAATTCATTTACAGAACAAATCCCAAGCATTTCATGTTGTTTATAAAGATTTAACGTCATTTGAAAGAGTCGGAGATTTGTTGATGCAATGAAAAGATGGGCCAGCAAACCACGCCCCTGACCAAAAAAACTTTGGAAATTTGCTGGATCTGGGGAGCCAGCAGCGAGCAACGCAAACATGTCAAAAAGACAGCTGAATTTACTGTCCTTTTTCAAAAAGAAGGAAGAGTTGGATGATTCTTCAAAACGAATCAGAAAAGCAACAAGCGGCGATGAGGGCAGCTACAGCACAATCAATGTGCTCCTTGCGCCGCGGACACATACACATGAATGGATTTGTGTCGGTTGCTGTGGATTATGTTCTCACTACAAATAAAAAAACGGGCTGAAGCCCCCCCAAATTTGATCTCAGCCCCCCCAAAATTAAGAGGACATTTTTCCCTTTCCAACGATACCAATATTGTGTTTGTACAATTTAAAACTGCGTTATTTTGGAGTTGATGCAGCCGCATCTCTCTGCCTGCCGTCACTGCACTGTGTCCAGCAATGTCCCGCCCACAGCACCATCTGATTGGTTACACACAGAGACAGGCACGGGAAACAGCCAATCAGCGGTGAAGGCTGTCTGTGCTAATGCCGCGTTCCATTTACCTCGGAAATCGGAACTGGGAACTGGGAATGGCAGCGATCTTGGAATGGTAACTCGGGGGTGGTGAAGCTTCTCCCACTTTCCCAGTAGGAAATCCGACTTCGAGGGGCGTTCCAGTTGAAAATTACGACTGGGAACTGGGAAACTCCGACTTCCGAGGACAAATGGAACGCGGCATCACACACAAACAGAGGAGCGGAGAATAGTTTAGCCGGGTAGAGAAGCTCCGGAGCTATGTTTCCAAGGTAAGTTAAGGCAGCAGACACCCTATTATTGTTATTCTAGCTTTCCAAAGTGCACCAGATTGATGCATTTAAATGCATTATGCTCAAAAAATTTCCCGGGGGGGAACGCACCCCCACCCCCGGAACCCCCCAGCCCGGTACCCTCTCGATGTTCCGGGACCTCTTCATGGACAAATTAAGCACTGATCGTGCCATATCAAAAAGTGTGCAACATTTGCGCTCAGCAGTGCCATTCTGGTGGGGAGAGTAAGGTGCTGATTTTTCATGTCTAATCCCCTGTTCAATGAGTAGAGCCTGGTAACCTTTACCTGTGAATTCAGTACCATTGTCAGATCTGAAACATTTAACTTTACCATATGGCGCTATGTCAGCCAGAAACTTCTCTGTTGCATGTAATGTGTCGCTTTTGTTTTTCAAAAAATACACAAACACTGTACTAGAAAAATCATCAGTAAATGAGAGGGCATATTTGTGCCCATCTCTGGACTCTGGGTGGATTGGCCCTGCCAAATCCGTGTGTACCTGTTCTAAAGGTGTTCTAGCTCTTGCGTCAGGATTTCTGTTTCTCGTTTGATAAAGTTTTCCCAGGGTGCACACTTCACAATGTGGAGGTTTGTTTGTTGAACCTTTAATTTTCATCCCGTTAACCACACTCTGCAGTTTCTGAATGTCATCATAGTTGCAATGTCCAAGGACCTCATGCCAAGTCTGCATATCAAAACACCCCATGCACTGATCATCACATTCATCATTATCATTCACTGTGTGCAAGTAGTACAATCTGTCATGCACATGAATGCGGAATTTCGTACCGTCTCTGTGAATTAAATTGTCCTTCTCCTTTTTGAAAATCACTGTGGCCCCGTTGGCAGTAGCTGCCTTCACAGAAAAAATGTCTTGTGGATAGGATGGGATGTACAGGGCTTGTTTCAGTAAAGTGTTTATTTGTCTGCCTCCGCTGTCAGTCAAACATACCTCTGCGTCACCGCGGCGTTCTGCAACCCCTTTGCATCTCGTACCGTCAGCCAGCTCTATGCAGTGTGTCTCAGCCTGGAACCCATCATCAAACCGCTTGAACTTTGTGTGGTCTGTGATGATATGCGAGGTAGCTCCGCAGTCGACCATCAGGCCCCTCACGTTGACACTGGCTGTCCCCTCACTCACTCGGAAGGCGTACTCTTGGTCCTCACCCGCTGTCTCCCCGTACACTTTACGTGCGTCGTCTCGCTCGCTGCGCTGGCGCTGTTTCTTTCTGCAGGTGGTGTCCCGGTGCGTGGCGCTCCTGCAGTGACTGCACCACAGCTTGCGCCGGCAGTCTCTGGCGAGGTGTCCTCTCAGGCCGCATCTGAAGCACGTCAGGTCTGCTGCTGCCCGGTCACCTGCGCTGTCGGGTCTCCCTCTTTGCTGCTGCATGCGCACCTTCATCACATTGTCAGCTGTTGCTGCAGCCCGCATCTTGTCTGTGTCCTCGTAGCTGCGCAACTTTGTTTTAAATTCAGCAAAAGTCATTGCCGCTTCATACTGCGTGATATGGACAGAAAAAGGCTTGAATGACTCTGGCAAGCCTTTTAAAACCATAGCCACCAATAGTCCATCACTTAATATTTCTCCGGCATTTCTCAGAGCAGTGATTGCAGTTTCAGCGCGGATCACATATTCAGTCACACTTTCACTGTCTGACTTCTGAAGGGACGTCAGTTCTGTATAGAGATTGATGATACGTGGCTTGCCTCTACCTTGATAGTAGTCTCTCAAAATCTTTAGCGCTGCTCGCCCATCATCAGCCGCCTCTCTCATTATCAACGATAGGCTCTTGTCATCCAGAAATTGGATAAGTTCTGCATATGTCTCGGCATTCTTGGCTGCATCATCAACCAGCTCAGCTTCGTCGTCTGTCTCAGGATCATTTAAGATAACATCTTTCAGGCCTTGCAGACGAAGGTGGCCCAAGAATTTTGTCTCCCAAATCTCATAGTTCTTTTCATCGCCATTGAACTGAAGCCGGGACCAGCGGCTTGCGTCTGTAATCCTTTTACTCATGGTGTCAGCGTCGTCATCACACTCTCTGTGGGTTATTCTGGATTGTCTCTGGGCCCATAACCTGTTGGCAGGATTATGCAGCAGGCGGCTTGGCGTGGTAAACCAGAATAAAGATATACACCGGAAGACCGGGAATAACAGAGCCTCACTCAGTCTTTCGTTTCACTCGATCCAACAACTGCAATCAGCTGTGGATGCGCAGCCATTTATTGACACACCCACAAATCACAGCACCTGTCTGGTCAATCAGATCAAACAATTAACAAGTGACACACAGCTTGAGTTCAAACAAACACAAATAGTTGAGAGCACTCTTAGTCTCAACATAAACTATATTGTTCAATAGTTTTAGTCAAAGTTGTTTTCATGACAGAAAAATACTTGAGTAAAGTTTTCCATCGAGTGCTGAGTGGCACCACTTACCCGACACTGACGTCGTCCACGGGTTTCTGAGTCGTCCTGAAGCCTCTTCTTCTCCTACGGCATACCACCGTGTTGTAAACGGTCGGATCCAACAGATCTGGACCAGACTCACCTCTCGTCAACGTTATCCGTTAGTCCGGTTTGTTTCGGCCGGTTGGATGAACCACGATTATTATGATCCTTTTTATATTATATATTATAATAATTGGCGAGCCAGCCAGGAGTTAAAACTGCAGCATAGACTGTTTAACTGATGATCAGCTGACCCTGTTACTCTAAAATAAACCACCAATTAGACTTGAATGAATGAATGAATGAATGAATGACTGAATGAATGAATGAATGAATGAATGAATGAATGAATGAATGAATGAATGAATGAATGAATGAATGAATGAATGAATGAATGAATGAATGAATGAATATTTAATCGAAAGGGTGTAGGTAGAAGCAAGGCTTACATAAACATCCCCCTTTTACTGGTACCTTACATCGGTTACAGCAAATACAAAAGAGCAAAGCTCAAGACATTGAAATGAATAATCAGTAAACTCAAATGTCCTATCATAGCAAAATAAAGACAGGCACAGAGCTCAAAAACCCCAAATAAACTTAAATTTCCCATCATAGCAAAAATAAAAAGTAGTGCATTGCTCAAAACACAAAATATAACAGTACAGAAGTTGGCAAACTTAATTTTCCATACCATAACGAGAAATGACGTACTTAAGTTGCTGGTTAAAGTGGAAATGTCAATAATAATAATAATAATAATAATAATACATTTTATTTATAACGCACTTTATATTTGAATCAATCTTAAAGTGCTACAAAAGAAACAAGTTAAAAAAAGCAGTTAAACAACAATATATATATATCCAAACACATTCACCCCTCCACAAATACATCAACATACGGACATTACAAGAACTTTCATCAACATACAATAATGTTTTTGTTATTGCACATTAGCTCCTGTTTTTGTTGAGAGTGGTTGTTGCTGTTGGATAAAAGCTGTGTTTGATTCTGTTTGTCGTGGTTTTCATGAGTCTGTATCGTGTATCGGCCGGTTGGAGGAACCACGATAAAATAATTGGCGAGCCAGCCAGGAGCTCGTGTTGAAGCTGCAGCATAGACGGTTTAACTGATGATCAGCTGACCCTGTTACTCTAAAATAACTCACCACTTGGACTTAAGTTGCTGGTTAAAGGGGAAATGTCCTGCTCTAGGTGTTTAAATACTGTCCCATGTGACCTGCAGGATGACTTTTTGATGGAGACTCAGACGAGGCTTCAGGCAGAGATCACTCAGCGCTGCCTGGACAACGCCCGACTCTTCGACAACGCCCGACTCCTCGACAACGCCCGACGCCTCGACAACGCCACACCCCTCGATGTGGAAACATCAGAGAACTGAACCAATAGCTTTACAGTGAGCACACATGAACAGAAAAATGGTGACACTTGTTCAGATTGGTTAAAACAGACCCAGATAATCACCGTAGAGCAAACACTGATGAAACTCCCGGTCTGGTAAATAAACCGGAGCCAGGCTCCTGCCGAGCAGCGTCTGCCCTGCTGCTCTCAGACCGACGCTCCTGCCGAGCGGCTCCATGCCGTCCATCAAGCAGTTCTGCAGGAGTGAAGACGGGAATCACCTGGAAGTGAAGAGACACCTGGAAATGCACCGCCCCCCATCAACCCCCCACTGGACCCCCCACCCCCAAGAAGAAAACAAAGAATCCAAATCAAATATTACATTCAAAAGAACAATTAAAGCCAGTATGTTAAGGAAATATAATGAAATAAGTTAAGTTTGATTGAAATACCCAGTGTCATGAAAGGTATAGACATTGTTTGTTGTTGTTGAATGGTATTAACTGAATTAGCGTCTTTTTATATTGTCTCACCCAGTTTTTGTCTTTTAGCCCTTTTCTTTTCTTATGCAGCATCTGAAAAACGTCCCTTTTTATGTCTTCACTTTTAGCATTTAAGCACTTTCTGTGAAGCACTTTGGTTGCGGCTCAGCCGTTTGTATATGTGCTATACCAGGGGTCGGCAACCCGCAGAGTTTAGCGCCGCCCTAGTGGCTCCTGGAGCTTTTTCAAAAATGTTTGACCTTTTTTTAATTCTTTTTTTTCTCTTTTTTTCCTTTTTTTCTCTTCTTTTTTCTTTTTTTAATTCTTTTTTTCCTTTTTTTCTCTTTTTTCTTTTCCTTTTTAATCTCGACATTTCGACTTTTTTCTCGAAATTTTGACTTTTTTCTCGAAATTTTGACTTTTTTCTGAACATTTCGACATTTTTTTCGACATTTCGACTTTTTCCTCGAGATTGTACTTTAACATTAATCTCGACATTTCGACTTTTTTCTCGACATTTCGACTTTTTTCTCGACATTTCTACTTTTTTCTTGAAATTTTGACTTTTTTCTCGACATTTTGACTTTCGCCATTTGCCTATATTCTAAGGCTGATGCAAGACTTTTCATTTTTTGAGGCTCCAGACATATTTGTTTTTTGTGTTTTTGGTCCAATATGGCTCTAAAACATTTTGGGTTGCCGACCCCGGTGCTATACAAATAACATTTGACTTGACTTGAAATGTAACTTGGGAACTAAAAGGGAATGTTTGTGTCTGTGTCGGCCGGCAGATATTTCATTTTAGTTTTTAGTTTACTTTGTTGTTGCTTTTTAATTTACATTCTTTGTAAATAATACTGGTGCATTCTGGGCCGTGGCAGGACTTCAGTTTGAACCAGAGTTCAGAGTTATTGATTACTGGTGATTTCTGGTTGTTGTTTGTGAACTGATGAAAGTATATCGTACTTTCAGGAATGTTCTTTTCCTCACTTTAATTACGTCACAGAGTCACATGACCCTGTAACTGACATTAATAAAGATATCTCTGCAGCTGTTTCATATCGTCTTATTTGGCTGAAAACGTGCAACTGTTGGGGTTTCTGGACCGATCAGATAGATAGATAGATAGATAGATAGATAAATAGATAGATAGATAGATAGATAGATAGATAGATAGATAGATAGATAGATAGATAGATAGATAGATAGATAGATAGATAGATAGATAGATAGATAGATAGATAGATAGATAGATCTTTATTGTCATTATCACTATGTACAACAAAATTAAAAGTGCTCTCCAGTCAGCGCATCATATAAAAATAAAATAACTGAAAAATAAATCAATAAAATGAAATAAAAACAAATAAAATAAATATATATATCCAAACACATTCACCCCTCCACACATTAGCTCCTGTTTTTGTTGAGAGTGGTTTTTGCTGTTGGATAAAAGCTGTTTGAGTCTGTTTGTCGTGGTTTTCATGAGTCTGTATCGGCCAGTTGGACGAACCACGATAAAATAATTGGCGAGCCAGCCAGGAGCTAATGTTGAAACTGCAGCATGGACGGTTTAACTGATGATCCGCTGACCCTGTTACTCTAAAATAACTCACCACTTGGACTTAAGTTGCTGGTTAAAGGGGAAATGTCCTGCTTTAGGTGTTTAAATACTGTCCCATGAGTTTTTGATGGAGACTCAGGCCCCGTTTCCACATAGCCGGGTATTTACAAAAACGGATATTTCCCCCTCTACGTTTTGAAAAATTCCATCGTTTACACGAGATCGTTTTCAAAATCTCTTCGTTTACACGAATCCGCATAAATAAGCTGTTAACGTCATGCTAGCCAATCAGAATCCTGGAAAAAACATCAACAAATGACACGTGTAACTTCCAGTTAAGGCTGATTTATAGTTCCGCGTTACACCAACGCAGCTACGGCGTAGGGTACGCGGCGATTTAACGCGGGACCATAATTCAGGCTTTACTTCCAAGACGGAACGAGAGTCTTTGGTTTGGACTGACAGAGAAGTTGAGTTACTTTTAAGTGTGACGTTAGAATATAAAACAGGTAAAATACAAGAAAATATTGACGGTTACAAACTAATTGTAAACACAGGTCGCACTCATGACGCTGGTGACGTTTCTGTCTCATAATGTGACGTTCTGAAGCCTAAATGTCCGTTTTCCTCTGTTTAGACGCAAACGTGAAAACTGAGTTTTTGAAAATCTACACTTTGGCCGGAGTTTTCAGAAATTATGGTTTTTGGAGACTTTGAGCTTCGTTTTCGTGTAAACGAACGGCAAAAACGCATGAAAACACCAGCGTTTCTGCTCCGTGTAAACGAGGCCTCAGACGAGGCTTCAGTCAGTCACTCAGCGCTGCCTCACCAACGCCAGACGCCTCCTGGACCTGACTGCAGCTCCAGAGGGGATGATGGGAAGTTTGTTCTGGTCGTCCCTCATCCCACCGGACAGGCTGGTTGTTCAACAGAAACTAACCTCCACCCGGGATCCATCCATCTCTCTCCCAGCTGGAGGATGAGCTGCTGCTGGGCCGGTGGAGGAGTTCCCAGCTCTGACTGGATCCTGGCCGCCTCCCTGGACCTCCTGCTGGATGAAGCAGCTCCTTCTCCTCCTCCTCCTTCCTCCCTGTCAACTCCATCCCTCCATCCATCCGTCGTGAGGCTCCGCCCCCTCGCTGCGTCCTCTGGGTGCTCTCTGAAACCTCTGATTGATCACTGCCCTCCTCTAAACTCTGCTGGGAACTTTGTTCTCCCTCAAAACTTCAGCTGAAGTGTCGGAAAGTCGTTACCGCCTCGGTGGAAACGACTTTCATCACCGGTGGAGCCGAGACATGAATGTCCTGAGACACGATGAACGTCCTGAGACACGATGAACATCCTGAGACACGATGAACATCCTGAGACACGATGAACATCCTGAGACACGATGAACGTCCTGAGACACGATGAACGTCCTGAGACACGATGAACGTCCTGAGACACGATGAACGTCCTGAGACACGATGAACGTCCTGAGACACGATGAACATCCTGAGACACGATGGACGTCCTGAGACACGAGGCCTCGAGGGGACGAACGTCCTGAGACACAATGAACGTCCTGAGACACGATGAACGTCCTGAGACACGATGAACGTCCTGAGACACGATGAACGTCCTCAGGCCCGGTTCTACGAGGGTGCATAAGCATTGCACCCTCAGTTTATGTGTTTGCATGCTCAGTTGAAAAGACGAAAAGAACTGACGAATGCGCGCGCGTCAGCCTGATTTATAGTTCCGCGTTAAATCGACAGCGTAGGATACACTGCGACGCGCACCGTACGTTCGTGTCCCCGCGTATTCTACGCCGTAAGCTCTGCGTTGGTGCAACGCGGAACCATAAATCAGCCAGAGTCCGTCATTGATCTGCGTCCAGAGGTTTCCTGCACCAGCAAGACGCTGCTCTCTGCTGCTCCGTTAACACAAAGTAACGATGGATATTCAGAAGTGGTTCAAGCACAACCACGCCAGCAAGTTTACAGGACTGTCTCAGAAAATTAGAATATTGTGATAAAGTCCTTTATTTTTCTGTAATGCTATTAAAAAAAATGTTGTACATTCTGGATTCATTACAAATCAACTGAAATATTACAAGCCTTTTATTATTTTAATATTGCTGATTATGGTTTACAGTTTAAGATTAAGATTCCCAGATTATTCAAATTTTTTGAGATAGAATATTTGAGTTTTCTTAAACTGTAAACCATGATCAGCAATATTAAAATAATAAAAGGCTTGTAATATTTCAGTTGATTTGTAATGAATCCAGAATGTATGACATTTTTGCATTACAGAAAATAAAGGACTTTATCACAATATTCAAATTTTCTGAGACAGTCCTGTATATTTATGGTTACATTTATTTTTGTTGCTATGTTTTATTTTCTGTTGCTAGATTGTCTGATGGGTGAGGTAGCCCAGACTAAATGTAGCATTTTCTTTGTTCTGCAGCAAATATTGCTGCAATAAAGCATTTGAAATACACTTTAAATATTCTTGTTTTGCTATTATCATTCCGCTTGAAATTATTTGAAAATGCATAATTTAGTGTTGAATAACGTGCCAGGTAATGTGCACCCCCTCTGATCTGAAATGCACCGTAGTCATCACTTTATAGAACCGGCCCTGAAGGTCCTGAGACACGATTAAATTCAATTCAATTCAACTTTATTTATATAGCGTCAAATACAACAAAAGTAGTCTCTAGACGCTTTCCAGAGACCCAGAACATGAACATAAACCCCCGAGCAGTTATTACATAAACAATGGCAGGTAAAAACTCCCCTAGTGGGAGAAAAACCTTAAGCCAAACAGTGGCAAGAAAAACTCCCCTTTAGGAGGAAGAAACCTGGACCAGGACCTGGATCATAAGGGGGGACCCTCCTGCCGAGGGCCAGACTGGTGGGTCAGGGACGGCAACAGCACAGCAGGCAGGTGGAAGCAGCAACGGGATGACCAGGGGTGGGGACAGCAGGCCAGCACACAGCTCCCGAAGCTCCGGCCCAATCATCAAGCCCCAGGTTGGGGTGCAGGGTCGGGGAAAGGTTGAGAAGGGGCAGGGCCAAGGAGAGGAGTCTTGACGGACACTACCTAGAGATTTACCAACACCAGCTAGAGGTTTACTAAACACTAACTATAGGCTTTACTAAACAGAAAGGTTTTAAGTTTAGTTTTAAAGGTGGAGGTGGTGTCAGCCTCCTTAACCCAGATTGGAAGTTGGTTCCATAGTAATGGTGCCTGATAGCAGAACGCCCGCCCTCCAAATCTACATTTGGATACTCTAGGAACTACGAGTAAACCTGCACTCTGAGAACGGAGAGCTCTGCCAGGAACATAAGGCACTATCAGGTCTTGTAAATAATGCAGAGCTAAGACATTTTGGGCTTTATATGCAAGTAATAAAATTTTAAATTGGATTCTGAATTTTAGGGGTGACCAATGGAGCGACGCTAACACTGGAGAGACGTGGTCTCTCCTGCTGATTCCTGTCAGTACTCACGATGAACGTCCTGAGACACGAGGCCTCGAGGGGACGAACGTCCTGAGGGACGATCATCTGCAGATCTCTAAAAGACGATGTTCTGTCAGTCAACGCCAACAGGGAAAGACGTCAGCGATGGTCTTACTGAAGAACAACTAGAAAAGGTTATAAAACCATTTCCAAACTTCTGGGTTTCAATAGAGGGAATGTGCATGACGTCGAGAGTCTTTGGTTTGGAGTGACAGAGAAGTGGAGTTACTTTTAAGTGTGACGTTAGAATATAAAACAGGTAAAATACAAGAAAATATTGACGGTTACAAACTAATTGTAACCACAGGTGTCACTCATGAAGCTGGTGACGTTTCTGTCTCATAATGTGACGTTCTGAAGCCTAAATGTCAGTTTCTCTCCGTTTACAAGCAAACGTGAAGACGGAGGTTTGAAAAATCTACACTTTGGCCGTTTTTTTGGCCGGTTTTCAGGAATGATGGTTTTTGGAGACTTTGAGCTTCGTTTTCGTGTAAACGAACGGCCAAAACGCATGAAAACACCAGCGTTTTTTATACGTGGAAACGGGGCCTGAGTGGCAGAAAGAATGATTATCAGCGTAAACTTTCAGTTTGAGCAACTGGAAAACATCTAAAATGGGAAAGAGCTGTTGTGCGATCGACTGTACTCATAGATTTAGCAAGAAATCAGAGTTATCGTTTTACAGACTGATGAAAAATAAGCTTAAGAGACAAATGGATCGCTGCAATTCTCAGAAACAACTGGATTCCAGCGAAACGTGGATTTGCAGTTACAGACCAGTTACAGACCAGTTAATCTTCTCTGACTGAGTGAGGGTTTCAGATGGTCTGAGGGCGACACCTGCTGGTGGAACATTAACCTGCTGAAACTGGTTCATCACAAACTGTTTCCACGTTCACCTGAGTCTCCACACTGCAAAAACTCAAAATCTTAACAACAATATTGGTCTTATTTCTAGTTAAAATGTCTCATTTTTAGTCTAAAATCTCATTACACTTAAAACAAGACACATCACTGGAAAAAACAACAATTTTCACCTGTTTCAAGTAGATTTTCACTTAAATAAGTAGAAAAATCTGCCAGTGGAACAAGATTTTTTTGCCTGTAATGAGTAAAGATAAATCTGGCAGATTTTTCTACTTATTTCAAGTGAAGATTTACTCGAAACAGGTGAACATTTGGCAAATAACAAGTTATTTTTCTGGTAATGACTCTTGTTTTAAGTGTAATGAGATTTTCTGAGTGTTGGTAAATCTCTAGGTAGTGTAAACTCTAGTGTGTTAGCGTCAGTAGTCATAGTTGCAGCTATAGAACAAGACTATAATAGTTAGTGTTTAGTAAAGCCTATAGTTAGTGTTTAGTAAACCTCTAGCTGGTGTTGGTAAATCTCACAAGAAGACCTGATAGTGCCTTATGTTCCTGGCAGAGCTCTCCGCTCCCAGAGTGCAGGTTTACTCGTAGTTCCTAGAGTATCTAAATGTAGATTTGGAGGGCGGGCGTTCTGCTATCAGGCACCATTACTATGGAACCAACTTCCAATCTGGGTTAAGGAGGCTGACACCACCTCCACCTTTAAAACTAAACTTAAAACCTTTCTGTTTAGTAAAGCCTATAGTTAGTGTTTAGTAAACCTCTAGCTGGTGTTGGTAAATCTCTAGGTAGTGTAAACTCTAGTCTGTTAGAGTCAGTAGTCATAGTTGCAGCTATAGAACAAGACTATAATAGTTAGTCTCAAATATAGCTTGGTGGTAGATATGCTGCTATAGGCTTATGCTGCAGGGGGGCACCAACATGATCCGCTGGGCGGTGCCTCTCACCCTTCTTCTCCTCTCCTCTTCCCTTCCTCTCTTCTCCATTTCCATTTTTATTTATTATAAATATCTCATAGCTATCATTTTTGTCCATTGTTCCTGTAGTTTCTTGTGCCGGTGTCGGTGCTTTTTTTCCCCACCTGCTTTTTTTTACCGGCTCCCCGTACGTGATGACGTTCTGTCTTGTTGTAATATGTTGTAAATGTAATAAAGCAAATCGATAATTTAAAATGTCTATTAAGATCAAAATATTTAACTGCTTACTGCTATGCAGCAAGCAAAAGATTGTTTCCCCTATACTGTATACAGTAGGCTATTATTGTTCCAGCTCACTGATGAATCTCCAATTGTCTAATGAAAATAGTCCCTAATAAATATTTTAACTAATATATTTTTTAGCCTATGTCAGTAAGATCACTGATAATTCTGATACTTCCTTGTACATGTTTCTTCTCCCTTTTACCTCCACTATGATCTGCTGCTTCTGACTTTACAGAAGTGTATGTCTCTATATGTTCTCATTGTTGAATCTGTAAATGTCTAAGCAAAATAGTCATAATACATTATATAAATATAATTAAAAAAATGTAACGTCAACTACAAAAAAATACCATTGCGGGGAAAAAATGCACACTTCCGGGGAAAATATTGCAGCCCGATACAATCTGGTACCCACACCGGCCCCCCTTTTTTCTCTTTTGTGCATGTTTGCAGGCCGGAGCCTCGGGAGCTGCGTTCTGGCCTGTGTCTCCGGTCCCCCCCCCCTCTGGTCATCCCGCTGCTGCTTCCACCTGCCTGCTGTGCTGCTGACGTCCCTGACTCCCCCAGTCTGGCCCTCGGCAGGAGGGTCCCCCCTTATGATCCTGGTCCTGCTCAAGGTTTCTTCCCTCCTAAAGGGGAGTTTTTCTTGCCACTGTTTGGCTTAAGGTTTTTCTCCCACTAGGGGAGTTTTTACCTGCCATTGTTTATATAATAATTGCTCGGGAGTTTATGTTTATGTTCATGTTCTGGAAACATCCTGGAGACAACTATGTTGTATTAGACGCTATAGAAATAAAATTGAATTGAATTGAATTGAAGTTGGTACGAGTTGAAAAACTGTTGAAATCACAACGGAAAGCAATGGAACCCCGACTGATGCTCCGAAGCCGAGGATGCAGGAACTGAGCAGCTAACACCGCTAATGCTAACATGGAGACCACTAATACTAATATGGACACTGCTAACGCTAACATGACACAGCTAACGCTAAAATGGACACCGCTAACGCTAACGCAGGGGAAGCTCCATCACAGCTAAATAACCACCCAACATTTATTTATTTAGTTATTTATTTCATGAAATTGTTTTAAATACAATACAGTTTTATTGAGACAAAAACAAACTAATGTGAGATATAATGTTGACCAAAATATAACTTTTAATGATTTAACTTTATAACTTTATAACTTCGGTCCAGGATCCAGGTGAGCGTGTGGAGCAGGGGGCGGGGCCACCTCGGGGGCGTGGTCTCATCAGGGGGCGTGGTCTCATCAGGGGGCGTGGTCACCTCAGGGGGTGTGGTCACACCAGGGGGCGTGGTCTCATCAGGGGGCGTGGCTCCGAGGGTGGAGGAGCTCGTCCTGCAGCAGGAACTCCGCCTGAAACAGGAAGTGGTCGTGAACCTCCAGCAGAACCTGGACCTGGACCAGGACCTGGACTAGGACCAGGACCTGGACCTGGACCAGGACTCACCAGGAAGTCCACGGGGTCGGCGGGCCGGGTCCTGCAGACCTCCAGCAGACCCCGGACCAGGACCAGGACCAGGACCAGGACCTGGACCTGGACCAGGACTCACCAGGAAGTGGACCGGGTCGGGGGGCCGGGTCCTGCAGACCTCCAGCAGACCCCGGACCAGCGGGGGGACGACCTGCTCCATCAGGTACTTCCTGGTCTGGGACGACTGGACCTGCAGGAGCTGGTCCTCCTGATGCCGGACCTGGTCCAGAACCCAAGTCTGGTGAGCAGACACGTGGAACCAGGTTTAAATGGGTTTAATGTTCATAAACCAGGTTTAACAGGTTTAACATTCATAAACCAGGTTTAAACACTCATAAACCAGGTTTAACATTCATAAACCAGGTTTAAACCAGGATTAAACCTGGTATAACGTTTCCTTAACCCGGCTCCACACCAGCAGGGTTTATCCAGGTTTTCGGGGGTAAACATCACCTCCACCTACCCAGTCTTCCCAGCGCGCCGCCCGGCTCCTCTCGTCCTCCTCCTCCTGTTCCTGCTCTTCCTCCCTCTCCCTCTCCTCCCTCTCCCTCTCCTCCCTCCTCCTGGTCTCCTCAGCCTTCCTCCTCTCCTCCTCCTCCTCCTCCTCCTCCTCCCTGGGGGGTCTGAGGGTCCTGGGGGGTCCCAGGGCCTCCCAGACCTGCTGCATCAGCTGATCGTTGTCCTGGGAGACGTCTGGAGGGAGAACAAGCAACGTTAGCCTCGATTCACACTGGAATCGTCACGGCTGACATTCATTCTCTATGTGTAGAGAGGTGTAGAGAGGTGTAGAGAGACGTAGAGAGGTGTAGAGAGGTGTAGAGAGACGTAGAGAGGTGTAGTGAGACGTAGAGAGACGTAGAGAGGTGTAGAGAGACGTAGAGAGGTGTAGAGAGGTGTAGAGAGGTGTAGAGAGGTGTAGAGAGATGTAGAGAGACGTAGAGAGGTGTAGAGAGGTGTAGAGAGGTGTAGAGAGACGTAGAGAGGTGTAGAGAGGTGTAGAGAGGTGTAGAGAGACGTAGAGAAGTGTAGAGAGGTGTAGAGAGGTGTAGAGAGACATATAGAGGTGTAGAGAGATGCAGAGAGGTGTAGAGAGACGTAGAGAAGTGTAGAGAGGTGTAGAGAGACGTAGAGAAGTGTAGAGAGGTGTAGAGAGGTGTAGAGAGGTGTAGAGAGACGTAGAGAAGTGTAGAGAGGTGTAGAGAGGTGTAGAGAGGTGTAGAGAGGTGTAGAGAGACGTAGAGAGGTGCAGAGAGGTGTAGAGAGATGTAGAGAGGTGTAGAGAGGTGTAGAGAGACCTAGAGAGGTGTAGAGAGGTGTAGAGAGACGTAGAGAGGTGTAGAGAGATGTAGAGAGACCTAGAGAGATGTAGAGAGGTGTAGAGAGGTGTAGAGAGGTGTAGAGAGACGTAGAGAGGTGTAGAGAGGTGTAGAGAGACCTAGAGAGGTGTAGAGAGGTGTAGAGAGGCGTAGAGAGGTGTAGAGAGGTGTAGAGAGACGTAGAGAGGAGTAGAGAGGTGTAGAGAGGAGTAGAGAGGTGTAGAGAGGAGTAGAGAGGAGTAGAGAGGTGTAGAGAGGTGTAGAGAGGAGTAGAGAGATGTAGAGAGACGTAGAGAAGTGTAGAGAGGTGTAGAGAGACGTAGAGAGGTGTAGAGAGGTGTAGAGAGACATAGAGAGGTGTAGAGAGATGTAGAGAGACGTAGAGAGGTGTAGAGAGGTGTAGAGAGGTGTAGAGAGATGTAGAGAGACGTAGAGAGGTGTAGAGAGGTGTAGAGAGGTGTAGAGAGACGTAGAGAGGTGTAGAGAGACGTAGAGAGACGTAGAGAGGTGTAGAGAGGTGTAGAGAGGTGTAGAGAGATGTAGAGAGACGTAGAGAGGTGTAGAGAGGTGTAGAGAGGTGTAGAGAGACGTAGAGAGGTGTAGAGAGGTGTAGAGAGACGTAGAGAGGTGTAGAGAGGTGTAGAGAGATGTAGAGAGGTGTAGAGAGGTGTAGAGAGACGTAGAGAGGAGTAGAGAGGTGTAGAGAGATGTAGAGAGGAGTAGAGAAGTGTAGAGAGGTGTAGAGAGGTGTAGAGAGGTGTAGAGAGATGTAGAGAGGTGTAGAGAGCTGTAGAGAGGTGTAGAGAGGTGTAGAGATGAGTAGAGAGGTGTAGAGAGGTGTAGAGAGGTGTAGAGAGGTGTAGAGAGGTGTAGAGAGGAGTAGAGAGGTGTAGAGAGGTGTAGAGAGGAGTAGAGAAGTGTAGAGAGGTGTAGAGAGATGTAGAGAGGTGTAGAGAGCTGTAGAGAGGTGTAGAGAGGTGTAGAGATGAGTAGAGAGGTGTAGAGAGAAGTAGAGAGGAGTAGAGAGACGTAGAGAGGAGTAGAGAAGTGTAGAGAGGTGTAGAGAGAGGTAGAGAGGTGTAGAGAGCTGTAGAGAGGTGTAGAGAGGTGTAGAGATGAGTAGAGAGGTGTAGAGAGGTGTAGAGAGGTGTAGAGAGGTGTAGAGAGGAGTAGAGAGGTGTAGAGAGGTGTAGAGAGGTGTAGAGAGGAGTAGAGAGGAGTAGAGAGGTGTAGAGAGGTGTAGAGAGACGTAGAGAGGAGTAGAGAGGTGTAGAGAGGTGTAGAGAGACGTAGAGAAGTGTAGAGAGGTGTAGAGAGGTGTAGAGAGAAGTAGAGAGGAGTAGAGAGACGTAGAGAGGAGTAGAGAAGTGTAGAGAGGTGTAGAGAGAGGTAGAGAGGTGTAGAGAGGTGTAGAGAGACATAGAGAGGAGTAGAGAAGTGTAGAGAGGTGTAGAGAGGTGTAGAGAGGTGTAGAGAGGAGTAGAGAGGAGTAGAGAGGAGTAGAGAAGTGTAGAGAGGTGTAGAGAGGTGTAGAGAGGTGTAGAGAGGAGTAGAGAGGAGTAGAGAGGTGTAGAGAGGTGTAGAGAGGTGTAGAGAGACGTAGAGAAGTGTAGAGAGGTGTAGAGAGGTGTAGAGAGAAGTAGAGAGGAGTAGAGAGACGTAGAGAGGAGTAGAGAAGTGTAGAGAAGTGTAGAGAGATGTAGAGAGGTGTAGAGAGACGTAGAGAGGTGTAGAGAGACGTAGAGAGACGTAGAGAGGTGTAGAGAGGTGCAGAGAGGTGTAGAGAGACGTAGAGAGGTGTAGAGAGGTGTAGAGAGATGTAGAGAGGTGTAGAGAGGTGTAGAGAGACGTAGAGAGGAGTAGAGAGGTGTAGAGAGATGTAGAGAGGAGTAGAGAAGTGTAGAGAGGTGTAGAGAGGTGTAGAGAGGTGTAGAGAGGTGTAGAGAGGAGTAGAGAGGTGTAGAGAGGTGTAGAGAGGAGTAGAGAAGTGTAGAGAGGTGTAGAGAGATGTAGAGAGGTGTAGAGAGCTGTAGAGAGGTGTAGAGAGGTGTAGAGAGGTGTAGAGAGGAGTAGAGAGGTGTAGAGAGGTGTAGAGAGGTGTAGAGAGGAGTAGAGAGGTGTAGAGAGGTGTAGAGAGGAGTAGAGAGGTGTAGAGAGGAGTAGAGCGGTGTAGAGAGGTGTAGAGAGGAGTAGAGAGGTGTAGAGAGGTGTAGAGAGGTGTAGAGAGGTGTAGAGAGGTGTAGAGAGATGTAGAGAGGAGTATAGAGGTGTAGAGAGATGTAGAGAGGCGTAGAGAGACGTAGAGAGGTGTAGAGAGGAGTAGAGAGGTGTAGAGAGATGTAGAGAGATGTAGAGAGGAGTAGAGAGGTGTAGAGAGGTGTAGAGAGGTGTAGAGAGGTGTAGAGAGATGTAGAGAGGTGTAGAGAGGTGTAGAGAGGAGTAGAGAGGTGTAGAGAGGTGTAGAGAGGAGTAGAGAGGTGTAGAGAGGTGTAGAGAGGTGTAGAGAGGTGTAGAGAGGAGTAGAGAGGTGTAGAGAGGAGTAGAGCGGTGTAGAGAGGTGTAGAGAGGAGTAGAGAGGTGTAGAGAGGTGTAGAGAGATGTAGAGAGGTGTAAAGAGGTGTAGAGAGGTGTAGAGAGACGTAGAGAGGTGTAGAGAGGCGTAGAGAGGAGTAGAGAGATGTAGAGAGGTGTAGAGAGGAGTAGAGACGAGTAGAGAGGTGTAGAGAGACGTAGAGAGGTGTAGAGAGGTGTAGAGAGGTGTAGAGAGACGTAGAGAGGTGTAGAGAGGAGTAGAGAGGTGTAGAGAGGTCTAGAGAGGAGTAGAGAGGTGTAGAGAGGTCTAGAGAGGAGTAGAGAGGTGTAGAGAGGTGTAGAGAGATGTAGAGAGGTGTAGAGAGGTGTAGAGAGACGTAGAGAGGTGTAGAGAGGTGTAGAGAGATGTTGAGAGGTGTAGAGAGGTGTAGTGAGACGTAGAGAGACGTAGAGAGGTGTAGAGAGGTGTAGAGAGACGTAGAGAGGTGTAGAGAGGTGTAGAGAGACGTAGAGAGGTGTAGAGAGATGTAGAGAGGTGTAGAGAGGTGTAGAGAGACGTAGAGAGGTGTAGAGAGGTGTAGAGAGACGTAGAGAGGTGTAGAGAGATGTAGAGAGGTGTAGAGAGACGTAGAGAGGTGTAGAGAGATGTAGAGAGACGTAGAGAGGTGTAGAGAGGTGTAGAGAGGTGTAGAGAGGAGTAGAGAGGTGTAGAGAGACGTAGAGAGGTGTAGAGAGATGTAGAGAGGTGTAGAGAGATGTAGAGAGACGTAGAGAGGTGTAGAGAGGTGTAGAGAGGTGTAGAGAGGAGTAGAGAGGTGTAGAGAGAAGTAGAGAGGTGTAGAGAGGTGTAGAGAGACGTAGAGAGACGTAGAGAGACCCCTGGTACCCCCCCCCCCCCAGATTACCCAGGTTCAGGGTCTTTACGTCCTTCTCCAGGAAGAACCCGGCGGCCCCTCCATCGTCCTGGTTCTTGGTTCTGAAGGTTTCCAGTTCCTCCTGGAAACTCTCGGGGTCGTAGTTCAATTCCTCCATCTGCTGCTCCGGCAGGTCCAGGACTCGCTCCAGCAGGAACTCGTCTGGGGCGTCCAGCAGAACCAGCAACCCTGCAGACACACGGACCCATGAGCAACCAGCAGAACCAGCAACCCTGCAGAGACACGGACCCATGAGCAACCAGGAGAACCAGCAACCCTGCAGAGACACGGACCCATGAGCAACCAGGAGAACCAGCAACCCTGCAGAGACATGGACCCATGAGCAACCAGGAGAACCAGCAACCCTGACATGAACCCATGAGCAACCAGGAGAACCAGCAACCCTGCAGAGACACTGACCCATGAGCAACCAGGAGAACCAGCAACCCTGCAGAGACACGGACCCATGAGCAACCAGGAGAACCAGCAACCCTGCAGAGACACGGACCCATGAGCAACCAGGAGAACCAGCAACCCTGCAGAGACATGAACCCATGAGCAACCAGGAGAACCAGCAACCCTGCAGACACACGAGCCCATGAGCAACCAGGAGAACCAGCAACCCTGCAGAAACATGGACCCATGAGCAACCAGCAGAACCAGCAACCCTGCAGAGACACGGACCCATGAGCAACCAGGAGAACCAGCAACCCTGCAGAGACACGGACCCATGAGCAACCAGGAGAACCAGCAACCCTGACATGAACCCATGAGCAACCAGCAGAACCAGCAACCCTGACATGAACCCATGAGCAACCAGGAGAACCAGCAACCCTGCAGAGACACGGACCCATGAGCAACCAGGAGAACCAGCAACCCTGCAGAGACATGAACCCATGAGCAACCAGGAGAACCAGCAACCCTGCAGAGACATGAACCCATGAGCAACCAGGAGAACCAGCAACCCTGACATGAACCCATGAGCAACCAGGAGAACCAGCAACCCTGCAGAGACATGAACCCATGAGCAACCAGGAGAACCAGCAACCCTGCAGAGACATGAACCCATGAGCAACCAGGAGAACCAGCAACCCTGCAGAAACATGGACCCATGAGCAACCAGCAGAACCAGCAACCCTGCAGAGACACGGACCCATGAGCAACCAGGAGAACCAGCAACCCTGCAGAAACATGGACCCATGAGCAACCAGCAGAACCAGCAACCCTGCAGAGACACGGACCCATGAGCAACCAGGAGAACCATCAACCCTGACATGAACCCATGAGCAACCAGGAGAACCAGCAACCCTGCAGAGACACGGACCCATGAGCAACCAGCAGAACCAGCAACCCTGACATGAACCCATGAGCAACCAGGAGAACCAGCAACCCTGCAGAGACACGGACCCATGAGCAACCAGGAGAACCAGCAACCCTGCAGAGACACGGACCCATGAGCAACCAGGAGAACCAGCAACCCTGCAGAGACATGAAACTTTCAGTTGGTTCCTCACCAGTAGCGGAGCGCATCAAACAACATTTATTCTCACTTTTATTTAGCCAAGTCTATAGGCCTATGTGTCAATCGATACTTGGCCCTCCCTCCTCCCTGTTTTTATGGCATTAATCACATGCACTCAACACAAGGGGCGGGAGGGGGTCCCACATCACCCGCGTTCCCTCACCGGCCTGGGCCTCGGACGGGTGGGTCGGGATACCCGGGCCTGGCGGGGCCCGCCGTGCAGCCTGGGGTGCCTTCTGGCGGTGCTGGACCCCCCCGGGGAGGGGGAAACGGTGCGTGATTGTATGTCTGTGTCGGTGAGAATGCGGTATGGAAGGGTCCTGCCATGGAGGATTTGAGCCTCCATTGGCAGGACATCAAAAACTTAATAATTTATCAATATTATATTATACAAAGATGGTTATTATTATTAATATTATTATTATTAGTATTATTATTATTATTATTATTATTATGTATAGTATATTATATTATTATTAGTATAGGTATCGGATAGGTGAATGGATGAATGAATGGGATGCCTGGGTCTGGGGCCCTCCGTTGTCGGGCCTGCGCGGGTGTCGCCTTGTTGGGGGGTTCCCTCTCTCCGGGCCCGTCTCCGGTCCCCCCCCGCTGCCTCTACGGCGGGGCGCCCCTCTGGTCTTGGAGGGCCACTTTCGTGGGGGACGGGTGCGCCTGCCCGCGTCGGCGGCCGGGGCGGCTCTGTCTCTCCGGGCAGGCTGGCCCTCTGCCGGGTGGGGGTCGTTGGCCTGAAGGGTGAGGGCCTCCTGGCCGCGTGTCCGGCCCGGACCGGGTGGCCGGGGATTGCCTGGGTCGCGGTCCGCCGCCGCGGGATCCCTGGCTGCTTCTTCCCGTGCCGTGGGGGCCCCGCCCGCGGGCCCCCTCGGCCGCCGCCGGGCGGGGGGGGGGCCTCGCAGGCGGTGGGTTGCCTCCCTCCTACTTCTCCCCTCTGTGGGGTTTGCCGGTGGCCTGGGTTCCGGGCTCTTCCTGGTCGGCCTCTGGTCTCGCGGGTGGCGGGGTCGCTCCCCCCCTCCCCCACTATAGATACACTTCAGGTGGAGCTTTGTTTGGTTTATTACACACACACACACACACACACACACACACACACACACACACACACACACACACACACACACACACACACACACACACACATACACACATATAGTCATTTAGTCACATGCACATACACACACACACACACACACACACACGCATGATCATATACATACACACACACACACATAGACATACACACTGGCTTGTTCACCTGCATGCTGGCTCTCTAGTTTTTGGGTTTAGGTAGCGGTAGCGATAGCTTAGCTCAGACTGCGATCAGATCTCAAGATTTAGGTCGATTGCTGTTCGTGTTTTGGTTGGCTCCGTGCCGGTTTCGTGCTTTGTTTGTGGTTTTTTGTTGCAGATTTCCAGTGCTTGACGTGTGTCTCCGTGTGTTCCTGCTTCCTGGATTGGCAGTGGATGTCGTCACCCCCCCCCCCACCCCCTCCCCCCCCAAAAAAAAAAAAAAAAAAAAAAAAAAAAAAAAAAAACACTGTGTATAATGTGTATATTTATGTATGTGTACGCATATGTGTGCGTATATATATGTATATATTACATATAGTAATAATGCACATATATACACTTTTGGTTTCTACCGTCATGGTATCAATCAATAATATGTGTGCAGACAAGGTAAAAAAAAAAAAAAAAAAAAAGTCTATAGGCCTATGCTTCTACCTCTCCTGGTCTAAAATTACACAATCTATTTAGATAGATATACTGTAGACACAGCGGTCTATAACATAATTTTTGAGCTCTATAATAGAGAATAGACTCTAGTCTAGTTGACAACAACACAAAGCTCATTCAGTAGGCAGGTGGTCAAGGCTACACAACATTCTGATAAAGACATTATTTAAGAAGGTTACACTGACTCACCAACGGCAGTCGACTCTTCCATAACCCAAAATGATCCAGGTAACGTGGAAAACAGGGTAACATTCAAAACTTTGTACATGCTTAGTCCTCTTTAAAGTTTAGCGCTCGTTTCCTTCACGGTAGCAAACTTGCCGAGTCTGCAAATTGGCTGAAACTGTTAAGGCTGATTTATGGTTCCGCGTTACACCAACGCAGAGCCTACCGCGTAGGATACGCGGCGACGCGCGTGTACGGTGCGCGTCGCCGCGTATCCTACCGCGTAGGCTCTGCGTCGATTTAATGCAGAACCATAAATCAGCCTTTACAGCCAATCAGCGTTGGCTCACAGCCCTGATGCGTTCAGGACAGTTGTAAAGTAAGAATTAGCTACACTGGCCGCACAATGCACATTTTTATCGTAATTATAGCCTACAATTTACGATTATAGATGAACGTATCACACAAAACGGGGCCCTATCATTGGACCCTATGAGCTTGTGGGCCCCGGGGCGACCGCCCCCTCGCCCCCTCGCCCCCTCGCCCCCTCGCCCCCTCGCCCCCTCGCCCCCTCGCCCCCTCTGGCTCCACTACTGTTCCTCACTGTTCCACTTACAGATGGAAACAGGACAGATCTGAGAACCTGCTGGCTTCCACCGGAAACTACCAGCAACTGGTTCTGTTTCAGAACTGAACTTTTTCTGAACTAAAATCTTTCTGAACTACAATTTTTCAAACTTAATATTTTCAAAAGTAACTTTGAAATAAGTGTTGGTTGGTGATCTGGGTGAGAATGTTTTTCTAGAGTTTGATCTTTCACTTTTTTTAAAATAAGAGTAGAAGGGACTTTTATAAGGTGGCCGTTGCCACTCTGGCGGCCCGTCCGCGGGCTATCAGTCCATAATTTACAAAACTAGGTCATTTACAGCTCATATGTTACGTGAGGTTCTCATGCGACGTATCTTTGGAAAGCTAAGATTCTTGTGATTCCACCAATATAAACCATTTCAGGATATAATCATAGCAGCTGGTACAAATCAATACCACAAACAAACACACAAAGATTTGAGCAGATGACGCAACTCACCGATGAAGCCTCATAGAACTCGTTCGGTCAAAAATATTCCCACAAAAATGGTCTGGTTACAGTCAGAAAGGTCCAGTCCATCCAATCCAGTAAAGTATTTAGTCCAAAATACATTATTATACCAGTAAATATCCACAAATACATTATTATACCAGTAAATATCCACAAACAGCCGCTGCTTCATTGGAAAAAAGCTAGATGTTCAACTGTTGTTGGCTGTAACTGCGCTGTGCACGTCTCCACACCAGAGATCTTTACTCAAAATAGAGTCTGCACCCCTTCCTTTTGATTGACAGCTCATCTGACCAATCAGGAGCTTCCCTGTCCTTTTGATTGACAGCTCATCTGACCAATCAGGAGCTTCCCTGTCCTTTTGATTGACAGCTCATCCGGCCATACAGGAGCTTCCCTGTCCCCTTCACCAACTACAATAGCCAATGAGCCTGTATGCAAATGTCCTGCTTTTGCCAATTGGAGCAATCGCGCTGATGACTGGCACATTTATAGCCAATGAAATGCTGAAAACAACAATGTGCCGCTTCAGGGGGTCGGGATAAATCCCACAGCTGGGAAGTCCATGCAATCCATGAAATCACTGCAGCGAATCAAACGTGCGTCCATATTTTGACTCTTTATATGTATTCATATATATTTCAGCAATATTGATAGTGAATCTGGATATAGGATAGAATACTTCTAAGTGTCAGCTTCCATTAGAGGCTAAAATTATGACTGTACGTTGAAAGGTTCAAGAGTTATGTCCATGGTGGGCCGCTCGGTGGTGCAGTGGGTTAAGCAGCGGCTCATATACTGAGGCTACAGTCCTCCTCCTGCAGCGGTCGCGGGTTCGAATCCAGCCCGCGCACCTTTGCTGCGTGTCTCCCCCGTTCTCTCTCTCTACCCCTTTCCAATCTGCATCTCAATAAAGGGCCACTAGAGCCCAAAAAAATCTTAAAAAAAAAAAAAAAAAAAAAAAAAAGAGTTATGTCCATGGTTATCCAAGTGTCTTTTTGGCGAAAGGTTTTGACATAATTTTACATAAACATGTGTAAAATACTCATTTTTTGTGGTATTGTTATCAAATTTGAACTTGCACTAGATAAGGCTTCAGGCTGTGTCTCATTGTGTTTTCCAGCTAATAAGTCACAGATTCATCTGTAGACATCTGGTTACAAAACAAATAAAAACCTTCTATTTCAGTGTGTTCAAACTTAGATTACTGAATTCAAGTAGCAGTTACAGATTCTGACAGTTGGGGGAAAACTCCAGAGTGTTACCTTTCAAAAGAGACCAGAACCATCCATGAACTTGAAACGGTTCAAGAACAGCTTTACATTTACTTTGGTAGAACTTGGACAGGCGTTTTAGGCGACTTTTACAGGAGTGGTAACTATGTTTGATGTCGGTCCTGCAGCGACGGCGGGTTGCAGATACCTGGCATGATGGAACTCTGGGACGATTCCTCCTCGTCTTCTGCAGATAAATGACAGAACAGTGTGAGTATCAGCTGCAGTACCGCCTCACGGCTGCTAGGGGGCAGCAGAGCGGCGTCTCACCGGTGAACAGCTCCGAGCCGTCCTCGTACGTGAGGGGGAATCCATCGAGGACGAAGCCCTGGTCCCTGCACGGCTGGGACTTCAGCTTGGTCTTCAACACCTGCAGATGCTGCTCCAGAACACCTGAGAGGAACCACAGTAGCACAGGCAGCACATGCATGAAGGGGAAAGGTCCGTTTCTCGTGTTCCTTCTTTAAATGTTCCAGACCAGATATAAGAACCACTCAAGGTGACCAAACTTGCTTATAATGTTTGAAAATATCCGTGTCTGTAGATGATATCCTGGTATAAAACCTTCCTGAGTGGCAGCTGATCAGAGTTATCAGCTCAGAAGTTCAGAAAATTACATTTTAGATGCTGCTGCATATCCTGGTTTAGACTCATGTTCAGGAAATCTGTCAATGTTTCACTATATTGTCTTTGGTATCATTTAAAGCATTCATTCAAGCTAAGATGTGAATCTTTCTGACCAACATCGAGGTCACTGCAGCTCTTTAAACTACAAACAACACACACAATTTTCACCTAAATGATATAGTATATTTTATCCCTGTGTCATCTAGGAACAATAGAGACACACAATACAAAAACTGGAATACTCACAGGACCATAAGGATTCAGGAAATGTATCACATCTTAGCTTGAATGAATGCTTTAAAGGTCTCCAATGATTCCAAAGACAATTAGACCCTCCAGGAATCCGCGATTCCGTGATCGCGGATTTCACGGCTGTCCGTGGATTTACAGACCTTCCGTGGATTTCAATGTCTGGTGCAGAAAAATCACTTTTACTGGGGTTAATATTGCATATGTCCGCTCTGAATATGCAAATTATGCGGGGCTCGCTTGATTTCACCGCATCATCGCCGACATTTTCGCATAAAGTTTGGAAAAAGGGGGGAGTGTTGTGAGGGACATGTCGGGACGCCCGGTCGCGACGTGCGGGACCCGCCCGGGGTGGAGAGGAGAGAGGTGGCCGGCCCCCGGGCCGGTCGCGTCTCTCCTCTCCACCCGCGCTCTCCTTTTTTTTTCTCTTACGACCTCAGATCAGACGATCTGAATTTATATAGGGAAGAGCTCAGCGCCGAATCCGCAACTTCCTGCATATTTCGCATATTTTGCAACTTTCCGCATATTCCGCAACTTACAGCATATTCCGCAATTTCACCGCATAAAAGCACATAAAAAACCCGCACATTTAATCTCATAATCAATGATTTTAGCCCGCAAAATCAAGGATTTTAGCCCGCGGAATCAAGGATTTTAGTCCGCGGAATCAAGGATTTTTGCCCGCGTTTTTCTGGAGGGTCTAGACAATATATTGAAACATTGACAGATTTCCTGAACATGAGTCTAAACCAGGATATGCAGCAGCATCTAAAATGTAATTTTCTGAACTTCATGAGCTGATAACTCTGATCCAGCTGCCACTCAGGAAGGTTTTATACCAGGATATCATCTACAGATAGGATCTTTTCAAAAATTATAAGCAAGTTTGGTCACCTTGAGTGGAACTGACCAGTGACATGTTGGGCTCTGGCCCCTGGACTAAAAGGTCCAAACGTCTGATCTGAAAGATTTTCTTCTTGCCATCGTCGACATTTTATTGTTGTTTGGTCGCGTTGCAGCCACCGTCCACAAAACGCCAATCATAAGAAAATGTAGCCCACAGCGCCCCCTCTGGCCAGGAGGGGAATCATTCAGAGACTTTGCTTGATCCATATTGAATTAGGACGGGGAGAATTGCGATGCATCAATTTTTTGATATTTTTACCCCCCCCCTAGTGGATAAAAACATGTTTTGGGTTACAGGAGTCATGTGACTCTCCCAGAGGTCATGTGACTCTCCAGAGGTCATGTGACTCTCCAGAGGTCATGTGACTCTCCAGAGCTCATGTGACTCTCCCAGAGGTCATGTGACTCTCCAGAGGTCATGTGACTCTCCCAGAGGTCATGTGACTCTCCAGAGGTCATGTGACTCTCCAGAGGTCATGTGACTCTCCAGAGGTCATGTGACAGTCCCAGAGGTCATGTGACTCTCCCAGAGGTCATGTGACTCTCCAGAGGTCATGTGACAGTCCCAGAGGTCATGTGACTCTCCCAGAGGTCATGTGACTCTCCAGAGGTCATGTGACTCTCCCAGAGGTCATGTGACTCTCCCAGAGGTCATGTGACTCTCCGGAGGTCATGTGACTCTCCAGAGGTCATGTGACTCTCCCAGAGGTCATGTGACTCTCCAGAGGTCATGTGACTCTCCCAGAGGTCATGTGACTCTCCCAGAGGTCATGTGACTCTCCCAGAGGTCATGTGACTCTCCCAGAGGTCACGTGACTCTCCAGAGGTCATGTGACTCTCCAGAGGTCATGTGACTCTCCAGAGGTCATGTGACTCTCCAGAGGTCATGTGACTCTCCCAGAGGTCATGTGACTCTCCCAGAGGTCATGTGACACTCCCAGAGGTCATGTGACTCTCCAGAGGTCATGTGACACTCCCAGAGGTCATGTGACACTCCCAGAGGTCATGTGACTCTCCCAGAGGTCATGTGACTCTCCAGAGGTCATGTGACTCTCCAGAGGTCATGTGACACTCCCAGAGGTCATGTGACTCTCCAGAGGTCATGTGACTCTCCCAGAGGTCATGTGACTCTCCCAGAGGTCATGTGACTCTCCAGAGGTCATGTGACTCTCCCAGAGGTCATGTGACTCTCCAGAGGTCATGTGACTCTCCCAGAGGTCATGTGACACTCCCAGAGGTCATGTGACTCTCCCAGAGGTCATGTGACTCTCCAGAGGTCATGTGACTCTCCCAGAGGTCATGTGACACTCCCAGAGGTCATGTGACTCTCCAGAGGTCATGTGACTCTCCCAGAGGTCATGTGACTCTCCCAGAGGTCATGTGACACTCCCAGAGGTCATGTGACTCTCCAGAGGTCATGTGACTCTCCGGAGGTCATGTGACTCTCAGACCTGACTGGCCCCCGTCGTCCTTCAGACCCCTGAGCAGCTCCTGCAGTTCTGCTGGGGAGACCCCAGATCCTGGAGTCTGCATCGCCGCTTCCTGCCAACGAGAAGGAGGACTGGTGAGGAGTGACATCATCATGATGGACGTGAGGACGGACGTCATCACGTCCATCGTGAGGACGGACGTCATCACGATGGACGTGAGGACGGACGTCATCACGATCGGCGTGAGGACGGACGTCATCACGTCCATCGTGAGGACGGACGTCATCACGATCGGCGTGAGGACGGACGTCATCACGTCCATCGTGAGGACGGACGTCATCACGATCGGCGTGAGGACGGACGTCATCACGATGGACGTGAGGACGGACGTCATCACGATGGACGTGAGGACAGACGTCCTCACGATGGGCGTGAGGACAGACGTCATCACGATGGACGTGAGGACGAACGTCATCACGATGGACGTGAGGACGAACGTCATCACGATGGACGTGAGGACGGACGTCATCACGATGGACGTGAGGACGGACGTCATCACGATGGACGTGAGGACGGACGTCATTACGATGGACGTGAGGACGGACGTCATCACGATGGACGTGAGGACGGACGTCATCACGATGGACGTGAGGACGGACGTCATCACGATGGACGTGAGGACGGACGTCATCACGATGGACGTGAGGACGAACGTCATCACGATGGACGTGAGGACGGACGTCATCACGATGGACCCGCGTCCTCACCAGCTGGTCCACGGCCTCGGCCACGGCCGTCTCCATGGTGACATGGTGCAGCTGGTAGCGCTCACAGATCTGCAGGGACACGGTGGTCTTTCCCACGGCGGGGGGGCCGAGGACACACACCCTGATGGGCTGCAGGGAGACAGAACCAGAACCAGAACCAGAACCAGAATCAGAACCAGCAGGGAGACACAGTCAGGGACCAGAACTGTATGGAGCTAGAACAGTCTCATAATTCGCAAATGCACAGGACAAAATTCACAAATGCACACACCGATTCGCAAATGCACAGAACAATTCACACGTGCGTAGGACAAATACCCAAGTGTATTTTTGATGCACACACAAATATAACCTGATTTACAAACGTTTTTTTGTCTGTGAGCTGCGCTGGATTTGCGTGTGACCTAAGACTCCCCTGACGTGATTCGATCCACAAGTACGTTTTTTTAACACGGAAGAATCTGCAACCAATCAGATGTCTTCCTTTGTTCCAGCCAATCATAACAGCGCACCCACGTGGGGGACGATTTATTCTAAACCAATCAGATTAAAGGGGCGGATACACCTGCTGTTTAAGCTGCGTTAGCGCCGTTCGCTAGAAAAGTGATTAATATTTGGAGTTGGTGGAATAAAGATACATAAACAGCAACACGGGATGGAGAGGAGATCACTGCTCTGCTTTTCTAGTGATCTCGGTGAAGAAAACAGCGCGATCGGAGATGGTTTGTCAGGCCGTTCAACCAGAGCCGTCGGGCCTGGTGACTCTTAGTCCTGCAGATGCAGAAACTGATGCTGAGAAACAGTCCTGTCCTGTGTCCTGTGCATTTGTGAAACGGTGTGTGCATTTGAAAATTATGAGACTGTTCTAGCTCAATATAGAACTGGACCAGAACCAGAACCAGGGGGGGGAACTAGACCCACCAGCAGGCCGCAGGTTCTCCGGAACTCCTCCACCACCAGATGGATGTTCTCCACCAGACCGGACCGACACCGCCAGCTGAAGGAGAACAGCTGGTTGATGAACACGGCTTCTATCTGCAGGTGGAGCAGCAGGGAGTCCACCTCTGTCACCTGAGAGGATGAACAGATGGAGGAGAGAGATGGATTAACCCCAACCCCAACCCCCAACCCCAACCCCTAACCCCTAACCCCTAACGCATCTGCAGGTGGAGCAGCAGGGAGTCCACCTCTGTCACCTGAGAGGATGAACAGATGGAGGAGAGAGATGGATTAACCCCAACCCCAACCCCCAACCCCAACCCCTAACCCCTAACCCCTAACGCATCTGCAGGTGGAGCAGCAGGGAGTCCACCTCTGTCACCTGAGAGGAACAGATGGAGGAGGGAGATGGATTAACCCCAACCCCCAACCCCAACCCCCAACCCCAACCCCAACCCCTAATCCCCATCCCTAACCCTAACCCCTAACCCCAGTTAGGGGTTAGGGTAAAGTTTGGTGTCATTTGGAGTCCTTCGGAAGATATTAGGGGTTTTGTGCGAGCCTCTTCTCCATATAACGGTAGCGGATGGGGCACAGCGGGACACAGACGATGCAGCGTCTAAATAACACATGATTGCCGCAAAACTCTTCATTTCTTTTATGAATCACTAGATCTGCTTCCAGGACCTGTTGTCTACATCCGGGGCTGTGTGTGTAACAAATAAATCAGTTTGTAAACAAGACCTCTGACCTGCATGACGTCATCTCTGTGCGTGCACTCTGTCCTCCGTTCAGTGAGCTCTTCAGCCGTATACTCTGGCTCAAAACGGTAAGGACGTCCATCATATTCAAAGTCGTCGTCCACAACCGCAGAATTTGACAAATATTCAGACATGTTTCAAATAACTAACAGTAAACTAACAGTAGGAACTCCAGCTGTACACAGAGCTGTGTCTGAGTTTCGTGGCAATAACGTGTTATTTAGACACTACATCGTCTGTGTCCCGCTGTGCCCCGTTCACTACCGTTATATGGAGAAGCGGCTCGCACAAAACTCCTAATATCTTCCGAAGGACTCCAAATGACACCAAACACCTCTGGGTGAGTATACGACCATAAAAAATGCCAGAAATAAGGTCCAGGTTGTAAAAAAATGAACTTTCCCTTTCACCCCCAAACTTAACCCCCAACCTTAACCCCCAACCTTAACCCCTAAACCCAACTTTAACCCTCAAACACAACCCCAACCCCAACCCAGCTCTGAAACTCAGAGGTACCACACCATACCCCACTGACAACGTACTTTAGTGCATACGGATCTCAAACAGGATGTACGATGGAGAGTGCAACACTACCTTCAGCAATCTCTGAAATCGCTAACGAGCGTAGGAGGCAGAAGCGTATTGGTTCCCCTCAGGGGGGCCGTAATCACCCACCCAACCCCTAACCCCAACCTTAACCCCCAACCCCAACCTTAACCCCAACCTTAACCCCAACCTTAACCCCAACCTTAACCCCCAACCCCAACATTAACCCCCAACCCCAACCTTAACCCCCAACCCCAACCTTAACCCCAACCTTAACCCCAACCTTAACCCCAACCTTAACCCCAACCTTAACCCCCAACCCTATCCCCAACCTTAACCCCAACCCCAACCTTAACCCCAACCTTAACCCCAACCTTAACCCCCAACCCCAACATTAACCCCCAACCCCAACCTTAACCCCCAACCCCAACCTTAACCCCAACCTTAACCCCAACCTTAACCCCAACCTTAACCCCAACCTTAACCCCAACCTTAACCCCAACCTTAACCCCAACCTTAACCCCCAACCCTATCCCCAACCTTAACCCCAACCCCAACCTTAACCCCAACCTTAACCCCAACCTTAACCCCCAACCCCAACCCCAACCTTAACCTTAACCCCAACCTTAACCCCAACCTTAACCCCAACCTTAACCCCCAACCCCAACCCCAACCTTAACCTTAACCCCCAACCTTAACCCCAACCTTAACCTTAACCCCAACCTTAACCCCCAACCCCAACCTTAACCCCAACCTTAACCCCCAACCTTAACCCCAACCCCAACCTTAACCCCCAACCCCAACCTTAACCCCAACCTTAACCCCAACCTTAACCCCAACCTTAACCTTAACCCCAACCTTAACCCCCAACCTTAACCCCAACCCCAACCTTAACCCCCAACCCCAACCTTAACCCCAACCTTAACCCCCAACCTTAACCCCAACCCCAACCTTAACCCCCAACCCCAACCTTAACCTTAACCCCAACCTTAACCCCCAACCCCAACCTTAACCCCAACCTTAACCCCAACCCAACCCCCAACCCCAACCTTAACCTTAACCCCAACCTTAACCCCCAACCCCAACCTTAACCCCAACCTTAACCCCAACCTTAACCCCCAACCCCAACCTTAACCTTAACCCCAACCTTAACCCCCAACCTTAACCCCCAACCTTAACCCCAACCCAACCCCCAACCCCAACCTTAACCCCCAACCTTAACCCCAATCTTAACCCCCAACCCCAACCTTAACCACAACCCAACCCCCAACCTTAACCCCCAACCCCAACCTTAACCCCAACCTTAACCCCAACCTTAACCCCAACCTTAACCCCAACCTTAACCCCAACCTTAACCCCCAACCCCAACCTTAACCCCCAACCTTAACCCCAACCTTAACCCCAACCCAACCCCCAACCCCAACCTTAACCACAACCCAACCCCCAACCTTAACCCCCAACCCCAACCTTAACCCCAACCTTAACCCCAACCTTAACCCCAACCTTAACCCCAACCTTAACCCCAACCTTAACCCCCAACCCCAACCTTAACCCCCAACCTTAACCCCAACCCCAACCCCAACCTTAACCCCCAACCCCAACCCCAACCTTAACCCCCAACCTTAACCCCAACCCCAACCCCAACCTTAACCCCCAACCTTAACCCCAACCTTAACCCCCAACCTTAACCCCCAACCCCAACCTTTACCCCCAACCCCAACCTTAACCCCCAACCTTAACCCCCAACCCCAACCTTAACCCCCAACCCCAACCTTAACCCCCAACCTTAACCCCAACCTTAACCCCAACCTTAACCCCAACCTTAACCCCCAACCTTAACCCCCAACCCCAACCTTAACCCCCAACCCCAACCTTAACCCCCAACCCCAACCTTAACCCCCAACCTTAACCCCAACCTTAACCCCAACCTTAACCCCAACCTTAACCCCCAACCCCAACCCCAACCCCAACCCCAACCCCAACCTTAACCCCCAACCCCAACCCCAACCTTAACCCCTAACCCCAACCTTAACCTTAACCCCAAACCCAACCCCCAACCTTAACCCCCAACCTTAACCCCTAAACCCAACTTTAACCCTCAAACACAACCCCAACCCCAACCCAGCTCTGAAACTCAGAGGTACCACACCATACCCCACTGACAAAATACTTTAGTGCATACGGATCTCAAACTGGATGTACGATGGAGAGTGCAACACTACCTTCAGCAATCTCTGAAATCGCTAACGAGCGTAGGAGGCAGAAGCGTATTGGTTCCCCTCAGGGGGGCCGTAATCACCCACCCAACCCCTAACCCCAACCTTAACCCCCAACCACAACCTTAACCCCTAACCCCAACCTTAACCCCAACCTTAACCCCCAACCCCAACCTTAACCCCTAACCCCAACCTTAACCCCAACCTTAACCCCAACCTTAACCCCCAACCCCAACCTTAACCCCTAACCCCAACCTTAACCCCGACCCAACCCCCAACCTTAACCCCGACCCAACCCCCAACCCCAACCTTAACCCCAACCTTAACCCCCAACCTTAACCCCAACCCAACCCCCAACCCCAACCTTAACCCCAACCTTAACCCCCAACCCCAACCTTAACCCCAACCTTAATCCCCAACCCCAACCTTAACCCCCAACCTTAACCCCAACCTTAACCCCAACCTTAACCCCCAACCCCAACCTTAACCCCCAACCCCAACCTTAACCCCAACCCCAACCTTAACCCCCAACCTTAACCCCTAACCCCAACCTTAACCCCCAACCCCAACCTTAACCCCAACCTTAACCCCCAACCCCAACCCCAACCTTAACCCCCAACCCCAACCCCAACCCCAACCTTAACCCCCAACCCCAACCCCAACCTTAACCCCTAACCCCAACCTTAACCTTAACCCCAAACCCAACCCCCAACCCCAACCCCAACCTTAACCCCCAACCTTAACCCCCAACCCCAACCTTAACCCCAACCTTAACCCCCAACCCCAACCCCAACCTTAACCCCCAACCCCAACCCCAACCCCAACCTTAACCCCCAACCCCAACCCCAACCTTAACCCCAACCTTAACCCCCAACCCCAACCCCAACCTTAACCCCCAACCTTAACCCCAACCTTAACCCCTAACCCCAACCTTAACCTTAACCCCAAACCCAACCCCCAACCCCAACCCCAACCTTAACCCCCAACCCCAACCCCAACCTTAACCCCCAACCCCAACCTTAACCCCAACCTTAACCCCCAACCCCAACCCCAACCTTAACCCCCAACCCCAACCTTAACCTTAACCCCAAACCCAACCCCCAACCCCAACCTTAACCCCAACCCCAACCTTAACCCCCAACCCCAACCTTAACCCCAACCTTAACCCCAACCCCAACCTTAACCCCCAACCCCAACCTTAACCCCAACCTTAACCTTAACCTTAACTTTAACCCCCAAACCCAACCCCCAACCCCCATCCCAAACCCTCACAACCATCAAAGAGCAAAAGTGTTGGTTGGGGGGAATCAGGTCCCGCCAACATGGCGACCACCAGAGCCCCCGCTCGTCAGAGACCTGCCGGTGACATCACAGGTGACACCACAGGTGACATCACAGGTGACACCACAGGTGACATCACAGGTGACACCAAAGGAGGCGTGTCTGTGGACCAGCAGCAAGGACCTACACTCATGTCCTGCAGCAGCAGAGCTTCCTCCCAGGGTCGTTTCTGGATCTTCCCCGGTCCCAGCGCATCAGCAACCGCCTGCAGGACACGCGTCATGTGACATCAGCAGATACCGGTACGATGTTTCTGCCGGGGCGGCGTCTCGGTGCTCACCATGACGATCTCATCCATGCGGTTGTGGGACTGGTCCACGGCCAGCAGGTAGGAGGGTTTGGGAGGATTCTGGATCAGCTTCTGGACCACGCTGGAACACAACAGAACTGTTCCTGGATCTGTTTACGGTGAAGGAACTCGTAGCACGACCTCCTACCTGGCCAGGTCCCGGATGTGGATCGTGGGAACGATGTTCGAGCCGTCTCCAAAGACGGGAATGTCCGGTTCCTGTCCCAGCCACGATTCCTACAGACACACATCATCTCCGTTAACAACTCGTATGACGATACTCGATACACGAGTACACTCAGGATCAGCCACGATGGTTGCACCTCCAACCGTGACGGTTGCACCTCCAACCGTGACGGTTGCACCTCCAACCGTGACGGTTGCACCTCCAACCATCACGGGTGCACCTCCAACCATCACGGTTGCACCTCCAACCGTCACGGTTGCACCTCCAACCGTGACGGTTGCACCTCCAACCACGATGGTTGCACCATTGACCAGAAGAGACCAGGTGTTCCAGGTGTTCCAGGTGTTCCAGGTGTTCCAGGTGTTCCAGGTGTTCCAGGTGTTCCATGTGTTGGTGTTCCAGGTGTTCCAGGTGTTCCTGGTGTTGGTGTTCCAGGTGTTCCTGGTGTTCCAGGTGTTCCAGGTGTTCCAGGTGTTCCAGGTGTTCCAGGTGTTCCAGGTGTTCCAGGTTCCAGGTCTCACCTTGAAGAAGTACTGCAGGATCTGCTCTCCCATCCCGAACTGCAGTCCAGACGCCACCACGTACGTGGAGAACCGGGCCGGGTCCTGCAGGAACAGACCGGGTCAGTCCACAGAGGTACTAGTACTACTGATTCCAGGTACCTGAGGTACTAGTACTACTGATTCCAGGTATCTGAGGTACTAGTACTACTGATTCCAGGTACTTGTACTACTGATTCCAGGTTCTTGAGGTACTAGTACTACTGATTCCAGGTACTTGTACTACTGATTCCAGGTACCTGAGGTACTAGTACTACTGATTCCAGGTACTAGTACTACAGATTCCAGGTACCTGAGGTACTAGTACTACTGATTCCAGGTATCTGAGGTACTAGTACTACTGATTCCAGGTTTTTGTGGTACTAGTACTACTGATTCCAGGTTTTTGAGGTACTAGTACTACTGATTCCAGGTATCTGAGGTACTAGTACTACTGATTCCAGGTATCTGAGGTACTAGTACTACTGATTCCAGGTATCTGAGGTACTAGTACTACTGATTCCAGGTTTTTGAGGTACTAGTACTACTGATTCCAGGTTTTTAAGGTACTAGTACTACTGATTCCAGGTTTTTGAGGTACTAGTACTACTGATTCCAGGTTTTTGAGGTACTAGTACTACTGATTCCAGGTATCTGAGGTACTAGTACTACTGATTCCAGGTTTTTGAGGTACTAGTACTACTGATTCCAGGTTTTTGAGGTACTAGTACTACTGATTCCAGGTTTTTAAGGTACTAGTACTACTGATTCCAGGTTTTTGAGGTACTAGTACTACTGATTCCAGGTTTTTGAGGTACTAGTACTACTGATTCCAGGTACTAGTACTACTGATTCCAGGTTTTTGAGGTACTAGTACTACTGATTCCAGGTACCTGAGGTACTAGTACTACTGATTCCAGGTACCTCAGGTACTAGTACTACTGATTCCAGGTACCTGAGGTACTAGTACTACTGATTCCAGGTACCTGAGGTACTAGTACTACTGATTCCAGGTACTAGTACTACTGATTCCAGGTATCTCAGGTACTAGTACTACTGATTCCAGGTATCTGAGGTACTAGTACTACTGATTCCAGGTATCTGAGGTACTTGTACTACTGATTCCAGGTGTTTGAGGTACTAGTACTACTGATTCCAGGTACTAGTACTACTGATTCCAGGTACCTGAGGTACTAGTACTACTGATTCCAGGTACTAGTACCACTGATTCCAGGTACCTGAGGTACTAGTACTACTGATTCCAGGTACTAGTACCACTGATTCCAGGTACCTGAGGTACTAGTACTACTGATTCCAGGTATCTGAGGTACTTGTACTACTGATTCCAGGTATTTGAGGTACTAGTACTACTGATTCCAGGTACCTGAGGTACTAGTACTACTGATTCCAGGTATCTGAGGTACTTGTACTACTGATTCCAGGTACCTGAGGTACTAGTACTACTGATTACAGGTACCTGAGGTACTAGTACTACTGATTCCAGGTACCTGAGGTACTAGTACTACTGATTCCAGGTACTAGTACTACTGATTCCAGGTACCTGAGGTACTAGTACTACTGATTCCAGGTACCTGAGGTACTAGTACTACTGATTCCAGGTACTAGTACTACTGATTCCAGGTACTAGTACTACTGATTCCAGGTGTTTGAGGTACTAGTACTACTGATTCCAGGTACCTGAGGTACTAGTACTACTGATTCCAGGTGTTTGAGGTACTAGTACTACTGATTCCAGGTACCTGAGGTACTAGTACTACTGATTCCAGGTTTTTGAGGTACTAGTACTACTGATTCCAGGTACCTGAGGTACTAGTACTACTGATTCCAGGTACCTGAGGTACTAGTACTACTGATTCCAGGTACCTGAGGTACTAGTACTACTGATTCCAGGTACCTGAGGTACTAGTACTACTGATTCCAGGTACCTGAGGTACTAGTACTACTGATTCCAGGTACTAGTACTACTGATTCCAGGTACTAGTACTACTGATTCCAGGTGTTTGAGGTACTAGTACTACTGATTCCAGGTACCTGAGGTACTAGTACTACTGATTCCAGGTGTTTGAGGTACTAGTACTACTGATTCCAGGTACCTGAGGTACTAGTACTACTGATTCCAGGTTTTTGAGGTACTAGTACTACTGATTCCAGGTACCTGAGGTACTAGTACTACTGATTCCAGGTACCTGAGGTACTAGTACTACTGATTCCAGGTTTTTGAGGTACTAGTACTACAGATTCCAGGTGTTTGAGGTACTAGTACTACAGATTCCAGGTACCTGAGGTACTAGTACTACTGATTCCAGGTTTTTGAGGTACCAGTACTACTGATTCCAGGTACCTGAGGTACTAGTACTACTGATTCCAGGTACCTGAGGTACTAGTACTACAGATTCCAGGTACCTGAGGTACTAGTACTACTGATTCCAGGTTTTTGAGGTACTAGTACTACTGATTCCAGGTACCTGAGGTACTAGTACTACTGATTCCAGGTACCTGAGGTACTAGTACTACTGATTCCAGGTTTCTGAGGTACTAGTACTACTGATTTCAGGTACCTGAGGTACTAGTACTACTGATTCCAGGTACTAGTACTACTGATTCCAGGTATATGAGGTACTAGTACTACTGATTCCAGGTACCTGAGGTACTAGTACTACTGATTCCAGGTACCTGAGGTACTTGTACTACTGATTCCAGGTACCTGAGGTACTAGTACTACTGATTCCAGGTTTTTGAGGTACTAGTACTACTGATTCCAGGTACTAGTACTACTGATTCCAGGTATCTGAGGTACTAGTACTACTGATTCCAGGTATCTGAGGTACTAGTACTACTGATTCCAGGTACTAGTACTACTGATTCCAGGTATCTGAGGTACTAGTACTACTGATTCCAAGTACTAGTACTACTGATTCCAGGTACCTGAGGTACTAGTACTACTGATTCCAGGTTTTTGAGGTACTACTACTACTGATTCCAGGTACTAGTACTACTGATTCCAGGTACCTGTGGTACTAGTACTACTGATTCCAGGTTTTTGAGGTACTAGTACTACTGATTCCAGGTACATGAGGTACTAGTACTACTGATTCCAGGTATCTCAGGTACTAGTACTACTGATTCCAGGTTTTTGAGGTACTAGTACTACTGATTCCAGGTGTTTGAGGTACTAGTACTACTGATTCCAGGTATCTGAGGTACTAGTACTACTGATTCCAGGTACCTGAGGTACTAGTACTACTGATTCCAGGTACCTGAGGTACTAGTACTACTGATTCCAGGTACCTGAGGTACTAGTACTACTGATTCCAGGTACTAGTACTACTGATTCCAGGTACTAGTACTACTGATTCCAGGTGTTTGAGGTACTAGTACTACTGATTCCAGGTACCTGAGGTACTAGTACTACTGATTCCAGGTGTTTGAGGTACTAGTACTACTGATTCCAGGTACCTGAGGTACTAGTACTACTGATTCCAGGTACCTGAGGTACTAGTACTACTGATTCCAGGTACCTGAGGTACTAGTACTACTGATTCCAGGTACCTGAGGTACTAGTACTACTGATTCCAGGTACCTGAGGTACTAGTACTACTGATTCCAGGTTTTTGAGGTACTAGTACTACTGATTCCAGGTACTAGTACTACTGATTCCAGGTATCTGAGGTACTAGTACTACTGATTCCAGGTACTAGTACTACTGATTCCAGGTACTAGTACTACTGATTCCAGGTATCTGAGGTACTAGTACTACTGATTCCAGGTACTAGTACTACTGATTCCAGGTACATGAGGTACTAGTACTACTGATTCCAGGTATCTGAGGTACTAGTACTACTGATTCCAGGTACTAGTACTACTGATTCCAGGTTTTTGAGGTACTAGTACTACTGATTCCAGGTACTAGTACTACTGATTCCAGGTACCTGAGGTACTAGTACTACTGATTCCAGGTACTAGTACTACTGATTCCAGGTTTTTGAGGTACTAGTACTACTGATTCCAGGTACTAGTACTACTGATTCCAGGTTTTTGAGGTACTAGTACTACTGATTCCAGGTTTTTGAGGTACTAGTACTACTGATTCCAGGTTCTTGAGGTACTAGTACTACTGATTCCAGGTACCTGAGGTACTAGTACTACTGATTCCAGGTACCTGAGGTACTAGTACTACTGATTCCAGGTATATGAGGTACTAGTACTACTGATTCCAGGTTTTTGAGGTACTAGTACTACTGATTCCAGGTTCTTGAGGTACTAGTACTACTGATTCCAGGTACCTGAGGTACTAGTACTACTGATTCCAGGTATATGAGGTACTAGTACTACTGATTCCAGGTACCTGAGGTACTAGTACTACTGATTCCAGGTTCTTGAGGTACTAGTACTACTGATTCCAGGTACCTGAGGTACTAGTACTACTGATTCCAGGTATATGAGGTACTAGTACTACTGATTCCAGGTTTTTGAGGTACTTGTACTACTGATTCCAGGTACCTGAGGTACTAGTACTACTGATTCCAGGTTCTTGAGGTACTAGTACTACTGATTCCAGGTATCTGAGGTACTAGTACTACTGATTCCAGGTACCTGAGGTACTAGTACTACTGATTCCAGGTTTTTGAGGTACTTGTACTACTGATTCCAGGTACCTGAGGTACTAGTACTACTGATTCCAGGTTCTTGAGGTACTAGTACTACTGATTCCAGGTACATGAGGTACTTGTACTACTGATTCCAGGTTTTTGAGGTACTTGTACTACTGATTCCAGGTTCTTGAGGTACTAGTACTACTGATTCCAGGTACTAGTACTACTGATTCCAGGTATCTGAGGTACTAGTACTACTGATTCCAGGTATCTGAGGTACTAGTACTACTGATTCCAGGTATCTGAGGTACTAGTACTACTGATTCCAGGTATCTGAGGTACTAGTACTACTGATTCCAGGTACTAGTACTACTGATTCCAGGTATCTGAGGTACTAGTACTACTGATTCCAGGTACTAGTACTACTGATTCCAGGTATCTGAGGTACTAGTACTACTGATTCCAGGTATCTGAGGTACTAGTACTACTGATTCCAGGTACCTGAGGTACTAGTACTACTGATTCCAGGTACTAGTACTACTGATTCCAGGTATCTGAGGTACTAGTACTACTGATTCCAGGTATCTGAGGTACTAGTACTACTGATTCCAGGTATCTGAGGTACTAGTACTACTGATTCCAGGTATCTGAGGTACTAGTACTACTGATTCCAGGTATCTGAGGTACTAGTACTACTGATTCCAGGTACTAGTACTACTGATTCCAGGTGTTTGAGGTACTAGTACTACTGATTCAAGGTACTTGTACTACTGATTCCAGGTACCTGAGGTACTAGTACTACTGATTCCAGGTATTTGAGGTACTTGTACTACTGATTCCAGGTACTAGTACTACTGATTCCAGGTATTTGAGGTACTAGTACTACTGATTCCAGGTACCTGAGGTACTTGTACTACTGATTCCAGGTATCTCAGGTACTAGTACTACAGATTCCAGGTATATGAGGTACTAGTACTACTGATTCCAGGTACCTGAGGTACTAGTACTACTGATTCCAGGTACCTGAGGTACTTGTACTACTGATTCCAGGTATCTCAGGTACTAGTACTACAGATTCCAGGTATATGAGGTACTAGTACTACTGATTCCAGGTATCTGAGGTACTAGTACTACTGATTCCAGGTACCTGAGGTACTAGTACTACTGATTCCAGGTATATGAGGTACTAGTACTACTGATTCCAGGTATATGAGGTACTTGTACTACTGATTCCAGGTTTTTGAGGTACTAGTACTACTGATTCCAGGTATATGAGGTACTAGTACTACTGATTCCAGGTATTTGAGGTACTAGTACTACTGATTCCAGGTATATGAGGTACTAGTACTACTGATTCCAGGTACCTGAGGTACTTGTACTACTGATTCCAGGTTTTTGAGGTACTAGTACTACTGATTCCAGGTACCTGAGGTACTAGTACTACTGATTCCAGGTATCTGAGGTACTAGTACTACTGATTCCAGGTACTAGTACTACTGATTCCAGGTACCTGAGGTACTAGTACTACTGATTCCAGGTTTTTGAGGTACTAGTACTACTGATTCCAGGTACCTGAGGTACTAGTACTACTGATTCCAGGTACCTGAGGTACTAGTACTACTGATTCCAGGTACCTGAGGTACTAGTACTACTGATTCCAGGTACCTGAGGTACTAGTACTACTGATTCCAGGTACTAGTACTACTGATTCCAGGTACCTGAGGTACTAGTACTACTGATTCCAGGTATCTGAGGTACTAGTACTACTGATTCCAGGTACCTGAGGTACTAGTACTACTGATTCCAGGTATATGAGGTACTAGTACTACTGATTCCAGGTATTTGAGGTACTAGTACTACTGATTCCAGGTATATGAGGTACTAGTACTACTGATTCCAGGTACCTGAGGTACTAGTACTACTGATTCCAGGTATCTGAGGTACTAGTACTACTGATTCCAGGTTTCTGAGGTACTAGTACTACTGATTCCAGGTACTAGTACTACTGATTCCAGGTACCTGAGGTACTAGTACTACTGATTCCAGGTTTTTGAGGTACTAGTACTACTGATTCCAGGTACCTGAGGTACTAGTACTACTGATTCCAGGTATCTGAGGTACTAGTACTACTGATTCCAGGTTTCTGAGGTACTAGTACTACTGATTCCAGGTACTAGTACTACTGATTCCAGGTACCTGAGGTACTAGTACTACTGATTCCAGGTTTTTGAGGTACTAGTACTACTGATTCCAGGTACTAGTACTACTGATTCCAGGTACCTGAGGTACTAGTACTACTGATTCCAGGTGTCTGAGGTACTAGTACTACTGATTCCAGGTACCTGAGGTACTAGTACTACTGATTCCAGGTGTCTGAGGTACTAGTACTACTGATTCCAGGTACCTGAGGTACTAGTACTACTGATTCCAGGTACTTGTACTCACCTCCTTCCCCATCTTCAGCACCGTCTCTTCCAGGTCCAGGTGTTTCCTGAAGTTGGGGTGGGGTCTTCGTCTCCAGAACAGCTCGTCGGTCAGAGGACGATCCGGTTCCTCCTGAAAACAAACAGCAGCTGAAGCAGAGTCTGACTGGTCGGAGGCTAACGACCGGAGCTCCGGTCAAACTCACGGGATCAGCCGGGTCACTGCAGGCCCAGGTCATCACCGTGGAAACCAGGATGAACAGCTTCGGTCCAGAAAAGCTGCTGCTGGAACGATGGAGAGCTGAAACACAGGAGAGAGGAGAGGTCAGAAGTTAGAGTTAGAGTTAGAGGTCAGAGGTCATTTACAGCACGTAATTGTAGAAGGACAGTTTGTACCTTTCAATACACTTATTGTTCAATACGGAGTTAGCAGTAATACATTTTTAGAGTATCAACAACTTAAGGCCATAATAAATAAAACATATAAAATTAGCCAATTAGACTTACAACTTCCCGCTAGGATAATAGATTTATTGAATCTAAGCACTCTAAAGTTGTTATCAAAACTCTACAGGTTAGTGTCTAAACTGGACAATTCAGTCTCTCTTCCGATTTCCAAGTGGGAGGCGGATCTCTCTCTGAATACTGACCAGTTATGCTTAAATACGTTTACTATGACTAAAAACCCAAACTTACAACTTATACAGTACAAAGTTCTTCATAGAATACATTATACTGGACAAAGGATGTTCCAGATGGGCTTTGTCACCTCTAATATCTGTTCACAGTGCACAGAGAACACCCCAGATAATTATATGCATGCTTTATGGTTCTGTACACCGGTACAGAGGTTCTGGAAGGAGATTTGTGAGGATTTATCCACATGGATCAACCACAGAATCCCAGTGTGCCCCACGGTATGTATATTAGGTCACCTGGGAGACACTCAAATAGAACCTAATTGGACACACCGGGTTCTCACTGCTTTATGTATCGCAAAGAAAACCATTCTAGTAAATTGGAAACAAAAATCCAGTTTATGTATTAACCATTTTAGGAATCTTTTATCAGATCATATTAGTAGTGAGATAATGTCTGCCTCCACTGAACAACATTCGGCTGAATTGCACTCTCTGTGGTCCCCGTTTATTGGCTTCGTTACCTAGTGGGGGCGGGGGGGTGGTGATCTCGTAGCCCTTGGGGTTGGGGGTCGGCTTGGGGGGTCTGGGGTGCGGGCCTTTGGTGGCCCCTGGGGGGCGGTGGGGGGGGCCGTGGGGCCCTGTCCCTGGCCGGTGGGGGCCTTGGGGGCCTGTGGGGGGGGGTGCCTCATGGCGATGGGGGGGTGGCTGGGGGGGCTCGGGCGGGGGGCTGTGGCTTGGGCTTCTCCGGGTTTCCCGGGAGGGGGCGTGGGCGTGGCGGTCCCGCTCGGAGAGCCCGGCCCTGCCTGGGTGGGGGGTGGCTGTCTGCGCTGGGGGGGCATTGCTGCCTTGGTCCTCCGTCGCTGGGCGGGGGCCGAGTGCCCCTGCGTCTGTGGGGACTCCGTGACCCTCGGGGTGTCCGCCGGGGTGGCTCCGGGGGGGGGTGGGGCCGGTTCCGGGGATCGGGCCTCCCCTGACCGGGGGGTGCACGGGCGGGCGCGGCGGCAGGGTGGCACCATTCCCAGGTGTCTATGTCTTATGTTGTCAGTATGAATGGGAGGATGTTGGACCGTTTCCCCCTCCGTCTGGGGGCTCCGGCGGCGCCGGGGGCGCCCGTGGAGGTACGGTGGGGCCCTGGCCCGGCTCGGAGGGCCGGCCCCCGTCTACTGGATGGCCGGTGGGGGAACGCGGGTGTCTTACCAGGGCCGGCTTTGCTGGTCCTGCCTCCTGGCTTCGGCCTCCGCTCCCCCTCCTTCCCCCCCTACACGATTCATACACACATAGGCGAAGGGCGGGGGGTCCGGGTCGTGGGGGGCATTGTCCCGCGTGGCCCGGCACTCCCCGCCTCACGGTTTTAACAGCAAAGTAGACACTGAACATTCAACATTTAATAAAGACATTTGACAAGGACACGTAGTTCGGGAGGGGGGGGGGGTCGGTGTCAAATCGATACTTGGCCCTCCCCCTCCCTGTTTTTATGGCATTAATCACATGCAGTCAACACCAGGGGCGGGAGGGGGTCCCACATCTCCCGCGTTCCCTCGCCGGCCTGGGATAGGTGGGTCGGGGTACCCGGGCCCGGCGGGGCTCGCCGTGCAGCCTGGGGTGCCTTCTGGCGGTGCTGGACCCCCCCGGGGAGGGGGAAACAGTGCGTGATTGTGTGTCTGTGTCGGTGAGAATGTGGTATGGAAGGGTCCTGCCATGGAGGATTTGGGCCTCCATTGGCAGGACAACAAAATGTAATAATTTATTAATATTATGTCATACAAAGATGGTTATTAATAATATTATTATTATTATTATTATTGTGATAGTATATCATATTATTATTAGTATAGGTATCGGATAGGTGAATGGATGAATGAATGGGATGCCTGGGTCTGGGGCCCTCCGTTGTCGGGCCTGCGCGGGTGTCGCCCTGTTGGGGGGTTCCCTCTCTCCGGGCCCGTCTCCGGTCCCCCCCGCTGCCTCCGCGGCGGGGCGCCCCTCTGGTCTTGGAGGGCCACTTTCGTGGGGGCGTTTGCACCTGCCCGCGTCAGCGGCCGAGGATATTCAATTGGCGGCCCGCGGGCCACATGCGGCCCGCCAGGAGCTTTTATGTGGACCCTGGTCATATTTCAAAAAAGGGCTTGTTTGTTGAAAAACAAAAAAAAAAAAAAAAGTTTTATTTCAGATTTTTTGCCAGTGTTGCACAGTGTTAATGTTTGTCACATTATTATTAACCTCCATTGTACAGAGGACTTGTTGACATAGGCTTCTAGGATTGGCCTGACATTTTTTTCATTTGAATAAGTGAGGACTTTGCATTTCAGATGAACTTCTACTTAGGGATGGGAATTGATAAGATTTTTTCGATTCCGATTCTCTTATCGATTCTGCTTATCGATTCGATTCTTTATCGATTCTCTTATCGATTCTCATTTGGAAAAAAGAAGAAGAAACAATTTTAGTATCAACTTTGTTTTAATAAAACAAAGTTGATACTAAAATTGTTTCTTTGTTTCAATTTCTTTGTTTCTCCAATCTTTTTTGTTCAAAGATATAAAACTTTTATATCTTTGAACAAAAAAAATATAATGAGGTCTTAAGATGCTCCCAGCCTTGGGCTCCTCGATGGTGCCAGGGGGTCCCACAAAATGATTTGTAATATACAGTAAAATATGTATTTAATATAAAATAATAATAATAAAATAAATATTCTTCTGTAGAAATTAACTAAAAACAACACATTATTTTGTAGCAATTACACAAGAATGTCCAGTAACATGTTCAACCCCACAAACTTAGTCACTGCTGGTGACATTCATCTATTCTGGCCTGATACTCTTCCCTGCCTTGATGAAAGGAGAATCTAGCGGTAGATGCTCTTTAACTTCTCCATAGATGAGCTGATCAGCTGCAGCTGTGTCTGGAGCTCCGCTGTCCGCCGGAGCGCCCGGCTCGTCCGCGTGGTGCAGCTCTTCTAAAGCATGAATTATGGTTCCGCGTTAAATCGACGCAGAGCCCTCGGCGTAGGGTACGCGGTGACGCGCGCCGTACGGTGCGTGTTGCCGCGTACCCTACGCCGTAGCTCTGCGTTGGTGTAACGTGGAACCATAAATCAGCCTTACCGCACGCCGGCTGACTCCACGCTCCCAGCGCATCAGCCGGCCGAGTCCTAACAGTTTCCCCCCTTTGTTGAAATGTCCACATTGCAAGAATTGTCGCCCTGTTGTCATCCTTTTTGGTAAAATGTAACCAAACTTTCCAGCGTTTGTGCCGCTTTGTCCCCGTGTTTTCCTGCTGGGCGCGAATGCGCACGGTGCGCCACATGCTTGGTGACGTCATTCGTGCCGACTGGAATCGATAAGGGAATCGTTTGGGAAAAAGGCAAACGATTCCAAGGAATTGAAACACTGGGAACCGGTTCTCAACAAGAACCGGTTCTCGATTCCCATCCCTACTTCTACTACTACTACTACTAGGTCGTCCTCAGACGAGCCGTCCATCGTTGTCTCCAGTCATCCCGATTCTCCATACAACTTTCCAGTTCGCTGGTACTCTGGGCCCCTGAACTTCTAAGCCTACTATAATTTCATGTGATTGTTTTGTTTTGCTGATATAATGCACAGATGTGTCATAAATAAAGGAGCTTATGGTTAATATTTCGGTTGCTTATTTATAACATCAAACTGGCTACTATGGACTAAAATGCTTGTGCCCAATGCTTAATATAATATTCAAATAAGGAAATCTTGGTGGAAAGTGGTGCTTTGTCATTATGGCGTGTTTCATTAAAAGTAGGTCAATATCAACTTCATTAAGTTTGCACAATGCATGGTTTCAAAATGAACTTGCATTTAAAATAATATTTCTTTATTTGAATATTATATTTAACATTCACAATGACTAAATCTGGAGACAATTAATACATAATTCATATGTAAACTAGATATATTCAAATGTATAATACAAATGTATTTTATTTACATAAGTCTTCGTCTTTGAGTGCAAAATACATTTTGAAAACCCCCAAATTTTCAAATTGTGCGGCCCTCTCCATAAAATCCTTTTGCAGATGTGGCCCCCGGCCGAATATAGTTGAATACCCCTGCCCTACATAGTGTACACTACATAGTGCACTACATAGTGCACTACATAGTGCACTATGTAGTGCACTATGTAGGGGATGACCAGAGGAGATTTCGGACACTACAACGTACATTTTTTTAACGTGTTTGCGTCAGTAAATGCGCCGGATGTTCCTGTGGCGTAGCGGACGTGACATGCAACATGTAAACACTCCGAACAGCTCCGGGACCTGATACTTCTGTGTCAATAAATTGTTGAAAATGAATGGTGTAGAAGTGTGCTTTTGTCAACTACTGTTGTGTGTTCCAATCCTCAGCTATAACTGCTCACGACATTGCACGAGCTAAAACGAGCTAAAACGGGGGGGGAGCGCTCCCCCGCCTCCTGTTCAGCTGCCATTTTTTCTTCTTCTTTTTTCTTCTTCTCCTTCTTCTCCTCAGACAAAACATGACCGCATTGCATTGTGGTATACGGGAGTAAAAAGTAGGGTACACTAACTTTTGCGGTGCATTGTGGGTATTTTATAGTGAACGAGTAGTGGACGAAATGTAGTGTAGAGAATTCGAACAGCACTACAAAATGGCGTGCACACTATGTAGTGCACTATATAGGTGATAGGGGGCGATTTCCAACACAGCTTTAGAGGATAGAGATCAGAGGTCAGAGTTAGAGGACCCCGGATCTCTGGACCCCGGATCTCTGGACCCCGGATCTCTGGACCCCGGATCTCTGGACCCTGGATCTCTGGACCCCGGATCTCTGGACCCTGGATCTCTGGACCCCGGATCTCTGGACCCCGGATCTCTGGACCCCGGATCTCTGGACCCTGGATCTCTGGACCCCGGATCTCCGGACCCTGGATCTCCGGACCCTGGATCTCTGGATCTCTGGATCTCTGGACCCCGGATCTCTGGACCCTGGATCTCTGGACCCTGGATCTCTGGATCTCTGGATCTCTGGACCCTGGATCTCTGGATCTCTGGACCCTGGATCTCTGGATCTCTGGACCCTGGATCTCTGGATCTCTGGATCTCTGGACCCTGGATCTCTGGATCTCTGGACCCTGGATCTCTGGATCTCTGGACCCTGGATCTCTGGACCCTGGATCTCTGGATCTCTGGATCTCTGGACCCTGGATCTCTGGATCTCTGGACCCTGGATCTCTGGATCTCTGGATCTCTGGAACCTGGATCTCTGGATCTCTGGACCCTGGATCTCTGGACCCTGGATCTCTGGATCTCTGGATCTCTGGACCCTGGATCTCTGGATCTCTGGATCTCTGGAACCTGGATCTCTGGATCTCTGGACCCTGGATCTCTGGAACCTGGATCTCTGGATCTCTGGACCCTGGATCTCTGGATCTCTGGATCTCTGGAACCTGGATCTCTGGATCTCTGGACCCTGGATCTCTGGAACCTGGATCTCTGGATCTCTGGACCCTGGATCTCTGGATCTGTGTACCCTGGAGCTCTTAAACCTGGATCCTGGACCCGGAGCTAGCGCTGACGTCAGCAGCTGAACACCAACAGGAAGTGGTTCCGGTTCTCACCTGTAACGGCCCAGGCAGCCTCGTCCACCTGCTCCACCTCCTGGCTGACGTTGTAAATCACCACGTCACATTCCAGCAGCTTCTGCAGCAGCTGCTCCCTGCTGGGAATCTGGAGGAGACACAAGGACACAAACCAAGATACTGGTTAGTTCACCCTCTCACCACGTATTCATCCTCTCACCACGTATTCATCCTCTCACCTGGTATTCATCCTCTCACCACGTATTCATCCTCTCACCTGGTATTCATCCTCTCACCTGGTATTCATCCTCTCACCTGGTATTCATCCTCTCACCTGGTATTCATCCTCTCACCACGTATTCATCCTCTCACCACGTATTCATCCTCTCACCTGGTATTCATCCTCTCACCACGTATTCATCCTCTCACCACGTATTCATCCTCTCACCTGGTATTCATCCTCTCACCTGGTATTCATCCTCTCACCACATATTCATCCTCTCACCACGTATTCATCCTCTCACCTGGTATTCATCCTCTCACCTGGTATTCATCCTCTCACCTGGTATTCATCCTCTCACCTGGTATTCATCCTCTCACCTGGTATTCATCCTCTCACCTGGTATTCATCCTCTCACCTCATATTCATCCTCTCACCTGGTATTCATCCTCTCACCACATATTCATCCTCTCACCACGTATTCATCCTCTCACCTGGTATTCATCCTCTCACCTGGTATTCATCCTCTCACCTGGTATTCATCCTCTCACCTGGTATTCATCCTCTCACCTGGTATTCATCCTCTCACCACGTATTCATCCTCTCACCTGGTATTCATCCTCTCACCACGTATTCATCCTCTCACCACGTATTCATCCTCTCACCTGGTATTCATCCTCTCACCTGGTATTCATCCTCTCACCTGGTATTCATCCTCTCACCTGGTATTCATCCTCTCACCTGGTATTCATCCTCTCACCACGTATTCATCCTCTCACCTGGTATTCATCCTCTCACCACGTATTCATCCTCTCACCACGTATTCATCCTCTCACCTGGTATTCATCCTCTCACCACGTATTCATCCTCTCACCTGGTATTCATCCTCTCACCTGGTATTCATCCTCTCACCTGGTATTCATCCTCTCACCTGGTATTCATCCTCTCACCACGTATTCATCCTCTCACCACGTATTCATCCTCTCACCTGGTATTCATCCTCTCACCACGTATTCATCCTCTCACCACGTATTCATCCTCTCACCTGGTATTCATCCTCTCACCTGGTATTCATCCTCTCACCACATATTCATCCTCTCACCACGTATTCATCCTCTCACCTGGTATTCATCCTCTCACCTGGTATTCATCCTCTCACCTGGTATTCATCCTCTCACCTGGTATTCATCCTCTCACCTGGTATTCATCCTCTCACCTGGTATTCATCCTCTCACCTGGTATTCATCCTCTCACCACGTATTCATCCTCTCACCTGGTATTCATCCTCTCACCACGTATTCATCCTCTCACCTGGTATTCATCCTCTCACCTGGTATTCATCCTCTCACCACGTATTCATCCTCTCACCTGGTATTCATCCTCTCACCACGTATTCATCCTCTCACCACGTATTCATCCTCTCACCTGGTATTCATCCTCTCACCTGGTATTCATCCTCTCACCTGGTATTCATCCTCTCACCACGTATTCATCCTCTCACCTGGTATTCATCCTCTCACCTGGTATTCATCCTCTCACCACGTATTCATCCTCTCACCTGGTATTCATCCTCTCACCTGGTATTCATCCTCTCACCTGGTATTCATCCTCTCACCACGTATTCATCCTCTCACCTGGTATTCATCCTCTCACCACGTATTCATCCTCTCACCTGGTATTCATCCTCTCACCTGGTATTCATCCTCTCACCTGGTATTCATCCTCTCACCACGTATTCATCCTCTCACCTGGTATTCATCCTCTCACCTGGTATTCATCCTCTCACCACGTATTCATCCTCTCACCTGGTATTCATCCTCTCACCTGGTATTCATCCTCTCACCTGGTATTCATCCTCTCACCTGGTATTCATCCTCTCACCTGGTATTCATCCTCTCACCTGGTATTCATCCTCTCACCACGTATTCATCCTCTCACCACGTATTCATCCTCTCATCACGTATTCATCCTCTCACCTCGTATTCATCCTCTCACCTGGTATTCATCCTCTCACCACGTATTCATCCTCTCACCACGTATTCATCCTCTCACCTCGTATTCATCCTCTCACCTGGTATTCATCCTCTCACCTGGTATTCATCCTCTCACCTGGTATTCATCCTCTCACCACGTATTCATCCTCTCACCTGGTATTCATCCTCTCACCTGGTATTCATCCTCTCACCTGGTATTCATCCTCTCACCTGGTATTCATCCTCTCACCTGGTATTCATCCTCTCACCTGGTATTCATCCTCTCACCACGTATTCATCCTCTCACCACGTATTCATCCTCTCATCACGTATTCATCCTCTCACCTCGTATTCATCCTCTCACCTGGTATTCATCCTCTCACCACATATTCATCCTCTCACCACGTATTCATCCTCTCACCTGGTATTCATCCTCTCACCTGGTATTCATCCTCTCACCTGGTATTCATCCTCTCACCTGGTATTCATCCTCTCACCTGGTATTCATCCTCTCACCACGTATTCATCCTCTCACCTGGTATTCATCCTCTCACCACGTATTCATCCTCTCACCTGGTATTCATCCTCTCACCTGGTATTCATCCTCTCACCACATATTCATCCTCTCACCACGTATTCATCCTCTCACCTGGTATTCATCCTCTCACCTGGTATTCATCCTCTCACCACGTATTCATCCTCTCACCTGGTATTCATCCTCTCACCTGGTATTCATCCTCTCACCTGGTATTCATCCTCTCACCACGTATTCATCCTCTCACCTGGTATTCATCCTCTCACCTGGTATTCATCCTCTCACCTGGTATTCATCCTCTCACCTGGTATTCATCCTCTCACCTGGTATTCATCTTCTCACCACGTATTCATCCTCTCACCTGGTATTCATCCTCTCACCACGTATTCATCCTCTCACCTGGTATTCATCCTCTCACCTGGTATTCATCCTCTCACCTGGTATTCATCCTCTCACCTGGTATTCATCCTCTCACCACGTATTCATCCTCTCACCTGGTATTCATCCTCTCACCTGGTATTCATCCTCTCACCTGGTATTCATCCTCTCACCACGTATTCACCCTCTCACCACGTATTCATCCTCTCACCTGGTATTCATCCTCTCACCACGTATTCATCCTCTCACCTGGTATTCATCCTCTCACCTGGTATTCATCCTCTCACCTGGTATTCATTCTCTCACCACGTATTCATCCTCTCACCTGGTATTCATCCTCTCACCACGTATTCATCCTCTCACCACGTATTCACCCTCTCACCACGTATTCATCCTCTCACCTGGTATTCATCCTCTCACCACGTATTCATCCTCTCACCACGTATTCATCCTCTCACCACGTATTCATCCTCTCACCTGGTATTCATCCTCTCACCTGGTATTCATCCTCTCACCTGGTATTCATCCTCTCACCACGTATTCACCCTCTCACCACGTATTCATCCTCTCACCTGGTATTCATCCTCTCACCACGTATTCATCCTCTCACCATGTATTCATCCTCTCACCTGGTATTCATCCTCTCACCTGGTATTCATCCTCTCACCTGGTATTCATCCTCTCACCTGGTATTCATCCTCTCACCATGTATTCACCCTCTCACCACGTATTCATCCTCTCACCTGGTATTCATCCTCTCACCTGGTATTCATCCTCTCACCATGTATTCACCCTCTCACCACGTATTCATCCTCTCACCTGGTATTCATCCTCTCACCTGGTATTCATCCTCTCACCTGGTATTCATCCTCTCACCTGGTATTCATCCTCTCACCATGTATTCATCCTCTCACCTGGTATTCATCCTCTCACCTGGTATTCATCCTCTCACCTGGTATTCATCCTCTCACCACGTATTCATCCTCTCACCTGGTATTCATCCTCTCACCTGGTATTCATCCTCTCACCTGGTATTCATCCTCTCACCTGGTATTCATCCTCTCACCTGGTATTCATCCTCTCACCTGGTATTCATCCTCTCACCTGGTATTCATCCTCTCACCACGTATTCATCCTCTCACCTGGTATTCATCCTCTCACCACGTATTCATCCTCTCACCTGGTATTCATCCTCTCACCTGGTATTCATCCTCTCACCTGGTATTCATCCTCTCACCTGGTATTCATCCTCTCACCACGTATTCATCCTCTCACCACGTATTCATCCTCTCACCTGGTATTCATCCTCTCACCACGTATTCATCCTCTCACCTGGTATTCATCCTCTCACCTGGTATTCATCCTCTCACCTGGTATTCATCCTCTCACCACGTATTCACCCTCTCACCACGTATTCATCCTCTCACCTGGTATTCATCCTCTCACCACGTATTCATCCTCTCACCTGGTATTCATCCTCTCACCTGGTATTCATCCTCTCACCTGGTATTCATTCTCTCACCACGTATTCATCCTCTCACCTGGTATTCATCCTCTCACCACGTATTCATCCTCTCACCACGTATTCACCCTCTCACCACGTATTCATCCTCTCACCTGGTATTCATCCTCTCACCACGTATTCATCCTCTCACCTGGTATTCATCCTCTCACCTGGTATTCATCCTCTCACCAGGTATTCATCCTCTCACCTGGTATTCATCCTCTCACCACGTATTCATCCTCTCACCTGGTATTCATCCTCTCACCACGTATTCATCCTCTCACCTGGTATTCATCCTCTCACCACGTATTCATCCTCTCACCACGTATTCACCCTCTCACCACGTATTCATCCTCTCACCTGGTATTCATCCTCTCACCACGTATTCATCCTCTCACCTGGTATTCATCCTCTCACCTGGTATTCATCCTCTCACCTGGTATTCATCCTCTCACCTGGTATTCATCCTCTCACCTGGTATTCATCCTCTCACCACGTATTCATCCTCTCACCACGTATTCATCCTCTCACCACGTATTCATCCTCTCACCTGGTATTCATCCTCTCACCTGGTATTCATCCTCTCACCTGGTATTCATCCTCTCACCACGTATTCATCCTCTCACCACGTATTCACCCTCTCACCACGTATTCATCCTCTCACCTGGTATTCATCCTCTCACCTGGTATTCATCCTCTCACCTGGTATTCATCCTCTCACCTGGTATTCATCCTCTCACCTGGTATTCATCCTCTCACCACGTATTCATCCTCTCACCACGTATTCATCCTCTCACCACGTATTCATCCTCTCACCTGGTATTCATCCTCTCACCTGGTATTCATCCTCTCACCTGGTATTCATCCTCTCACCTGGTATTCATCCTCTCACCACGTATTCACCCTCTCACCACGTATTCATCCTCTCACCTGGTATTCATCCTCTCACCACGTATTCATCCTCTCACCACGTATTCATCCTCTCACCATGTATTCATCCTCTCACCTGGTATTCATCCTCTCACCTGGTATTCATCCTCTCACCACATATTCATCCTCTCACCACGTATTCATCCTCTCACCTGGTATTCATCCTCTCACCTGGTATTCATCCTCTCACCTGGTATTCATCCTCTCACCACGTATTCATCCTCTCACCACATATTCATCCTCTCACCTGGTATTCATCCTCTCACCTGGTATTCATCCTCTCACCTGGTATTCATCCTCTCACCTGGTATTCATCCTCTCACCATGTATTCATCCTCTCACCTGGTATTCATCCTCTCACCTGGTATTCATCCTCTCACCTGGTATTCATCCTCTCACCTGGTATTCATCCTCTCACCACGTATTCATCCTCTCACCACGTATTCATCCTCTCACCTGGTATTCATCCTCTCACCTGGTATTCATCCTCTCACCACATATTCATCCTCTCACCACGTATTCATCCTCTCACCTGGTATTCATCCTCTCACCTGGTATTCATCCTCTCACCTGGTATTCATCCTCTCACCACGTATTCATCCTCTCACCTGGTATTCATCCTCTCACCTGGTATTCATCCTCTCACCTGGTATTCATCCTCTCACCTGGTATTCATCCTCTCACCTGGTATTCATCCTCTCACCACATATTCATCCTCTCACCTGGTATTCATCCTCTCACCACATATTCATCCTCTCACCTGGTATTCATCCTCTCACCACGTATTCATCCTCTCACCACGTATTCATCCTCTCACCTGGTATTCATCCTCTCACCTGGTATTCATCCTCTCACCACGTATTCATCCTCTCACCTGGTATTCATCCTCTCACCACGTATTCATCCTCTCACCACGTATTCATCCTCTCACCTGGTATTCATCCTCTCACCTGGTATTCATCCTCTCACCTGGTATTCATCCTCTCACCTGGTATTCATCCTCTCACCTGGTATTCATCCTCTCACCACGTATTCATCCTCTCACCACGTATTCATCCTCTCACCTGGTATTCATCCTCTCACCACGTATTCATCCTCTCACCACGTATTCATCCTCTCACCTGGTATTCATCCTCTCACCTGGTATTCATCCTCTCACCACGTATTCATCCTCTCACCTGGTATTCATCCTCTCACCATGTATTCATCCTCTCACCTGGTATTCATCCTCTCACCTGGTATTCATCCTCTCACCTGGTATTCATCCTCTCACCTGGTATTCATCCTCTCACCACGTATTCATCCTCTCACCACGTATTCATCCTCTCACCACGTATTCATCCTCTCACCTGGTATTCATCCTCTCACCACGTATTCATCCTCTCACCTGGTATTCATCCTCTCACCTGGTATTCATCCTCTCACCTGGTATTCATCCTCTCACCTGGTATTCATCCTCTCACCACGTATTCATCCTCTCACCACGTATTCACCCTCTCACCACGTATTCATCCTCTCACCTGGTATTCATCCTCTCACCACGTATTCATCCTCTCACCTGGTATTCATCCTCTCACCTGGTATTCATCCTCTCACCTGGTATTCATCCTCTCACCTGGTATTCATCCTCTCACCTGGTATTCATCCTCTCACCACGTATTCATCCTCTCACCACGTATTCATCCTCTCACCACGTATTCATCCTCTCACCTGGTATTCATCCTCTCACCTGGTATTCATCCTCTCACCTGGTATTCATCCTCTCACCACGTATTCATCCTCTCACCACGTATTCATCCTCTCACCACGTATTCATCCTCTCACCACGTATTCATCCTCTCACCTGGTATTCATCCTCTCACCTGGTATTCATCCTCTCACCACGTATTCATCCTCTCACCTGGTATTCATCCTCTCACCACGTATTCATCCTCTCACCACGTATTCATCCTCTCACCACGTATTCATCCTCTCACCTGGTATTCATCCTCTCACCACGTATTCATCCTCTCACCACGTATTCATCCTCTCACCACGTATTCATCCTCTCACCTGGTATTCATCCTCTCACCTGGTATTCATCCTCTCACCTGGTATTCATCCTCTCACCTGGTATTCATCCTCTCACCACGTATTCATCCTCTCACCACGTATTCATCCTCTCACCTGGTATTCATCCTCTCACCTGGTATTCATCCTCTCACCTGGTATTCATCCTCTCACCACGTATTCATCCTCTCACCACGTATTCATCCTCTCACCACGTATTCATCCTCTCACCACGTATTCATCCTCTCACCACGTATTCATCCTCTCACCACGTATTCATCCTCTCACCACGTATTCATCCTCTCACCTGGTATTCATCCTCTCACCTGGTATTCATCCTCTCACCTGGTATTCATCCTCTCACCTGGTATTCATCCTCTCACCTGGTATTCATCCTCTCACCTGGTATTCATCCTCTCACCACGTATTCATCCTCTCACCACGTATTCATCCTCTCACCACGTATTCATCCTCTCACCACGTATTCATCCTCTCACCTGGTATTCATCCTCTCACCTGGTATTCATCCTCTCACCACGTATTCATCCTCTCACCTGGTATTCATCCTCTCACCACGTATTCATCCTCTCACCTGGTATTCATCCTCTCACCATGTATTCATCCTCTCACCTGGTATTCATCCTCTCACCACGTATTCATCCTCTCACCTGGTATTCATCCTCTCACCTGGTATTCATCCTCTCACCTGGTATTCATCCTCTCACCTGGTATTCATCCTCTCACCACGTATTCATCCTCTCACCTGGTATTCATCCTCTCACCTCGTATTCATCCTCTCACCACGTATTCATCCTCTCACCTGGTATTCATCCTCTCACCACGTATTCATCCTCTCACCTCGTATTCATCCTCTCACCACGTATTCATCCTCTCACCTGGTATTCATCCTCTCACCTGGTATTCATCCTCTCACCACGTATTCATCCTCTCACCTGGTATTCCTCCTCTCACCTGGTATTCATCCTCTCACCTGGTATTCATCCTCTCACCTGGTATTCATCCTCTCACCTGGTATTCATCCTCTCACCACGTATTCATCCTCTCACCACGTATTCATCCTCTCACCTGGTATTCATCCTCTCACCACGTATTCATCCTCTCACCTGGTATTCATCCTCTCACCTGGTATTCATCCTCTCACCTGGTATTCATCCTCTCACCTGGTATTCATCCTCTCACCACGTATTCATCCTCTCACCTGGTATTCCTCCTCTCACCACGTATTCATCCTCTCACCACGTATTCATCCTCTCACCTGGTATTCCTCCTCTCACCTGGTATTCATCCTCTCACCTGGTATTCATCCTCTCACCACGTATTCATCCTCTCACCTGGTATTCATCCTCTCACCTGGTATTCCTCCTCTCACCACGTATTCATCCTCTCACCACGTATTCATCCTCTCACCTGGTATTCCTCCTCTCACCACGTATTCATCCTCTCACCACGTATTCATCCTCTCACCTGGTATTCATCCTCTCACCTGGTATTCATCCTCTCACCTGGTATTCATCCTCTCACCTGGTATTCATCCTCTCACCACGTATTCATCCTCTCACCACGTATTCATCCTCTCACCTGGTATTCCTCCTCTCACCACGTATTCATCCTCTCACCACGTATTCATCCTCTCACCTGGTATTCCTCCTCTCACCTGGTATTCATCCTCTCACCTGGTATTCATCCTCTCACCACGTATTCATCCTCTCACCTGGTATTCATCCTCTCACCTGGTATTCCTCCTCTCACCACGTATTCATCCTCTCACCACGTATTCATCCTCTCACCACGTATTCATCCTCTCACCTGGTATTCATCCTCTCACCTGGTATTCATCCTCTCACCACATATTCATCCTCTCACCACGTATTCATCCTCTCACCTGGTATTCATCCTCTCACCTGGTATTCATCCTCTCACCTGGTATTCATCCTCTCACCACGTATTCATCCTCTCACCTGGTATTCATCCTCTCACCTGGTATTCATCCTCTCACCTGGTATTCATCCTCTCACCTGGTATTCATCCTCTCACCTGGTATTCATCCTCTCACCACATATTCATCCTCTCACCTGGTATTCATCCTCTCACCACATATTCATCCTCTCACCTGGTATTCATCCTCTCACCACGTATTCATCCTCTCACCACGTATTCATCCTCTCACCTGGTATTCATCCTCTCACCTGGTATTCATCCTCTCACCACGTATTCATCCTCTCACCTGGTATTCATCCTCTCACCACGTATTCATCCTCTCACCACGTATTCATCCTCTCACCTGGTATTCATCCTCTCACCTGGTATTCATCCTCTCACCACGTATTCATCCTCTCACCTGGTATTCATCCTCTCACCTGGTATTCATCCTCTCACCTGGTATTCATCCTCTCACCTGGTATTCATCCTCTCACCACGTATTCATCCTCTCACCACGTATTCACCCTCTCACCACGTATTCATCCTCTCACCTGGTATTCATCCTCTCACCACGTATTCATCCTCTCACCTGGTATTCATCCTCTCACCTGGTATTCATCCTCTCACCTGGTATTCATCCTCTCACCTGGTATTCATCCTCTCACCTGGTATTCATCCTCTCACCACGTATTCATCCTCTCACCACGTATTCATCCTCTCACCACGTATTCATCCTCTCACCTGGTATTCATCCTCTCACCTGGTATTCATCCTCTCACCTGGTATTCATCCTCTCACCACGTATTCATCCTCTCACCACGTATTCATCCTCTCACCACGTATTCATCCTCTCACCACGTATTCATCCTCTCACCTGGTATTCATCCTCTCACCTGGTATTCATCCTCTCACCACGTATTCATCCTCTCACCTGGTATTCATCCTCTCACCACGTATTCATCCTCTCACCACGTATTCATCCTCTCACCACGTATTCATCCTCTCACCTGGTATTCATCCTCTCACCACGTATTCATCCTCTCACCACGTATTCATCCTCTCACCACGTATTCATCCTCTCACCTGGTATTCATCCTCTCACCTGGTATTCATCCTCTCACCTGGTATTCATCCTCTCACCTGGTATTCATCCTCTCACCACGTATTCATCCTCTCACCACGTATTCATCCTCTCACCTGGTATTCATCCTCTCACCTGGTATTCATCCTCTCACCTGGTATTCATCCTCTCACCACGTATTCATCCTCTCACCACGTATTCATCCTCTCACCACGTATTCATCCTCTCACCACGTATTCATCCTCTCACCACGTATTCATCCTCTCACCACGTATTCATCCTCTCACCACGTATTCATCCTCTCACCTGGTATTCATCCTCTCACCTGGTATTCATCCTCTCACCTGGTATTCATCCTCTCACCTGGTATTCATCCTCTCACCTGGTATTCATCCTCTCACCTGGTATTCATCCTCTCACCACGTATTCATCCTCTCACCACGTATTCATCCTCTCACCACGTATTCATCCTCTCACCACGTATTCATCCTCTCACCTGGTATTCATCCTCTCACCTGGTATTCATCCTCTCACCACGTATTCATCCTCTCACCTGGTATTCATCCTCTCACCACGTATTCATCCTCTCACCTGGTATTCATCCTCTCACCATGTATTCATCCTCTCACCTGGTATTCATCCTCTCACCACGTATTCATCCTCTCACCTGGTATTCATCCTCTCACCTGGTATTCATCCTCTCACCTGGTATTCATCCTCTCACCTGGTATTCATCCTCTCACCACGTATTCATCCTCTCACCTGGTATTCATCCTCTCACCACGTATTCATCCTCTCACCTGGTATTCATCCTCTCACCTGGTATTCATCCTCTCACCACGTATTCATCCTCTCACCTGGTATTCATCCTCTCACCTGGTATTCATCCTCTCACCTGGTATTCATCCTCTCACCTGGTATTCATCCTCTCACCACGTATTCATCCTCTCACCTGGTATTCCTCCTCTCACCACGTATTCATCCTCTCACCACGTATTCATCCTCTCACCTGGTATTCATCCTCTCACCTGGTATTCATCCTCTCACCTGGTATTCATCCTCTCACCTGGTATTCATCCTCTCACCACGTATTCATCCTCTCACCACGTATTCATCCTCTCACCTGGTATTCATCCTCTCACCACGTATTCATCCTCTCACCTGGTATTCATCCTCTCACCTGGTATTCATCCTCTCACCTGGTATTCATCCTCTCACCTGGTATTCATCCTCTCACCACGTATTCATCCTCTCACCTGGTATTCCTCCTCTCACCACGTATTCATCCTCTCACCACGTATTCATCCTCTCACCTGGTATTCCTCCTCTCACCTGGTATTCATCCTCTCACCTGGTATTCATCCTCTCACCACGTATTCATCCTCTCACCTGGTATTCATCCTCTCACCTGGTATTCCTCCTCTCACCACGTATTCATCCTCTCACCACGTATTCATCCTCTCACCTGGTATTCATCCTCTCACCTGGTATTCATCCTCTCACCTGGTATTCATCCTCTCACCTGGTATTCATCCTCTCACCACGTATTCATCCTCTCACCACGTATTCATCCTCTCACCTGGTATTCATCCAGGATGAAGCTCTTCCCTTCAGAACCAACAGAAACCGTCCCGACCAATCGGAAGCTTCCTCTCAGGTTTGGCTCCGCCCCCTGCTCTTCATCATCCTCCTCTTCCTGCTCCTCATCTTCATCTTCATCATCATCAGGCTCTCTCACCCGGCTTAGGAACTAAACACGACACCAATGAATGAATGAATGAATGAATGAATGAATGAATGAATGAATGAATGAATGAATGAATGAATGAATGAATGAATGAATGAATGAATGAATCAATGAATGAATCAATGAATGAAGCTCTAGCGCCTTGTTGAGCCACATTTTTTAATAAATGTCCAAAATGTAAGAACTTTTTCATCTCATTTTGTAATAAACTGCCCCATTATGTCATAAGTTATTACATTTTTAGAAGATTATTACAAAATGCACTTGCAACTTTTTTTTTTAGGAAACGTAATAACATGGTTAAAGTATTTATCTGGGAAAATTAAAATAAAAAATTATAAGAATTATTTAAATTAAAAAAACTCAAGAAATATTTTAAAAAGAAAAAAAAAACAAGAAAAACATATTTTTTGTATATTTATAATTCCCAAAAAAGAAAAGAGCTAAAAAAAAGTCTATTTGGAAAATTGAGAAAAAACTTTCAAATAAAAATGAATACAAATATTAATTTAGAAAACAGATATTTTAAGTGATGCATCTACTTGTGTCAGAAACACAAAAATAGAAAAATCTAAAGAAAATCTATATTTATATTTCTAAAAAATTAAATTAAATTAAATTAAAAATATAAAAAAATAAAATAATAAATTAAATTAAAAAATCTATATTTATCTGGGAAAATTAAAATAAAAAATTATAAGAATTATGTTAATTCCAAAAACAGAAAAAATATTTTACGCGATAATTTTATCTGTTAATTTTGTTATAATCTGGTTTTATTTTGAAAAACTCAACTAAAGTCAGGAGCAACTAAACAGAACAAATGAACTTCCGGTGGACTGAAAAAATAAATCTAAGCGCATGTAAATATAACATATTTAAATCTGTGATGTTAACAATTAAAAATGAAGTTTGTTGCTTTACAAACATCTAGTTTTTAACTTAATCTGCATTTGTTCAAAAGAAAAGACATTGTGTATTTTTTCCTGAACCAGCAGTTTTTCTGTAATTAATCCCAGTAATCTTTACATTTACACACAAACTACATATTTACTTTTCTTTAACAATTTGAATCTATTGGGCAAATTGACCAACGTTTAGATGAAACATGTTTTATTTGTTTAAGTAGAAACCACAGTAAAAAATATCTTGCTTGATCTACTTTAAAAAATTTAAGGCAACTTTTTCACATGAGATTTTTATGTAGATCCAGAAAGACTAGTCTTTGTATAAACTACTTCATTTTTAGTATGTACAACATTCATTTACAAGTAAAGTCAACTTAAATGTGTTAAGTTTACTTTATTTATCACAATTAAGTTGACTTTAAAAAGAAAAATGAAGAAAAAAAATAAGAAAAAATAAGAGAAAAAGAGAAAAAAAGTAAAAAAAGGAAGAAAAAAAGAGAAAAAAAAGTGTATTGTGTTTTCCTTTTTTTCTCTTTTTTCTTTCTTTTTTCCCTTTTTTCTTCCTTTTTTTCTTTTTTCCTTTTTTTCCTTCTTTTTTCTTCTTTTCTTTACTTTTTTTCTTTTTAAAATCAAATTAATTTTGATAAGTAAAGTAAATTTAACACAATTAAGTTGACTGTACTTGCTAAATGTATTATTTCATACAAAAAATTAAGTAGTTTATACAAAGACTAGTCTTTCTTGATCTACATAATAATCTCATGCAAAAAGTTGACTTATTTTTAAGTAGATCAAGCACAATATTTGTATCAGTGTCATAAGTATAATGGTGACGTCATCAGTGACGTCATCAGTGTCATAAGTATAATAAAATTATTATATAATATTAATATTCGTATATAATAATATTATATATTCGTTACTGCAGACTAACTGGATAACATGTATGGAGTCGTGATGGAAACATAATTTACGGACTAACACAATCCTCATAATGGCACAAATGGAAATTGATGAAAAACCCACCGATCTTTAATGCCTTTTATAACGAATTTAAGTTGTTCTGTAAATCCCTCAAGTATATGAACTTCAAATCTGCAAAAACAAAGTGCTGAATTACATTCAGAGTTATAAATGAATAGATTCTGATTGAAATATTTTATAATCTACCAGAAGGAAACTATAACTGCAAATTTCTTTTATCATTGTTTTCTTTTAAGCTATATTTATTTATTTTATTTGTCATTATTTTGTCATGACATTTATGATGTTTATAAAATGTATTTATTTAATTTAATGTGAGTTTTCTTCTGTTCCTTATTTTCTATTTCCTATTTCATTAACGTTAACTCAGTCCAGGCTTTAATGAGCTCCCTGGCAGATCAATGTGCCTGCTTCGTTTGTAAATAAGTATTTTCAATCAAAAATAAATACATTAATGCATAAATACTACTGATATTTACTCAAACGTTTTGAGTTTGTACTGTTTAGTTTTGCATTTCGGACTCAACTAAAGTCGGGAGCAACTAAACAGAACAGACCCGTCCAGAACCGTTAAACCTCCCGGACCCGGACCCGTCCAGAACCGTTAAACCTCCGCTCCGGGTCGACCCGGACCCGTCCAGAACCGTTAATAACCCCCGGGTTCGGGTCCAGAACCGTTACCCCCCGGGTTCGGGTCTGGGGTCCGGGTTCGGGTCCAGAACTGGTCCAGAACTGGTCCAGAACTGGTCCAGAACCGTTCATCTCCCCTATAATTACCTTAGCGAGGTATTTGGAGGAGAAAGTGTCGACTTTGTTGAGGAAAACTCTCTGCGGCGGCATCTTCTCCTCCCGTGTCTCAGTGCAGCGGCGTGGCGTTGCCATGGAGACCAGCGGCGCGGTGACGTCATGGAGACCAGCGGCGCGGTGACGTCATCCAGCGGCAGTTAAAAAACGGTGTAAAACAACCAAGAGACTTATCGATCTTAGGAAGAATCTTTTAACTAAAGATTTGTGTATCCAGCACTTTCTCTTAACGTTCATGATTGTACATGTAAAAATATTAACAATATGTTTGTCAACTTTGTATGGAAGAATAAACAGCATCATCTGAAAAAAGCCCTGCTTTCTGGATCTAAAGCCAAAGGTGGTTTAGATCTATTTAACTGGACTTTAGGGATTTGAATTACACATTTAAGGGGAAATGGCTAAAAGAAATGCTTAAAAGCTCCAGATTCATTATGGTATTTCATTCCACACAACATATTCAGGAATGTTGGAGTCTTTAGTTCTTATTCTCATGTAATTACGTAATTACACAATCTCAAGGTTTACCAGTTAAGATGTGAGAATTTCACGACTTGATTGTCAGAATTGTCAGGACTTAATTATTTACTTTATTATTCATTTGCTCCAGTATTGTTATGCATATGTGAAAAGAAGCTAATTGAAGAAGCTAATAGATTTAGAATGATGTAATGTATTGATTATATGAGGGAGGGAAGAGGAGAGGGCTGTTGTTGGATTTATTCATATATATTTATTTTTTCTTTCTTTCTTTCTTTCTTTCTTTCTTTCTTTCTTTCTTTCTTTCTTTCTTTCTTTCTTTCTTTCTTTCTTTCTTTCTTTCTTTCTTTCTTTCTTTCTTTCTTTCTTTCTTTCTTTCTCTCTTCTCATTATTTATTTATTTTTGTTTTTGGCAGCACAGTGTCTTAGTGGTTAGCACTGTTGTCTCACAGCAAGAAGGTTCCGGGTTCAACTCCCAGGCCCAGCAGGGTCTTTCTGTGACCCCTTTCACACCAAACTGGTTCCAGGGCTGGTGCTAGTGCTGGTGCTAGTGCTGGTGCTAGTGCTGGTGCTAGAGCTGGTGCTAGTGCTGGTGCTAGTGCTGGTGCTAGAGCTGGTTCCAGGGCTGGTGCTAGTGCTGGTGCTAGTGCTAGTGCTGGTGCTAGTGCTAGTGCTGGTGCTAGTGCTGGTGCTAGTGCTGGTGCTAGTGCTGGTGCTAGTGCTGGTGCTAGTGCTGGTGCTAGAGCTGGTGCTAGTGCTGGTGCTAGTGCTGGTGCTAGAGCTGGTTCCAGGGCTGGTGCTAGTGCTGGTGCTAGTGCTAGTGCTGGTGCTAGTGCTAGTGCTGGTGCTAGTGCTGGTGCTAGTGCTGGTGCTAGTGCTAGTGCTGGTGCTAGTGCTAGTGCTGGTGCTAGTGCTGGTGCTAGTGCTGGTGCTAGTGCTAGAGCTGGTGCTAGTGCTGGTGCTAGTGCTGGTGCTAGTGCTGGTGCTAGTGCTAGTGCTGGTGCTAGTGCTAGTGCTGGTGCTAGTGCTGGTGCTAGTGCTGGTGCTAGTGCTGGTGCTAGTGCTGGTGCTAGTGCTGGTGCTAGTGCTGGTGCTGGTGCTAGAGCTGGTGCTAGTGCTGGTGCTAGTGCTGGTGCTAGTGCTGGTGCTAGTGCTGGTGCTAGTGCTAGTGCTGGTGCTAGTGCTGGTGCTAGTGCTGGTGCTAGTGCTGGTGCTAGTGCTGGTGCTAGTGCTGGTGCTAGTGCTGGTGCTGGTGCTAGTGCCGGTGCTAGAGCTGGAGCTGGTGCTGGTGCTGGTGCTAGTGCTAGTGCTGGTGCTAGGGCTGGTGCTAGAGCTGGTGCTAGTGCTGGTGCTAGTGCTGGTGCTAGTGCTGGTGCTAGTGCTGGTGCTAGAGCTGGTGCTGGTGCTAGTGCTAGAGCTGGTGCTAGAGCTGGTGCTAGTGCTGGTGCTAGTGCTGATGCTAGTGCTAGTGCTAGAGCTGGTGCTAGTGCTGGTGCTGGTGCTAGTGCCGGTGCTAGAGCTGGAGCTGGTGCTAGTGCTGGTGCTAGTGCTGGTGCTAGTGCTGGTGCTAGTGCTGGTGCTAGAGCTGGTGCTGGTGCTAGTGCTAGAGCTGGTGCTAGAGCTGGTGCTAGTGCTGGTGCTAGTGCTGATGCTAGTGCTAGTGCTAGAGCTGGTGCTAGTGCTGGTGCTGGTGCTGGAACCGTTAATAACCCCCCGGGTTCGGGTCGGGGGTCCGGGTTCGGGTCCAGAACTGGTCCAGAACCGTTCATCCCCCCTATAATTACCTTAGCGAGGTATTTGGAGGAGAAAGTGTCGACTTTGTTGAGGAAAACTCTCTTCGGCGGCATCTTCTCTTCTCCTCCCGTGTCTCAGTGCAGCGGCGTGGCGTTGCCATGGAGACCAGCGGCGCGGTGACGTCATGGAGACCAGCGGCGCGGTGACGTCATCCAACGGCAGTTAAAAAACGGTGTAAAACAACCAAAGTTATATAATAGATCCATGAAAACAACCAAGAGACTTATCGATCTTAGGAAGAATCTTTTAACTAAAGATTTGTGTATCCAGCACTTTCTCTTAACGTTCATGATTGTACATGTAAAAATATTAACAATATGTTTGTCAACTTTGTATGGAAGAATAAACAGCATCATCTGAAAAAAGCCCTGCTTTCTGGATCTAAAGCCAAAGGTGGTTTAGATCTATTTAACTGGACTTTAGGGATTTGAATTACACATTTAAGGGGAAATGGCTAAAAGAAATGCTTAAAAGCTCCAGATTCATTATGGTATTTCATTCCACACAACATATTCAGGAATGTTGGAGTCTTTAGTTCTTATTCTCATGTAATTACGTAATTACACAATCTCAAGGTTTACCAGTTAAGATGTGAGAATTTCACGACTTGATTGTCAGAATTGTCAGGACTTAATTATTTACTTTATTATTCATTTGCTCCAGTATTGTTATGCATATGTGAAAAGAAGCTAATTGAAGAAGCTAATAGATTTAGAATGATGTAATGTATTGATTATATGAGGGAGGGAAGAGGAGAGGGCTGTTGTTGGATTTATTCATATATATTTATTTTTTCTTTCTTTCTTTCTTTCTTTCTTTCTTTCTTTCTTTCTTTCTTTCTTTCTTTCTTTCTTTCTTTCTTTCTTTCTTTCTTTCTTTCTTTCTTTCTTTCTTTCTTTCTCTCTTCTCATTATTTATTTATTTTTGTTTTTGGCAGCACAGTGTCTTAGTGGTTAGCACTGTTGTCTCACAGCAAGAAGGTTCCGGGTTCAACTCCCAGGCCCAGCAGGGTCTTTCTGTGACCCCTTTCACACCAAACTGGTTCCAGGGCTGGTGCTAGTGCTGGTGCTAGTGCTGGTGCTAGTGCTGGTGCTAGTGCTGGTGCTAGAGCTGGTGCTAGGGCTGGTGCTAGTGCTGGTGCTAGTGCTGGTGCTAGTGCTGGTGCTAGAGCTGGTGCTAGTGCTGGTGCTAGTGCTGGTGCTAGTGCTGGTGCTAGAGCTGGTGCTAGTGCTGGTGCTAGTGCTGGTGCTAGAGCTGGTTCCAGGGCTGGTGCTAGTGCTGGTGCTAGTGCTAGTGCTGGTGCTAGTGCTAGTGCTGGTGCTAGTGCTGGTGCTAGTGCTGGTGCTAGTGCTGGTGCTAGTGCTGGTGCTAGTGCTGGTGCTAGAGCTGGTGCTAGTGCTGGTGCTAGTGCTGGTGCTAGAGCTGGTTCCAGGGCTGGTGCTAGTGCTGGTGCTAGTGCTAGTGCTGGTGCTAGTGCTGGTGCTGGTGCTAGTGCCGGTGCTAGAGCTGGAGCTGGTGCTGGTGCTGGTGCTAGTGCTAGTGCTGGTGCTAGGGCTGGTGCTAGAGCTGGTGCTAGTGCTGGTGCTAGTGCTGATGCTAGTGCTGGTGCTAGGGCTGGTGCTAGAGCTGGTGCTAGTGCTGGTGCTAGTGCTGATGCTAGTGCTAGTGCTAGAGCTGGTGCTAGTGCTGGTGCTGGTGCTGGAACCGTTAATAACCCCCCGGGTTCGGGTCGGGGGTCCGGGTTCGGGTCCAGAACTGGTCCAGAACCGTTCATCCCCCCTATAATTACCTTAGCGAGGTATTTGGAGGAGAAAGTGTCGACTTTGTTGAGGAAAACTCTCTTCGGCGGCATCTTCTCTTCTCCTCCCGTGTCTCAGTGCAGCGGCGTGGCGTTGCCATGGAGACCAGCGGCGCGGGTGACGTCATGGAGACCAGCGGCGCGGTGACGTCATCCAACGGCAGTTAAAAAACGGTGTAAAACAACCAAAGTTATATAATAGATCCATGAAAACAACCAAGAGACTTATCGATCTTAGGAAGAATCTTTTAACTAAAGATTTGTGTATCCAGCACTTTCTCTTAACGTTCATGATTGTACATGTAAAAATATTAACAATATGTTTGTCAACTTTGTATGGAAGAATAAACAGCATCATCTGAAAAAAGCCCTGCTTTCTGGATCTAAAGCCAAAGGTGGTTTAGATCTATTTAACTGGACTTTAGGGATTTGAATTACACATTTAAGGGGAAATGGCTAAAAGAAATGCTTAAAAGCTCCAGATTCATTATGGTATTTCATTCCACACAACATATTCAGGAATGTTGGAGTCTTTAGTTCTTATTCTCATGTAATTACGTAATTACACAATCTCAAGGTTTACCAGTTAAGATGTGAGAATTTCACGACTTGATTGTCAGAATTGTCAGGACTTAATTATTTACTTTATTATTCATTTGCTCCAGTATTGTTATGCATATGTGAAAAGAAGCTAATTGAAGAAGCTAATAGATTTAGAATGATGTAATGTATTGATTATATGAGGGAGGGAAGAGGAGAGGGCTGTTGTTGGATTTATTCATATATATTTATTTTTTCTTTCTTTCTTTCTTTCTTTCTTTCTTTCTTTCTTTCTTTCTTTCTTTCTTTCTTTCTTTCTTTCTTTCTTTCTTTCTTTCTTTCTTTCTTTCTTTCTTTCTTTCTTTCTCTCTTCTCATTATTTATTTATTTTTGTTTTTGGCAGCACAGTGTCTTAGTGGTTAGCACTGTTGTCTCACAGCAAGAAGGTTCCGGGTTCAACTCCCAGGCCCAGCAGGGTCTTTCTGTGACCCCTTTCACACCAAACTGGTTCCAGGGCTGGTGCTAGTGCTGGTGCTAGTGCTAGTGCTGGTGCTAGTGCTGGTGCTAGTGCTGGTGCTAGAGCTGGTGCTAGTGCTGGTGCTAGTGCTGGTGCTAGAGCTGGTTCCAGGGCTGGTGCTAGTGCTGGTGCTAGTGCTAGTGCTGGTGCTAGTGCTAGTGCTGGTGCTAGTGCTGGTGCTAGTGCTGGTGCTAGTGCTGGTGCTAGTGCTGGTGCTAGTGCTGGTGCTAGAGCTGGTGCTAGTGCTGGTGCTAGTGCTGGTGCTAGAGCTGGTTCCAGGGCTGGTGCTAGTGCTGGTGCTAGTGCTAGTGCTGGTGCTAGTGCTAGTGCTGGTGCTAGTGCTGGTGCTAGTGCTGGTGCTAGTGCTAGTGCTGGTGCTAGTGCTAGTGCTGGTGCTAGTGCTGGTGCTAGTGCTGGTGCTAGTGCTAGAGCTGGTGCTAGTGCTGGTGCTAGTGCTGGTGCTAGTGCTGGTGCTAGTGCTAGTGCTGGTGCTAGTGCTAGTGCTGGTGCTAGTGCTGGTGCTAGTGCTGGTGCTAGTGCTGGTGCTAGTGCTGGTGCTAGTGCTGGTGCTGGTGCTAGTGCCGGTGCTAGAGCTGGAGCTGGTGCTGGTGCTGGTGCTAGTGCTAGTGCTGGTGCTAGGGCTGGTGCTAGAGCTGGTGCTAGTGCTGGTGCTAGTGCTGATGCTAGTGCTGGTGCTAGTGCTGGTGCTGGTGCTAGTGCCGGTGCTAGAGCTGGAGCTGGTGCTGGTGCTGGTGCTAGTGCTGGTGCTAGTGCTGGTGCTAGGGCTGGTGCTAGAGCTGGTGCTAGTGCTGGTGCTAGTGCTGGTGCTAGTGCTGGTGCTAGTGCTGGTGCTAGAGCTGGTGCTGGTGCTAGTGCTAGAGCTGGTGCTAGTGCTGGTGCTGGTGCTGGAACCGTTAATAACCCCCCGGGTTCGGGTCGGGGGTCCGGGTTCGGGTCCAGAACTGGTCCAGAACCGTTCATCCCCCCTATAATTACCTTAGCGAGGTATTTGGAGGAGAAAGTGTCGACTTTGTTGAGGAAAACTCTCTTCGGCGGCATCTTCTCTTCTCCTCCCGTGTCTCAGTGCAGCGGCGTGGCGTTGCCATGGAGACCAGCGGCGCGGTGACGTCATGGAGACCAGCGGCGCGGTGACGTCATCCAACGGCAGTTAAAAAACGGTGTAAAACAACCAAAGTTATATAATAGATCCATGAAAACAACCAAGAGACTTATCGATCTTAGGAAGAATCTTTTAACTAAAGATTTGTGTATCCAGCACTTTCTCTTAACGTTCATGATTGTACATGTAAAAATATTAACAATATGTTTGTCAACTTTGTATGGAAGAATAAACAGCATCATCTGAAAAAAGCCCTGCTTTCTGGATCTAAATAAGGTGGTTTAGATCTATTTAACTGGACTTTAGGGATTTGAATTACACATTTAAGGGGAAATGGCTAAAAGAAATGCTTAAAAGCTCCAGATTCATTATGGTATTTCATTCCACACAACATATTCAGGAATGTTGGAGTCTTTAGTTCTTATTCTCATGTAATTACGTAATTACACAATCTCAAGGTTTACCAGTTAAGATGTGAGAATTTCACGACTTGATTGTCAGAATTGTCAGGACTTAATTATTTACTTTATTATTCATTTGCTCCAGTATTGTTATGCATATGTGAAAAGAAGCTAATTGAAGAAGCTAATAGATTTAGAATGATGTAATGTATTGATTATATGAGGGAGGGAAGAGGAGAGGGCTGTTGTTGGATTTATTCATATATATTTATTTTTTCTTTCTTTCTTTCTTTCTTTCTTTCTTTCTTTCTTTCTTTCTTTCTTTCTTTCTTTCTTTCTTTCTTTCTTTCTTTCTTTCTTTCTTTCTTTCTTTCTTTCTCTCTTCTCATTATTTATTTATTTTTGTTTTTGGCAGCACAGTGTCTTAGTGGTTAGCACTGTTGTCTCACAGCAAGAAGGTTCCGGGTTCAACTCCCAGGCCCAGCAGGGTCTTTCTGTGACCCCTTTCACACCAAACTGGTTCCAGGGCTGGTGCTAGTGCTGGTGCTAGTGCTGGTGCTAGTGCTGGTGCTAGTGCTGGTGCTAGTGCTGGTGCTAGTGCTGGTGCTAGAGCTGGTGCTAGGGCTGGTGCTAGTGCTGGTGCTAGTGCTGGTGCTAGTGCTGGTGCTAGAGCTGGTGCTAGTGCTGGTGCTAGTGCTGGTGCTAGTGCTGGTGCTAGAGCTGGTGCTAGTGCTGGTGCTAGTGCTGGTGCTAGAGCTGGTTCCAGGGCTGGTGCTAGTGCTGGTGCTAGTGCTAGTGCTGGTGCTAGTGCTAGTGCTGGTGCTAGTGCTGGTGCTAGTGCTGGTGCTAGTGCTGGTGCTAGTGCTGGTGCTAGTGCTGGTTCCAGGGCTGGTGCTAGTGCTGGTGCTAGTGCTGGTGCTAGTGCTGGTTCCAGGGCTGGTGCTAGTGCTGGTGCTAGTGCTAGAGCTGGTGCTAGTGCTGGTTCCAGGGCTGGTGCTAGTGCTGGTGCTAGTGCTAGAGCTGGTGCTAGTGCTGGTGCTAGAGCTGGTGCTAGTGCTGGTGCTAGTGCTGGTTCCAGGGCTGGTGCTAGTGCTGGTGCTAGTGCTAGTGCTGGTGCTAGTGCTAGTGCTGGTGCTAGTGCTGGTGCTAGTGCTAGTGCTAGTGCTGGTGCTAGTGCTAGAGCTGGTGCTAGTGCTGGTGCTGGTGCTAGTGCTGGTGCTAGTGCTGGTGCTAGTGCTGGTTCCAGGGCTGGTGCTAGTGCTGGTGCTAGTGCTAGTGCTGGTGCTAGTGCTAGTGCTGGTGCTAGTGCTGGTGCTAGTGCTGGTGCTAGTGCTGGTGCTAGTGCTGGTGCTAGTGCTGGTGCTAGTGCTGGTTCCAGGGCTGGTGCTAGTGCTGGTGCTAGTGCTAGAGCTGGTGCTAGTGCTGGTGCTAGTGCTGGTGCTAGAGCTGGTGCTAGTGCTGGTGCTAGTGCTGGTTCCAGGGCTGGTGCTAGTGCTGGTGCTAGTGCTAGTGCTGGTGCTAGTGCTAGTGCTGGTGCTAGTGCTGGTGCTAGTGCTGGTGCTAGTGCTGGTTCCAGGGCTGGTGCTAGTGCTGGTGCTAGTGCTGGTGCTAGTGCTGGTTCCAGGGCTGGTGCTAGTGCTGGTGCTAGTGCTAGAGCTGGTGCTAGTGCTGGTGCTAGAGCTGGTGCTAGTGCTGGTGCTAGTGCTGGTTCCAGGGCTGGTGCTAGTGCTGGTGCTAGTGCTAGTGCTGGTGCTAGTGCTAGTGCTGGTGCTAGTGCTGGTGCTAGTGCTAGTGCTAGTGCTGGTGCTAGTGCTAGAGCTGGTGCTAGTGCTGGTGCTAGAGCTGGTGCTAGTGCTGGTGCTAGTGCTGGTTCCAGGGCTGGTGCTAGTGCTGGTGCTAGTGCTGGTGCTAGTGCTGGTGCTAGTGCTGGTTCCAGGGCTGGTGCTAGTGCTGGTGCTAGTGCTAGAGCTGGTGCTAGTGCTGGTGCTAGTGCTGGTGCTAGAGCTGGTGCTAGTGCTGGTGCTAGTGCTGGTTCCAGGGCTGGTGCTAGTGCTGGTGCTAGTGCTAGTGCTGGTGCTAGTGCTAGTGCTGGTGCTAGTGCTGGTGCTAGTGCTGGTGCTAGTGCTGGTGCTAGTGCTGGTTCCAGGGCTGGTGCTAGTGCTGGTGCTAGTGCTAGAGCTGGTGCTAGTGCTGGTGCTAGTGCTGGTGCTAGAGCTGGTGCTAGTGCTGGTGCTAGTGCTGGTTCCAGGGCTGGTGCTAGTGCTGGTGCTAGTGCTAGTGCTGGTGCTAGTGCTAGTGCTGGTGCTAGTGCTGGTGCTAGTGCTGGTGCTAGTGCTGGTGCTAGTGCTGGTTCCAGGGCTGGTGCTAGTGCTGGTGCTAGTGCTAGAGCTGGTGCTAGTGCTGGTGCTGGTGCTGGTGCTAGTGCTGGTGCTAGTGCTGGTGCTAGTGCTGGTGCTGGAGCTGGTGCTGGTGCTAGTGCTAGTGCTAGTGCTGGTGCTAGTGCTGGAGCTAGTGCTGGTGCTAGTGCTGGTGCTAGTGCTGGTGCTAGTGCTAGTGCTAGTGCTGGTGCTAGGGCTGGTGCTAGTGCTGGTGCTAGTGCTGGTGCTAGTGCTGGTGCTAGAGCTGGTGCTAGTGCTGGTGCTAGTGCTGGTGCTAGTGCTGGTGCTGGTGCTGGTGCTAGTGCTGGTGCTAGTGCTGGTGCTAGTGCTGGTGCTAGTGCTGGTGCTAGTGCTGGTGCTAGTGCTGGTGCTAGTGCTGGAGCTAGTGCTGGTGCTAGAGCTGGTTCCAGGGCTGGTGCTAGTGCTGGTGCTAGTGCTGGTGTTAGTGCTGGTGCTAGTGCTGGTGCTAGTGCTGGTGCTAGTGCTGGTGCTAGTGCTGGTGCTAGTGCTGGTGCTAGAGCTGGTGCTAGTGCTGGTGCTAGTGCTGGTGCTAGTGCTGGTGCTAGTGCTGGTGTTAGTGCTGGTGCTAGAGCTGGTGCTAGTGCTGGTGCTAGTGCTGGTGCTAGTGCTGGTGCTAGTGCTGGTGCTAGTGCTAGTGCTAGTGCTGGTGCTAGTGCTGGTGCTAGTGCTGGTGCTAGTGCTGGTGCTAGTGCTGGTGCTAGTGCTGGTGCTAGTGCTAGTGCTAGTGCTGGTGCTAGTGCTGGTGCTAGTGCTGGTGCTAGAGCTAGTGCTGGTGCTAGTGCTGGTGCTAGTGCTGGTGCTAGTGCTGGTGCTAGTGCTGGTGCTAGTGCTGGTTCCAGGGCTGGTGCTAGAGCCGGTTCACGGTTGGTTCTAAGTAAGAACCGGTTGCTTTTACACAGCTGGTGCTAGCCTGCAGCTGGCCAGAGAGCCACGTCATCACGTCACCACGCCCCCTCGTTTTCATCCCCACCCTGATCAGGAAGCTGAGAGCCAAAAGCTGTTTTAATTCCTGCTGTAGCGCTGTTAATATGGCACTTTATTAAGTTTTAATATTTTTTCAGGCTTAAAAGTAACCGTTAAGATCCCCAACCTGGGCTCAGTTTATCCAAATAACGCCTGTTGAGAAATTTGCTCTGAAAATTTCAGAATTTCTGGCTGACTGCCGGCTCCGGAGCTGATTTATTAGAACCGCGGGCTGGGAGGCGTCCCCGCGGGCCAGGAATTTTTATTAAATAATGACAAGTTTAAGACAAACTGGTACAAAAACACGAGTGGCAAATGCAGTGTAGCTAGACACTGGCTGGTGTATTCCCCTCTAGCTGGCAAGATGTTTTGTCATTGTTGTTGGCTTTTTGCCAAAAAAACAGAAAGATCTACTTGGTCTGACCCTGACAAGGGGTTTGATGGTTTCCACAAAGGCATGGATAGAATAAAGCTACATGAAATGTCACCAGCACACCAAGAGGCAGAGAGGAAACTATTCATCACTAAATATCGCATTACAGAGGACAAAACTGTAATCGCAGGACTCATTCAGGCAGAAAGACTAGCTATTGAGAAAAACAGGAAAGTAGTTAAAAGGCTGATGGATATGACTCTCTATTTAGCCAAGCAAGGTATCGCCTTTAAGAATAAGAATAAGAAATCCTTTAATAGTCCCCCAGAGGGGGAAATTTCCAGATTACAGCAGCAAAGTGGATAGTGCAAAACACAAGAGGCATCAATATCACACAATAATAATAATAATAGAAAAACACTATAAACAGTATATACAATAATAATAATAATAATAGAAAAACACTATAAACAGTATATACAATAATAATAATAAGAAGAAGAAGGAGAATAAAAATAGTAATAAATAAAAAATACTAGTATACAAAAAGAAAAACAGATGGGTATTTACAGATGATATTACAGAGAATATTTACAATACCAGAGAAAGGGCACACAGGGAGTATGCTGGCCTAGGAGCCCCATCTGTTAATGAGGGCAACTTCCTTGAACTTTTAAAACTAATGGCAAGATATGACAATATCCTTGAGAATCACTTAAATGAAAAAAATAAGGTTTACAAATACATACATCCGGACTCTCAAAACGAGATGATCACATGCCTTGCCCGAGAGACACTGCAAATGATTCTTAAAGAAATGAAGGATGCTGTTTTTTACTCTGTCATTGTTGATTCAACAATTGATATTTCAAGGGTGGATCAATTTTCATTGTCCATAATGTATGTCAATAAGAGTGGTAAAAGTGTTGAGCGATTTATTACATTTGATGAGCTGTCCAGTGGCAATGCAGAAGCATTCCATGAATTACTAATTAAAGCGCTCCAGGACCTGGGACTTAATGTTACCAAAATGCGAGGGCAGGCATACGATGGAGCTAGCATAGGCGCCGGAAGTGGGGGTGCGGCAGGGGCTGCAGCACCCCCTGGAAAAATTGAAATGACAATAAAAGATTATAAATATATAAATATTTGTGGTTGCTGTTTCTGTTCCACAACATTGTAAGCCACACTTGAGATGAAGGCTGAATATAGGGGTAATTTTAATTAAAAAAAAGAAAAGTAGCCAGTCACACCCCCCTGGTCTGCGGACGCTCAGGTGATCAGAACCGCAAATGTTGTTGTAAACATCCGCATTTTTACCGACCAATTACAAATGCACAGCCAGCAGCGCTCCTTTCAAAACAACACAAAGCTCCAAGTCAAGACCAAGATGGATATATGTTCATTTTCTAAACCAAAAGAGAAACAGACACAAAACATTGCCGAAGCTGCTGCCAATGTGACAGTGAGTGGGAGGAGAGCGACTGCTCTGCAGCCACCGCGTCAACGACCCCCCCAGTGTCTAACACCGGCTCACCTGATGGTGCAGCCGGCCATATGAGCAGCGATGACCCGGGAGGAGGAGACTGCACTGCCGGTAATATTGGTCAAATTATGCTCAAATCATTGTTATGCAACTGTTTTGGGTGAAAAAAAAACTTCAAAATTTTTGCGCGCCCGCGCACAGCGCTTCCTCCCTGTATAGTTTCACCAAATATTCTGTCACCCGCCGCCTATGTGACTATGATAATAATTATAGTCATGTTCCTTTTTTACTGTAGATGGTTGGTTCGCTATGTTTTGGTAAAGCTTGTGCGCGCTGTCAGCTGTTCTTCATGCAGGGGAGGGGCAAGTGATTTCTTAAGGGAGAACCCCCGCACCCCCTGGCAAAAACGTCTTCCTGCGCGCCTGGGAGCTAGGACTATGTCTGGTCACATATCAGGCCTTCAAAAAAGAGTGAAAGACTCGTGTAGCTCTAAGGCTCTGTATGTGCATTGTTGTGCCCATAACTTAAACCTTATTCTTGTTGATGCTGCGTCATCATGTACAACTGGGAAACTCTTCTTTGGTACTCTTGAAGCATTGTATTGCTTTTTAACATTGAGTTTACCTCGTTACAGAATACTAGAAGAAAAACAGGATAAATTGGTTAAAGACACAGCTTTGACATTGAAAAGTCTCTCTGATACAAGGTGGGCCTCAAGAAAGCAAGCCACACAAGCGGTACTAAGAAGTATGCCAGCAATTATAGTATGGAGCCAAATCAGGGCCAAAAGTTTTGCTAATTTGAAAATAAAATTTGAACCTGAAAATTTTTTTTTACAGTTTCAGTTTTATTTTTTCAGTATCAGATCTTTTTTTCAGTTTCAAATCTTTTTATTTCACTTTCAAATCTTTTTTTCAGTTTCAAATCTTTTTTTTTCAGTTTCACGTCTTTTTTTTTCAGTTTCACATCTTTTTTTTCAGTTTCACGTCTTTTTTTTCAGTTTCAAATCTTTTTTTTTTCAGTTACAAATTTTTTTTTCAGGTTCAGACTTTTGGCCCCGATCTGGCGTGGGGGGCGTGGCATCAACGGAGAGGGGCGTGGCATCAACTGAGAGGGGCGTGGCATCATGAGTGACAGCAGAACAGAGAAGGCGGGGGACGTTCCTCAGTCATGTTGCCTTCAGGAAACGTAGGTTGCAGAAGTTATCAGTAGAAGTATGATTCAACACACTATATTTACGTGATTGGCAGTGGAAAAAACTGATATTAGTGACACATTTCTGTTTAAAAAGCTGTTTTAGACCGTACTTGGTAGTATGTAGAAGTGGGAAATGTCAAACTTTAAAGTGTGGCTGTTGAACTGTACAGTCTGGCATAGTTTATTGCTTTTATACTGCGATTGGTGCCAAGTACGGTCTAAAACAGCCTTTCAAACAGAAATGTGTCACTAGTATCCGTTTTTTCCACTGCCAATCACGTGAATATGGTGTATATACAGTGTTGGATCAAACTTCTACTGATAACTTCTGCAACCTACGTTTCCTGAAGGCAACAGGACTGAGGAACGTCCCCCGCCTTCTCTGTTCTGCTGTCACTCATGATGCCACGCCCCTCTCAGTTGATGCCACGCCCCCCACGCCAGATCGGGGCCAAAAGTCTGAACCTGAAAAAAAAATTTGTAACTGAAAAAAAAAGATGTGAAACTGAAAAAAAAGACGTGAAACTGAAAAAAAAAAGATTTGAAAGTGAAATAAAAAGATTTGAAACTGAAAAAAAGATCTGATACTGAAAAAAATAAAACTGAAACTGTAAAAAAAAATTTTCAGGTTCAAATTTTATTTTCAAATTAGCAAAACTTATGGCCCTGATTTGGCTCCATATTATAGAGGCACTTGATGTAGTAATCAATGAGGATGTCGGCTCAACACCAAAAGCAGCAGCAGATGCACGAGGTCTGCTAGCCACAATTGAGACATTTGAGTTCATGTTCATGCTCAACTTTTGGAACTTTGTTTTAGGGAAAACATTTTGTCTATCAAACTATCTTCAGAAAGAATCAATCGATTTAATCTCTGCACTTGCGCAAATTGACAGCTGCGCACGCACATTGAAACAACTGAAATCTGATGAGGGCTTTGAGGAAATTGAGAGATCTGCAAAAGAGAAAGCAGAAGAATGTAAAACATCTACAGAGTTCAAGCAGGGGAGAGTAAGAAAGAGAAAACGTTTCCATGATGAAGTTGCCACAGACGAGCCTATATCTGACAGTAGAGCACGTTTTAAAGAGCAGACGTTTGAGCACATTCTAAAAGTATTTGACACGCAGTTTGAAACACGTTTCACAGACCTTCGAAACACAGTTAGTAAGTTTCAGGTCCTAAATGAAAAGCACTTTTTTGATAAGAATTCCATCCAGAGGATCAATGAATTGGCAGAATTTTATTCAGAGGATCTGGATGCAGAATGTGTTGAGAATGAATATTCCTCGTTCAGAGACGTGTACAAACAACTGTTCCCTAGCCCTGATGGAGCAGGGTTTACTACAGCAGAGATTCTGCCCTTTCTAATTGCAAATGACTTGCATGAAGCGTATCCTAACGTTGCAACGTTATATCGTGTATTTCTCACTATTCCTACAAGCAGCGCACAGGCTGAGCGCACCTTCAGTCGCCTTAAGCTCATTAAAACCTATCTGCGCTCAACAATGACCGAGAGTCGTCTCTCAGATCTCGCAATGCTTTATGTTGAGAGAGAGGTTACTGCGTCCATTACTTTGGATAATGCTATTGAAACATTTGCCAGGATGAAGAAAAGAAAAACTAAGTTCTGAATTGTTTTTCTTCTGAGAGCAATGCTCAAATATTGGCAGTTGGCATAAAATATGCATCTTCTCCTTTTCTCCAATAGCCCTTTTTGATACTGCACTTTAATGTTCATCAATAGGTATCTTATTTTTGGCATCCAGATTTATTATTGTTGGGATTGTAATGGCACCTTAAGTTGTTTTATTGTAATTTTATTGAGTATGTCTTTGTATTGGGACTGAGTTGGGAATGTTTAATGTGAATTTTATTTATATGCTGCTAGGGTTGCAAAATTCCGGGAATTTTCAAAGTTGGAAACTTTCCATGGGAATTAACGGGAATATATGGGAATTAACGGGAATATATGGGAATTAACGGGAATAAATAAGAAATTTACAGAATTGAAGGTTGGCCCTTAACAGGGAACTTAAATATAGTTGGGGGAAATATATTGTAGCATAGTCTTGGCTAAAACAACCAGATTTAATGCAAGTACACTCCTCAATCACATGCACACAGCACATTGCTTACTGCAGGGCTATTGAGGCCACGCCCCCTACAGGTACTGTGCATTCCTCCATCACATGCACATGCTCCTTTCATTTAACATTTTGAATGGGACTTTTTTTTTGGATATCTGCTTATGACAAAATAAATATTTACATTTATGTTTGGATATGATACAGTTTGTTTAAATTACCCCCAATTTCCAGTTAATTCCCATAAATTCCCATAAATTCCCAATAATTCCCATAAATTCCCATAATTCCCATGGAAAGTTTCCAATTTGGAATATTTCCAAAATTCCCCAGCTTAACTTCCCATGGAAAGTTTCCGGAAAGTTTCCGGAAATTTACCGGAAATTTTCCACCCCTTTGCAACTCTATATGCTGCTATGTTGGTCAGTCATGTGTTTTTTCTTATTTATTGTATTTATTTATTTTGCCATTTTGTCTAAAATACCAGTCTGAGATGGATGTTTGTTTAGCCCTATATGATGCAGTGAGCTGGAACTTGGAGGTCATTGGTATTTTGCTGAATGCAGAAATAAAATGAGGAGGATAATAATTATAATTGTTGTCATGACACTTTCTTTGGCTTTCTCGTTTCTCATTCAGTTTTAACTCCTTATATTGTCTAAAATTGAATAGGGGAATACACAGAGCTTGGCCCTGTTGCACTATTCACCACCCTGCAGTTATTATTATCCTGTGCTATGCATTCATCTGCTGATCTGGAATGGTCTTTTTTGTTATAATCATTGAAGCTGCTTGTGGCTGTCAATCTGTTTCTAAACGACTTAAAGTCATGCAAAGTTAACCGATCCGACCCGTAAGATCCAAAACATTTTGCGGTTGCAGTTTAGGCCTCCGCTACGAAGGGGGCCCCTTTGGGCTCAGAACCCATAAGGGATTACACCTGGCGACGGCCCCAACATAACGTGGTTCTTAAGTTGGCCCAGCAAAGACCCCGTTCTCCTGTAGCACCAGTTTTGAGAGCAGGAGCCGGCGCTTAGGCTGTGTAAAACCAAAGAACTGGTGCTAAGTCTGGCTCTAGCCCAGAACCAGCCCTGGAACCAGAACCAGCCCTGGAACCAGAACCAGCCCTGGAACCAGAACCAGCCCTGGAACCAGAACCAGCCCTGGAACCAGAACCAGCCCTGGAACCAGCTTGGTGGAAAAAACAGTCCAAAAACATGCATATTAGGTTAATTGGTTATTCTAAATCACCCGTAGGTGTGAGTGTGATTGTGAGCATGGTTTGTGTGTTTCTATGTGGCCCTGTGATGGACTGGTGACCTGTCCAGGGTGTAACCCCTGCCTCTCACCTGTAATGAGCTGGGATAGGCTCCAGCAGACCCCCGTGACCCCGCAAGGGATAAAGCGGGTATAGATAATGGATGGATGGATATTTTTGTTTAATTATTGTTATGAAAAGTTAAAAAAGGGGAAAATATTGATATTTCTATTGTTATTTTAAATCTTTTTTTTTCTTATTGCCCTCAATAAATATATCTATAGAAAAAAAGATGTCAGAATTTTATCAACAAGTTCTGTTAGCATGGAAACTGTTATTCAGATAACCTTTCTCCACATAAATCTATCATTTGGAACAATGAATGCATTACTAAAAGGAACAAATGACTCTATTTACAAAATTGGATTGACAAAAATATGATTTAAATAAAAGACCTATTTAACCCTCATGGTCAACTACTTTTATATACTTTTTATATATTTATATTTATATTATATATATATATATATATATATATATATATATATATATATATATATATATATATATATATATATATATATATATATATATATATATATATATATATATATATATATATATATATAATAATATACAATGTTTATGTAGTTAATTATAGTTATGTAGGAGTTTGGGAACAAAAAAAAGCTGAAAAACGCTTTTTGTGGACGAAGGAAAAACATGAGTTGTTTATTCCAGTCTCTCGTTACAACAGCTCCGTATCTAGAGATGCACCGATCGATCGGCCCCTGATCGGGATCGGGCTGATAATGGCCCTATCGGTTTTGATCGGAGATCGGAAAATAATAGTTCAGAGCGGCCGATTTGATGACGTTTACAACAACAAACGCCGCCCGCGCGGGCGTTCCCGTATCTCATACCGAGCGGCCCTGAGGAGGCGTGGGTCTCGCGTTTGCAGGAGTTTTACAACGTCTGAAAAGGAAAACAAATTTGCAGTTTGCAAAGTGTGTCCAAAGGAGATGCCATGAGGAGTAATATTACAAAATAATTTCAACACAACGAAGCTTATAAAACATTTGAAAGTTCTTCACGCGGACTATATTGAGTTTCCAAAGTTGGCTGCAGCAGAAAAAAGGGAGAAAAAAAAGGAGCACGCGCAACGGCACAAACTCAGCTGCAACAGAGACTTATAAACGACAGGAAGAAAAATAAAGAACTACATCGTAAGGTAATGAATTCATATGCTTTGATCATCTGCTTTCTGTTGTAGAAGACATCGGGTTTAAACACGTTTGCAGCTTGGACCCGCGCTGCGCGTGTTATACCCCTAAAAAAGGGGGTGTGAAACAGACACAGACACGATGCTCGTTAATCAGCGTCCAGTTCTGTATTGCTTTTTCTCAAACATATATTTCTTTAACATCAAACATTGTCTAACGGCAAATCTCTTCTGACACACCAGCATACCTGCCAACATTGGGCTGTGAAAAAGAGGGAGATTTTCTGGGGTATTGGTTGGAATGCTCCACTCACATCCCCGCCCTGATATAAACAAGGCAAATTTTAATGAGCTTTAAATCCATAGCTACAATGAAATGTGCTAAAATGTACCTCCCAAAATGACTCTACAGCCTTCTTGGAGCCAAATAAGTTTAGTATTAATAACAATAAAATACAATATTTGTATAATTTTCCAGGTTCCCTTTGTCACCCAAGGACCTGTTGTAGTTGTAGGTGTCAGACTTTGCAGCTTCAATCACTTTTCTGTTGTTTCTCTATTTTTCTTGTTTTTGTGAGGGGGATATATATTGTTTTTGTCTTTTCGGCACTACCTTGTTCTCTATAGCTGATAAAACATGAATTACTGTGGGATCGATAAAGTTCTTATTTTTGCCATCTGAGAAAATTAAACATATTATTTCTGGTGCCTAACTGTTTCCAAGTATATTAGTGCGTGTGTGAATGAATAAATGAGACGTAAAACGTACATTTCTTTGTACAAAGGCGCTTTATGAAAAAAAGTAAATTTAAAATGTGTACACATTATATACACTACTTATATACACCATACACTGTTTATATACACCAAGTTGTATATTAATAACACGTATGCACTATTGCTGGCTCAAGGACCGTGCGTCTTCTGAAGGTGTCGTTGAAGCTTCAGGTGCTTGGAAGATCTGAAACCATAAACGGAAGAAAAATGTATTACTAATAGAACGGGTGACACCGGAGCTCCAGTGTCACCCGTTAGGTAAAACCAGAGCTAATCTAAATACTTAGCCCATGCAAAGATCATACAAACAAATATAAATAAGCCGGGTCCGTGCTGTTGGTACTGATCCTTTTATGAGGGTAAGTCTCGATGCAAAACCTCATTTTTACTGTCCGTTGTTGTTCAAACAGCCACACGATTCACCGCTACGAAACAATGGCGGACACTCCAGCCGGCGGAGTTAGTTGTGGGCGTGGTTTCAGCAGCGGAGGAGACCGAGGCGTGGTTTGCAATTTGGTTACATAACGAAAAATGTAGAAGTCACATGACACTGGACGGCTCATCCGGGCGGCTGTACAGACCCTGCAGAATTTGGTTGCTTTCCTCCTTCTCTGAGTTGGCAGGCTGAGGGGAGACCACTTTATAAATGTTAAAGCAAGAAAAAACCTGGTTTTCACAATAGGTCCCTTTTAAGGAGAAAAGCAGTTTACAGTCTTGTGCAAAAGTTTAGACGCCTTGTTTTAATACGATGATCATCTAATGATATAGACTTTTGGTTTTAACAAATACAATGAGCTGAGTTTAGTTGTGACGATCAGCTGAGTTTAGTTGTGAGGATCAGCTGAGGTTAGTTGTGAAGATCAGCTGAGTTTAGTTGTGGGGATCAGCTGAGGTTAGTTGTGTTGATCAGCTGAGGTTAGTTGTGGGGATCAGCTGAGGTTAGTTGTGAGGATCAGCTGAGGTTAGTTGTGGGGATCAGCTGAGGTTAGTTGTGGGGATCAGCTGAGGTTAATTGTGACGATCAGCTGAGGTTAGTTGTGAGGATAAGCTGAGGTTAGTTGTGGGGATCAGCTGAGGTTAATTGTGACGATCAGCTGAGGTTAGTTGTGAGGATCAGCTGAGGTTAGTTGTGAGGATCAGCTGAGGTTAGTTGTGAGGATCAGCTGAGGTTAGTTTTGAGGATCAGCTGAGTTTAGTTGTGGGGATCAGCTGAGGTTAGTTGTGAGGATCAGCTGAGGTTAGTTGTGAGGATCAGCTGAGGTTAGTTTTGAGGATCAGCTGAGGTTAGTTGTGGGGATCAGCTGAGGTTAGTTGTGGGGATCAGCTGAGGTTAGTTGTGAGGATCAGCTGAGGTTAGTTGTGAGGATCAGCTGAGGTTAGTTGTGAGGATCAGCTGAGGTTAGTTGTGGGGATCAGCTGAGGTTAGTTGTGGGGATCAGCTGGGTTAGTTGTGGGGATCAGCTGAGGTTAGTTGTGAGGATCAGCTGAGGTTAGTTGTGTTGATCAGCTGAGGTTAGTTGTGACGATCAGCTGAGGTTAATTGTGACGATCAGCTGAGGTTAGTTGTGAGGATCAGCTGAGGTTAGTTGTGAGGATCAGCTGAGGTTAGTTGTGAGGATCAGCTGAGTTTAGTTGTGGGGATCAGCTGAGGTTAGTTGTGACGATCAGCTGAGGTTAGTTGTGACGATCAACTGAGGTTAGTTGTGGGGATCAGCTGGGTTAGTTGTGAGGATCAGCTGAGGTTAGTTGTGAGGATCAGCTGAGGTTAGTTGTGGGGATCAGCTGGGTTAGTTGTGAGGATCAGCTGAGGTTAGTTGTGAGGATCAGCTGAGTTTAGTTGTGAGGATCAGCTGAGGTTAGTTGTGGGGATCAGCTGAGGTTAGTTGTGGGGATCAGCTGGGTTAGTTGTGGGGATCAGCTGAGGTTAGTTGTGGGGATCAGCTGGGTTAGTTGTGGGGATCAGCTGGGTTAGTTGTGAGGATCAGCTGAGTTTAGTTGTGAGGATCAGCTGAGGTTAGTTGTGGGGATCAGTTGAGGTTAGTTGTGGGGATCAGCTGAGGTTAGTTGTGGGGATCAGCTGGGTTAGTTGTGGGGATCAGCTGGGTTAGTTGTGAGGATCAGCTGAGGTTAGTTGTGAGGATCAGCTAAGGTTAGTTGTGGGGATCAGCTGAGGTTAGTTGTGGGGATCAGCTGAGGTTAATTGTGACGATCAGCTGAGGTTAGTTGTGAGGATCAGCTGAGGTTAGTTGTGAGGATCAGCTGAGGTTAGTTGTGGGGATCAGCTGAGGTTAGTTGTGTGGATCAGTTGAGGTTAGTTGTGAAGATCAGCTGAGGTTAGTTGTGAGGATCAGCTGAGGTTAGTTTTGAGGATCAGCTGAGGTTAGTTGTGGGGATCAGCTGAGGTTAGTTGTGAGGATCAGCTGAGGTTAGTTGTGAGGATCAGCTGAGGTTAGTTTTGAGGATCAGCTGAGTTTAGTTGTGGGGATCAGCTGAGGTTAGTTGTGAGGATCAGCTGAGGTTAGTTGTGAGGATCAGCTGAGGTTAGTTGTGAGGATCAGCTGAGGTTAGTTGTGGGGATCAGCTGAGGTTAGTTGTGGGGATCAGCTGGGTTAGTTGTGGGGATCAGCTGAGGTTAGTTGTGAGGATCAGCTGAGGTTAGTTGTGTTGATCAGCTGAGGTTAGTTGTGACGATCAGCTGAGGTTAATTGTGACGATCAGCTGAGGTTAGTTGTGAGGATCAGCTGAGGTTAGTTGTGAGGATCAGCTGAGGTTAGTTGTGAGGATCAGCTGAGGTTAGTTGTGAGGATCAGCTGAGTTTAGTTGTGGGGATCAGCTGAGGTTAGTTGTGACGATCAGCTGAGGTTAGTTGTGACGATCAACTGAGGTTAGTTTTGAGGATCAGCTGAGGTTAGTTGTGGGGATCAGCTGAGGTTAGTTGTGGGGATCAGCTGAGGTTAGTTGTGAGGATCAGCTGAGGTTAGTTGTGAGGATCAGCTGAGGTTAGTTGTGAGGATCAGCTGAGGTTAGTTGTGGGGATCAGCTGAGGTTAGTTGTGGGGATCAGCTGGGTTAGTTGTGGGGATCAGCTGAGGTTAGTTGTGGGGATCAGCTGGGTTAGTTGTGGGGATCAGCTGGGTTAGTTGTGAGGATCAGCTGAGGTTAGTTGTGAGGATCAGCTGAGGTTAGTTGTGGGGATCAGCTGAGGTTAGTTGTGTTGATCAGCTGAGGTTAGTTGTGACGATCAGCTGAGGTTAATTGTGACGATCAGCTGAGGTTAGTTGTGAGGATCAGCTGAGGTTAGTTGTGAGGATCAGCTGAGGTTAGTTGTGGGGATCAGCTGGGTTAGTTGTGAGGATCAGCTGAGGTTAGTTGTGAGGATCAGCTGAGTTTAGTTGTGGGGATCAGCTGAGGTTAGTTGTGACGATCAGCTGAGGTTAGTTGTGACGATCAACTGAGGTTAGTTGTGGGGATCAGCTGGGTTAGTTGTGAGGATCAGCTGAGGTTAGTTGTGGGGATCAGCTGGGTTAGTTGTGAGGATCAGCTGAGGTTAGTTGTGGGGATCAGCTGGGTTAGTTGTGGGGATCAGCTGAGGTTAGTTGTGGGGATCAGCTGGGTTAGTTGTGGGGATCAGCTGGGTTAGTTGTGAGGATCAGCTGAGGTTAGTTGTGAGGATCAGCTGAGGTTAGTTGTGGGGATCAGCTGAGGTTAGTTGTGGGGATCAGCTGGGTTAGTTGTGAGGATCAGCTGAGGTTAGTTGTGAGGATCAGCTGAGGTTAGTTGTGTTGATCAGCTGAGGTTAGTTGTGTTGATCAGCTGAGGTTAGTTGTGAGGATCAGCTGAGGTTAGTTGTGGGGATCAGCTGGGTTAGTTGTGACGATCAGCTGAGGTTAGTTGTGAGGATCAGCTGAGGTTAGTTGTGAGGATCAGCTGAGGTTAGTTGTGGGGATCAGCTGAGGTTAGTTGTGGGGATCAGCTGGGTTAGTTGTGAGGATCAGCTGAGGTTAGTTGTGAGGATCAGCTGAGGTTAGTTGTGAGGATCAGCTGAGGTTAGTTGTGGGGATCAGCTGAGGTTAGTTGTGTGGATCAGTTGAGGTTAGTTGTGAAGATCAGCTGAGGTTAGTTGTGAGGATCAGCTGAGGTTAGTTTTGAGGATCAGCTGAGGTTAGTTGTGGGGATCAGCTGAGGTTAGTTGTGAGGATCAGCTGAGGTTAGTTGTGAGGATCAGCTGAGGTTAGTTTTGAGGATCAGCTGAGTTTAGTTGTGGGGATCAGCTGAGGTTAGTTGTGAGGATCAGCTGAGGTTAGTTGTGAGGATCAGCTGAGGTTAGTTTTGAGGATCAGCTGAGGTTAGTTGTGGGGATCAGCTGAGGTTAGTTGTGGGGATCAGCTGAGGTTAGTTGTGAGGATCAGCTGAGGTTAGTTGTGAGGATCAGCTGAGGTTAGTTGTGAGGATCAGCTGAGGTTAGTTGTGGGGATCAGCTGAGGTTAGTTGTGGGGATCAGCTGGGTTAGTTGTGGGGATCAGCTGAGGTTAGTTGTGAGGATCAGCTGAGGTTAGTTGTGTTGATCAGCTGAGGTTAGTTGTGACGATCAGCTGAGGTTAATTGTGACGATCAGCTGAGGTTAGTTGTGAGGATCAGCTGAGGTTAGTTGTGAGGATCAGCTGAGGTTAGTTGTGACGATCAGCTGAGTTTAGTTGTGAGGATCAGCTGAGGTTAGTTGTGGGGATCAGCTGAGGTTAGTTGTGGGGATCAGCTGAGTTTAGTTGTGAGGATCAGCTGAGGTTAGTTGTGAGGATCAGCTGAGTTTAGTTGTGGGGATCAGCTGGGTTAGTTGTGGGGATCAGCTGAGGTTAGTTGTGAGGATCAGCTGAGGTTAGTTGTGGGGATCAGCTGAGGTTAGTTGTGGGGATCAGCTGGGTTAGTTGTGAGGATCAGCTGAGGTTAGTTGTGAGGATCAGCTGAGGTTAGTTGTGAGGATCAGCTGAGTTTAGTTGTGAGGATCAGCTGAGGTTAGTTGTGACGATCAGCTGAGGTTAGTTGTGAGGATCAGCTGAGTTTAGTTGTGGGGATCAGCTGAGGTTAGTTGTGAGGATCAGTTGGGTTAGTTGTGAGGATCAGCTGGGTTTAGTTGTGAGGATCAGCTGAGTTTAGTTGTGGGGATCAGCTGAGTTTAGTTGTGACGATCAGCTGAGGTTAGTTGTGGGGATCAGCTGAGGTTAGTTGTGAGGATCAGCTGAGTTTAGTTGTGGGGATCAGCTGAGGTTAGTTGTGGGGATCAGCTGAGGTTAGTTGTGAGGATCAGCTGAGTTTATTTGTGGGGATCAGCTGAGGTTAGTTGTGGGGATCAGCTGAGGTTAGTTGTGAGGATCAGCTGAGGTTAGTTGTGGGGATCAGCTGAGGTTAGTTGTGGGGATCAGCTGGGTTAGTTGTGGGGATCAGCTGAGGTTAGTTGTGAGGATCAGCTGAGGTTAGTTGTGAGGATCAGCTGAGGTTAGTTGTGAGGATCAGCTGAGGTTAGTTGTGGGGATCAGCTGAGGTTAGTTGTGGGGATCAGCTGGGTTAGTTGTGGGGATCAGCTGAGGTTAGTTGTGAGGATCAGCTGAGGTTAGTTGTGTTGATCAGCTGAGGTTAGTTGTGACGATCAGCTGAGGTTAATTGTGACGATCAGCTGAGGTTAGTTGTGACGATCAGCTGAGGTTAGTTGTGAGGATCAGCTGAGGTTAGTTGTGGGGTCAGCTGAGGTTAGTTGTGACGATCAGCTGAGTTTAGTTGTGAGGATCAGCTGAGGTTAGTTGTGAAGATCAGCTGAGTTTAGTTGTGGGGATCAGCTGAGGTTAGTTGTGTTGATCAGCTGAGGTTAGTTGTGGGGATCAGCTGAGGTTAGTTGTGAGGATCAGCTGAGGTTAGTTGTGGGGATCAGCTGAGGTTAGTTGTGGGGATCAGCTGAGGTTAATTGTGACGATCAGCTGAGGTTAGTTGTGAGGATCAGCTGAGGTTAGTTGTGGGGATCAGCTGAGGTTAATTGTGACGATCAGCTGAGGTTAGTTGTGAGGATCAGCTGAGGTTAGTTGTGAGGATCAGCTGAGGTTAGTTGTGAGGATCAGCTGAGGTTAGTTTTGAGGATCAGCTGAGTTTAGTTGTGGGGATCAGCTGAGGTTAGTTGTGAGGATCAGCTGAGGTTAGTTGTGAGGATCAGCTGAGGTTAGTTTTGAGGATCAGCTGAGGTTAGTTGTGGGGATCAGCTGAGGTTAGTTGTGAGGATCAGCTGAGGTTAGTTGTGAGGATCAGCTGAGGTTAGTTGTGAGGATCAGCTGAGGTTAGTTGTGGGGATCAGCTGAGGTTAGTTGTGGGGATCAGCTGGGTTAGTTGTGGGGATCAGCTGAGGTTAGTTGTGAGGATCAGCTGAGGTTAGTTGTGTTGATCAGCTGAGGTTAGTTGTGACGATCAGCTGAGGTTAATTGTGACGATCAGCTGAGGTTAGTTGTGAGGATCAGCTGAGGTTAGTTGTGAGGATCAGCTGAGGTTAGTTGTGAGGATCAGCTGAGTTTAGTTGTGGGGATCAGCTGAGGTTAGTTGTGACGATCAGCTGAGGTTAGTTGTGGGGATCAGCTGAGGTTAGTTGTGGGGATCAGCTGGGTTAGTTGTGGGGATCAGCTGAGGTTAGTTGTGGGGATCAGCTGGGTTAGTTGTGGGGATCAGCTGGGTTAGTTGTGAGGATCAGCTGAGGTTAGTTGTGAGGATCAGCTGAGGTTAGTTGTGGGGATCAGCTGAGGTTAGTTGTGAGGATCAGCTGAGGTTAGTTGTGTTGATCAGCTGAGGTTAGTTGTGAGGATCAGCTGAGGTTAGTTGTGGGGATCAGCTGAGGTTAGTTGTGAGGATCAGCTGAGGTTAGTTGTGTTGATCAGCTGAGGTTAGTTGTGTTGATCAGCTGAGGTTAGTTGTGAGGATCAGCTGAGGTTAGTTGTGGGGATCAGCTGAGGTTAGTTGTGGGGATCAGCTGAGGTTAATTGTGACGATCAGCTGAGGTTAGTTGTGAGGATCAGCTGAGGTTAGTTGTGAGGATCAGCTGAGGTTAGTTGTGGGGATCAGCTGAGGTTAGTTGTGTGGATCAGTTGAGGTTAGTTGTGAAGATCAGCTGAGGTTAGTTGTGAGGATCAGCTGAGGTTAGTTTTGAGGATCAGCTGAGGTTAGTTGTGGGGATCAGCTGAGGTTAGTTGTGAGGATCAGCTGAGGTTAGTTGTGAGGATCAGCTGAGGTTAGTTTTGAGGATCAGCTGAGTTTAGTTGTGGGGATCAGCTGAGGTTAGTTGTGAGGATCAGCTGAGGTTAGTTGTGAGGATCAGCTGAGGTTAGTTGTGAGGATCAGCTGAGGTTAGTTGTGGGGATCAGCTGAGGTTAGTTGTGGGGATCAGCTGGGTTAGTTGTGGGGATCAGCTGGGTTAGTTGTGGGGATCAGCTGAGGTTAGTTGTGTTGATCAGCTGAGGTTAGTTGTGACGATCAGCTGAGGTTAATTGTGACGATCAGCTGAGGTTAGTTGTGAGGATCAGCTGAGGTTAGTTGTGAGGATCAGCTGAGGTTAGTTGTGAGGATCAGCTGAGGTTAGTTGTGAGGATCAGCTGAGTTTAGTTGTGGGGATCAGCTGAGGTTAGTTGTGACGATCAGCTGAGGTTAGTTGTGACGATCAACTGAGGTTAGTTTTGAGGATCAGCTGAGGTTAGTTGTGGGGATCAGCTGAGGTTAGTTGTGGGGATCAGCTGAGGTTAGTTGTGAGGATCAGCTGAGGTTAGTTGTGAGGATCAGCTGAGGTTAGTTGTGAGGATCAGCTGAGGTTAGTTGTGGGGATCAGCTGAGGTTAGTTGTGGGGATCAGCTGGGTTAGTTGTGGGGATCAGCTGAGGTTAGTTGTGGGGATCAGCTGGGTTAGTTGTGGGGATCAGCTGGGTTAGTTGTGAGGATCAGCTGAGGTTAGTTGTGAGGATCAGCTGAGGTTAGTTGTGGGGATCAGCTGAGGTTAGTTGTGTTGATCAGCTGAGGTTAGTTGTGACGATCAGCTGAGGTTAATTGTGACGATCAGCTGAGGTTAGTTGTGAGGATCAGCTGAGGTTAGTTGTGAGGATCAGCTGAGGTTAGTTGTGGGGATCAGCTGGGTTAGTTGTGAGGATCAGCTGAGGTTAGTTGTGAGGATCAGCTGAGTTTAGTTGTGGGGATCAGCTGAGGTTAGTTGTGACGATCAGCTGAGGTTAGTTGTGAGGATCAGCTGGAATAGTTGTGGGGATCAGCTGAGGTTAGTTGTGGGGATCAGCTGGGTTAGTTGTGAGGATCAGCTGAGGTTAGTTGTGAGGATCAGCTGAGTTTAGTTGTGAGGATCAGCTGAGGTTAGTTGTGGGGATCAGCTGAGGTTAGTTGTGGGGATCAGCTGGGTTAGTTGTGGGGATCAGCTGAGGTTAGTTGTGGGGATCAGCTGGGTTAGTTGTGGGGATCAGCTGGGTTAGTTGTGAGGATCAGCTGAGGTTAGTTGTGAGGATCAGCTGAGGTTAGTTGTGGGGATCAGCTGAGGTTAGTTGTGGGGATCAGCTGGGTTAGTTGTGAGGATCAGCTGAGGTTAGTTGTGAGGATCAGCTGAGGTTAGTTGTGTTGATCAGCTGAGGTTAGTTGTGTTGATCAGCTGAGGTTAGTTGTGAGGATCAGCTGAGGTTAGTTGTGGGGATCAGCTGGGTTAGTTGTGACGATCAGCTGAGGTTAGTTGTGAGGATCAGCTGAGGTTAGTTGTGAGGATCAGCTGAGGTTAGTTGTGGGGATCAGCTGAGGTTAGTTGTGGGGATCAGCTGGGTTAGTTGTGAGGATCAGCTGAGGTTAGTTGTGAGGATCAGCTGAGGTTAGTTGTGAGGATCAGCTGAGGTTAGTTGTGGGGATCAGCTGAGGTTAGTTGTGTGGATCAGTTGAGGTTAGTTGTGAAGATCAGCTGAGGTTAGTTGTGAGGATCAGCTGAGGTTAGTTTTGAGGATCAGCTGAGGTTAGTTGTGGGGATCAGCTGAGGTTAGTTGTGAGGATCAGCTGAGGTTAGTTGTGAGGATCAGCTGAGGTTAGTTTTGAGGATCAGCTGAGTTTAGTTGTGGGGATCAGCTGAGGTTAGTTGTGAGGATCAGCTGAGGTTAGTTGTGAGGATCAGCTGAGGTTAGTTTTGAGGATCAGCTGAGGTTAGTTGTGGGGATCAGCTGGGGTTAGTTGTGGGGATCAGCTGGGTTAGTTGTGAGGATCAGCTGAGGTTAGTTGTGGGGATCAGCTGAGGTTAGTTGTGGGGATCAGCTGAGGTTAGTTGTGGGGATCAGCTGGGTTAGTTGTGGGGATCAGCTGAGGTTAGTTGTGAGGATCAGCTGAGGTTAGTTGTGTTGATCAGCTGAGTTTAGTTGTGGGGATCAACTGAGGTTAGTTTTGAGGATCAGCTGAGGTTAGTTGTGGGGATCAGCTGAGGTTAGTTGTGGGGATCAGCTGAGGTTAGTTGTGAGGATCAGCTGAGTTTAGTTGTGGGGATCAACTGAGGTTAGTTTTGAGGATCAGCTGAGGTTAGTTGTGGGGATCAGCTGAGGTTAGTTGTGGGGATCAGCTGAGGTTAGTTGTGAGGATCAGCTGAGGTTAGTTGTGAGGATCAGCTGAGGTTAGTTGTGGGGATCAGCTGAGGTTAGTTGTGGGGATCAGCTGGGTTAGTTGTGGGGATCAGCTGAGGTTAGTTGTGGGGATCAGCTGGGTTAGTTGTGGGGATCAGCTGGGTTAGTTGTGAGGATCAGCTGAGGTTAGTTGTGAGGATCAGCTGAGGTTAGTTGTGGGGATCAGCTGAGGTTAGTTGTGGGGATCAGCTGGGTTAGTTGTGAGGATCAGCTGAGGTTAGTTGTGAGGATCAGCTGAGGTTAGTTGTGAGGATCAGCTGAGTTTAGTTGTGAGGATCAGCTGAGGTTAGTTGTGACGATCAGCTGAGGTTAGTTGTGAGGATCAGCTGAGTTTATTTGTGGGGATCAGCTGAGGTTAGTTGTGGGGATCAGCTGAGTTTAGTTGTGACGATCAGCTGAGGTTAGTTGTGGGGATCAGCTGAGGTTAGTTGTGAGGATCAGCTGAGTTTAGTTGTGGGGATCAGCTGAGGTTAGTTGTGGGGATCAGCTGAGGTTAGTTGTGAGGATCAGCTGAGGTTAGTTGTGAGGATCAGCTGAGTTTATTTGTGGGGATCAGCTGAGGTTAGTTGTGGGGATCAGCTGGGTTAGTTGTGAGGATCAGCTGGGGTTAGTTGTGGGGATCAGCTGAGGTTAGTTGTGGGGATCAGCTGAGGTTAGTTGTGGGGATCAGCTGAGGTTAGTTGTGAGGATCAGCTGGGTTAGTTGTGGGGATCAGCTGAGGTTAGTTATGGGGATCAGCTGAGGTTAGTTGTGGGGATCAGCTGAGGTTAGTTGTGGGGATCAGCTGAGGTTAGTTGTGAGGATCAGCTTGGTTAGTTGTGGGGATCAGCTGAGTTTAGTTGTGGGGATCAGCTGAGGTTAGTTGTGAGGATCAGCTGAGGTTAGTTGTGGGGATCAGCTGAGGTTAGTTGTGGGGATCAGCTGAGTTTAGTTGTGGGGATCAGCTGAGGTTAGTTGTGAGGATCAGCTTGGTTAGTTGTGAGGATCAGCTGAGGTTAGTTGTGAGGATCAGCTGAGTTTAGTTGTGAGGATCAGCTGAGTTTAGTTGTGGGGATCAGCTGAGGTTAGTTGTGGGGATCAGCTGAGGTTAGTTGTGAGGATCAGCTGAGGTTAGTTGTGAGGATCAGCTGAGGTTAGTTGTGGGGATCAGCTGAGGTTAGTTGTGAGGATCAGCTGAGGTTAGTTGTGAGGATCAGCTGAGGTTAGTTGTGAGGATCAGCTGAGGTTAGTTGTGGGGATCAGCTGAGGTTAGTTGTGAGGATCAGCTGAGTTTAGTTGTGAGGATCAGCTGAGGTTAGTTGTGGGGATCAGCTGAGGTTAGTTGTGAGGATCAGCTGAGTTTAGTTGTGACGATCAGCTGAGGTTAGTTGTGAGGATCAGCTGAGTTTATTTGTGGGGATCAGCTGAGGTTAGTTGTGGGGATCAGCTGGGTTAGTTGTGAGGATCAGCTGGGGTTAGTTGTGACGATCAGCTGAGGTTAGTTGTGAGGATCAGCTGAGTTTATTTGTGAGGATCAGCTGGGTTAGTTGTGGGGATCAGCTGAGGTTAGTTGTGGGGATCAGCTGGGTTAGTTGTGAGGATCAGCTGAGTTTAGTTGTGACGATCAGCTGAGGTTAGTTGTGAGGATCAGCTGAGTTTATTTGTGAGGATCAGCTGGGTTAGTTGTGGGGATCAGCTGAGGTTAGTTGTGGGGATCAGCTGAGGTTAGTTGTGGGGATCAGCTGAGGTTAGTTGTGAGGATCAGCTGAGGTTAGTTGTGAGGATCAGCTGGGTTAGTTGTGGGGATCAGCTGAGGTTAGTTGTGGGGATCAGCTGAGGTTAGTTGTGAGGATCAGCTGAGGTTAGTTGTGAGGATCAGCTGAGGTTAGTTGTGGGGATCAGCTGAGTTTAGTTGTGGGGATCAGCTGAGGTTAGTTGTGAGGATCAGCTGAGGTTAGTTGTGAGGATCAGCTGAGGTTAGTTGTGAGGATCAGCTGGGTTAGTTGTGAGGATCAGCTGAGGTTAGTTGTGGGGATCAGCTGAGTTAGTTGTGAGGATCAGCTGAGGTTAGTTGTGGGGATCAGCTGAGGTTAGTTGTGAGGATCAGCTGAGTTTAGTTGTGAGGATCAGCTGAGTTTAGTTGTGAGGATCAGCTGAGGTTAGTTGTGAGGATCAGCTGAGGTTAGTTGTGGGGATCAGCTGAGGTTAGTTGTGGGGATCAGCTGAGGTTAGTTGTGCCAGAAGCTTGTTCATTCGTTTGTTCGTTCGTTTGTTCGTTCAATTTTTTTTATTTCGAACATGTATAAAAAACAAGAAAAAAGATACGAAACAAATCCAGGTTCATTCCACCACATGAAGAAAAAAAACATCATCAAAACACATATTTCGAGTTACATGTTGGAAAAGAAGTGGGAGGAAATATAAACGTATTTAATCCCACCCCCTTTCCACAACTAAACATTTTTATACTATACACTCATCTGTATATATAATTTTGGTAACACTTTACAATAAGGGTACCTTAATTAACGTTAGTTAATGCATTATTAAGCATTAATTAACAGTTTAATAATAGTTAAATAACCATTATTATGTATTACTTAACATTAATTAGCATATTAGTTAATGCATTAATAAACAGTTAGTTAATGCATTATTAAGCATTAATTAACAGTGTAATAATAGTTAAATAACCATTATTATGTATTACTTAACATTAATTAGCATATTAGTTAATGCATTAATAAACAGTTAGTTAATGCATTATTAAGCATTAATTAACAGTGTAATAATAGTTAAATAACCATTATTATGTATTACTTAACATTAATTAGCATATAAGTTAATGCATTAATGAACAGTTAATTAATGCCTACTGCTCAGAGTTAATTAATACATTAGTAAGCATTAATAAACGTTACATGATGTAATTATTTATCCTTATGTATGCATTACCTAGTATTAAGTAATACATTAGTTAATACATAGTAAAACGTTAATAATGTCCCTAGTAATCATTTACTAATGGTGTTTATTTGGAGTGAATATGCATTAAGTAACAGCTACCTAATACATCTACTAATCATTCGCTAATGGTGTACATGTTTACTGGATGGGCATTATTAAACAACTATTTAGAGTTTTAAGTAATCATTTCCTAATGGTGCTGTGTATGTTATCAGGTAGCTTACCTGACCTTATGAACGGTAACCTGACATAAACCTTAATAAATGTATAGGAGTGGCTCATAACCATTACTTAACCATTAGTAAAGGCTTGCTGGACCCTTATTGTAAAGTGTAACACATTTATCCCTTAGGTAACACATTATTAATGCTTAACTGCCTCATAAGCATTACTTAACCATAATTAACCATTAGTAAATACTATTCTGGACCCTTATTGTAAAGTGTAACACATGTATCCCTTAGGTAACACATTATTAATGCTTAACTGCCTCATAAGCATTACTTAACCATAATTAACCATTAGTAAATACTATTCTGGACCCTTATTGTAAAGTGTAACACATTTATCCCTTAGGTAACACATTATTAATGCTTAACTGCCTCATAAGCATTACTTAACCATAATTAACCATTAGTAAATGAAGCAATCACATATAAAGAAGTTTACACTTTTTATTTAAAACAAAATAAAACAGATAACAGATAACATTTGTTATATGTATACATCTTATGCATATATATATATATATATATATATATATATATATATACACACACATCTGTGATAACAGATACGTAACAACAATTCACACAGAGGAGAGCTTTGAACAAACATTATTTAGTAACATAATACAATAACACAGTATGATAGGCTGGCATAATTTTATCATCCTTCATTTTATGTATTGTAGCAGAAATGACTTTAGTGGCCTTTATAACCTCCTTGCATCTTTTAGCAAAGTCTGCCACCGTCTCCCCCTTCTCCACCTGATCATATTCTTCTGGAGCAGCTATTGCTATTGCAGCAATCGCTGCAGTCCTCACAATAGTAAGTCTGTCTACTCCATACTTCTCGAAGGATTTGGCCATATTCTTCCCCGTCTGGAAAATGGCAAGGACTTCCTTGTACCGCTTCACCACATCACCTGGTCCTCCAACTAATATAAACACACAAGAACAAGAAGGAATGTATCATTTGAATCATGAGATTGATGAGAAGAAAAAAACAAATCATTGTATTTTACTGTTAATGTTCAATGTGCCGCGAGACACACTAATCCCATATGTGACACCTCAACACAGTGTAGAAGGATTTTCTGGCACAACTTCACCAAGGTACATGGAAACACCATGACACACACAGGGAATTATCAAGGCTAAATTGGGAGAAAAAGAGGGGAAAATGCTAAATAAAAATGGACACATTTGGGGTGAATCATTTTTGGAAATGAACATTCATTTGGACCGTACTGGTCCTTCTGGTACATCCCTCTATCAGCGTGCAGGGCTTGAATTTAGCACTCGCCACTTGCCATTTGCGACCCCAAATTCCTCAAGTGGCGAGACAGATTTTCTTGCCATTTGGCTAGTTAGAAAAATCGAGATTCCCAACTTTTGTGCCATTTATAAATCAAATTGAGATTCCCAATACTGTGCGCACCATCGCACCTTTTTATTTTTTATTCTTGATGTCAACTCCGGGTGAACCGTCTGAGTCTGACTCTGAAGAATGAATAGTAAACACTCTGAAGAACAACTGGAGAAAATGGACCAATGCAATGTCTCAGTTTGACCAGCAGGGGACACACTGTATAGTTCCTTAAATGGTTTAGCTGGTGTCTTGTGGTTGTCTTAAGACAGGCTAGGTTGGTTGTTGCAGTCTTTATAAGACACTTTCGAGCTAATAATAAAAAGGCTGCTTGTTTTTAAATTCACTTGTTCGTTCTCATTTGGACATTTTTATCCAGCCCAGAATAAACACATTATTTATACAATACACCTGCTGCATTATAGAATATACAGACAGGACAGGATCAAAGTGTTACTTTGAAGGTGTAATGCTATATATTCCTCCATAAATGTTAGATTTACAATTAAGTAGGCAACTACTGAAATTAAATTATACAAGAACACATCATGCAATCTCATTTTCCACCAATAGTATAGTAGTGCACTACTGAATGATAATTGTAGCGTATAGAAAAACAGGATTGATGTAATATGGTACTATGATGACTGCTATATACAAGTGATATCCAAATACAAAAGTAAAGCAACGTTTTGGTTTTGGCTAGTAAAAAATCTGGTTGGCTAATAACTTTTTTCATCTACTAGCCACTTGGCTAGTAAGTCAAAAAGTTAATTTCAAGCCCTGTCAGCTTGTCATGAGAGATTGATCTACTTGTAGGGACAACAGACACATACAGCTCAAGCCAGCCAAGAAATACGTTTCACATACCCCGCAGGCGAGAGCGATGTTTGCTTTTCTTCGCCTTTTTCTCCTTATCCTGTCAGAGCTGGATTCAGAGCTGGATTCAGAGTCATCCTCACTGTCGTCTTCACTGTCATGCTGCATCTCAGATCCCCTCATCGCTTCATCATCACTGTCTTCTCTTCTGGACTGTTGAGCCTCCTTGAGACATGTCAAAGCTATGGATGCAAGGATTGATAGTTGATTACATCAGTTTGATTGCTTATTGTATATAAACACCTACAACAACAAACACAGCTATGACACAACTTTCGCACCCACAGCGTACACACCCATCATTCTTTAACCATCAAGCATCCCTTAAAATTAATATACACTTTTTACCCATAGTCCAAATTTGCCTCATTGACTACCATCTCATAAAAGTGCAATAAAAATGTAGGCCTAATACATATTTATTTTCACTTTCACCACATCTCTGCTTGAGAAAGGTCCTGTGGACCGAAACGTTGCTTTTTTGTTTACCCTATTAAAGTTTTTTGCACTTGACCCTACAGTGTGCGGGAGACCCCCTTTTTTTCCTTGATTCACTCCTACCTACTCCTACGCACCTGTTTCACCAAGTCTTTTTTAGGTGTGCATCAGCCTCCAGACCTTTACCACTTTCACCACATAAAATCTTTTCAACAACTTCAGACCAAGCCATAGATATAAAGTTAATTATAATCTTTAAACATTATTTTTACAACTCCTGATTTTTTCAATAGAAAAATCACAAAATATGCAATATTTTCAAAAATTAGGTTCAAAGTGAAATATATTACAGCATTGACTATGTCAATAATTGATAACATTTATTTTGATGCATTATTATTTTTGGAACAATGAGAGTTCATTAAAAAAAACTTACACTCTTTACCTTCATGTCCAAATTTGCCCCATTGACTCCCATTATAACCACATATTTTTTATGTACTGTAATTCTTACCTATTATAATTTTTTTCAGACGAATTCCTAATAAATCTAAGCCTCTACCTTCAAAATACAGAGAAAACAGGTTTTATGTCTGGTGACCCCCCAAAACTAGCAGGGGCAGCAGAGCTTCATCACATCAAGTGTCAGTGACGTCTCATCCATCCCGCTCCGTGTTTAGTTGGGGTCTTCCTTTTAAAATAGTGTCAGCCTCCACAAGGTGTATTAGCTTCTACACACACCCAGTTACATGACTGAGAAGTCAGTCTTTCAAATTTACCGACGTAAACTTCTTCTTCTCCATTATTCAAGTGTTACTGAGTCAAATATGCAACATCTTTTTGAAAAGTTTACATTTTGTCAGAATGATGTATTTGTTATGATAACTCGAATTGTGAACTTTTCAAAAAAAGTGTCATAAAGTTAACATTAAGAGCTAACAGTTTAACGTAGTTAGATTAATCTTACCATGTTTTCCAGATGAATTTCCCTTTTCCGTTTTTTCCTTGTGCGTGGTTATCCTGGTCCTGTGAGGTGAGACTCCGAGCTCATCCATCTGGAGACGCTTCTGTAGATGGGGCCGCGGTCAGTGCGCGCAAAGAAAAAAGTGCGGCGTGCGGCGTTCAGGCCAATTCGGAACTAAGGTTTTAACTAAGGCCTAATATTGGTGCTCCTACTCGGGAAATTCAGAATCTTCTTGGAGAATCAGTTTTCTGACATCACACAACAATGTCTAATGTCAATGTCTGGAACGCTTTGAAGACAGAAATGGGAGTTTTCAATGGGGAAACCCAGAGTTCTGAGGTGTCATGAACGCAGCATTGGCGCACACCAGAACTCAGGAGTTATCGCGGTGTAACCTGGGTGGAACTGCCTTGAAGGAGGAGCAGAATGTTCTGGCAGGACGGACAGTAATTTTAACAGGATAGCCATTTACCAAGCTGCACGTTTCATTTTAGGAGCACTTTAGTGGGTTTCATTTTAGTGGGTTAAAGTTAGCAAACAAGTTGAGTGAGCTAACAGAAGGCAAAAAAAACCCCACAAACACCTCAAACTAATTGAATGGCTCCAAAAGAAAAAAATACTGAGATGGAAAGTCAAGTGCAACCGGTGCCATCACAAAATGAAGCTGAAGAAAAAGATTGTGGATCTGTGGACCGATTTGAATGGTAGGTAACTTTGGCTAACATTGTGGGATAACTTTTTTGGTCAGTATTATTATTGTTATTATTATTATTATTATTATTATTATTATTATTATTATTATTATTATTATTATTATTATTATTTGCCAGCTTGATTTCATGATGGACAACATTGCTGCATCCTCAAGAACCCTTTCAAGAATGGCAAAGCAACGGGAGGTCTGCGTGACAGCGATGGAGAGGCTGCATCATAGAGAAGGACAGAGAATTGGGGGAAGGAGCATTTCGTGGTGATAGATGAGTCACTTCAGACATAAAAGAAAGGTAACTTTTTATATTAACTGCTACAAATTGTTGGGGGAGGGAAGAGATCTGAAACAGAACTCATACTGGAATCTGACGATGCCAGGTTTGGGTTTAAGTGTACAACGCTGCTTTTTTGGACAGGTCTGTGAGCAAGGAGCAAGAAAATTCTCACCTGCTCTGTTTCCCTCACATGCTCTGGTCCACCATCCTAATGTGGAGATCTATACTAGGGCTGGGCGATTATACGATCTCGATTTGTGATCGCGATCAAATTAAGTTCGATCACGGTGATCAGCTGTGGGTCTACTTTCTCGATCACGTGCAAAACATGCTGCAGCAAAGTGCACGACAACCAATCACAACCCGCTTTCCTGGCACCGCGCTGTCTGCATTAATTGATCATGCGCATGAGATGCCGTGGCAGTCGGTAAGGATCCAGACGGGAGACGTACGTAGCTCTGTGTTTTACGTTTATTCATCATTCCATGCACAATTCTGGTCCGTTCCTTAAAGCAGGGCTTTCCACAAGCGCCGGCTGCCGGCCATATAGCCGACTACTCGATTAGGTCCAGCCGGCTACTTTAATGACGCTTATTTTTTTAGCCTATATATATTATTTTTTCGATTTTAATAAAATTAAATGTTTTTCTCATAGACTGACAATAATGTCAAACTGAACCGCACTCATTAAAGTTGTGATTAGATCTGCTTGTACACAAATTACTGATCACCGGGAGAAACTCCGCGGCCCCAACATGGGTGTGTGTGTGCGTGCATGTGTGTGCGTGTGTGTGTGCGCGCTCAGCGGAGTGAATGTGTCGGAGGCAACAAGCAGAGCTCAGCAGATGATTCTTTTGTCACCATAAAAACGGTACGTCCTTATTACTCAGGCTATCCACTACAGAATTTAATCAGTTTAATCAGTTCGTATTATAAAGAAAGCCTAACCGCGTTGCGACGCGCGCCGTACGGTGCGTCGCCGCGTACCCTACGCCGTAGGCTCTGCGTTGGTGCAACGCGGGACCATAAATCAGCCTTAAGTCCCTTTAGGCTAATACTGTGAGAAATAACCTCTCATAATAGCGGTGTACAGTTAATAAATGTAATAAATGCTCCTACTGCTGTTTCTGCTGCTACTGAGTCCCGTAAGTGGCGAGTGAGTTTTAACTCCTTAATTACTAACCAGCGTCAGAGTCACGCACAGTACACAAACTGTGATGTTAGAGCGCCACCTTTTGGTCAATTTAAGCAACCGCATCGCCAGCTGCTTGACAGTGGCTCAACTCATGAGTTTACTGGTTTTGTTGTTAATAATGTCATTGCAATTTTATCTATGCAATTGTGAAAAAAATGGCAAAATAAATGAAAAACTGTGAACAACCGCATTTTTTGGTTGGTTTACATTTTAAATGATCATGAACATTTTTTTTGTCTGCTAAAACTACTTGAAACTTTTTTAAACTGCTTAAAACTACCTGTTTGTTGTGCCATTTTCTATATGGCTCTTGTTAAAACATGCTATTTGCTTTATTTGTTAATAGAAAAAAAACTAATCTCTGGTTTCTTTCTATTTTATTCCAGAAGGGAGGGGGGATCTTCTGATTAAAAAAATCGTGATTAAAAATCGAGATCATTCAATATGGGAAAAAAAATCGTGATCACTTTTTTTGCCATATCGCCCAGCCCTAATCTATACTGTATTTTTTAGCCTGGTATTTGGCTGTACTTTGTGTGTATAAAAAGAGTTTAAAACTGCAAGATCTAACTGCTGTCTGAGCGTCGATCAGCTGAGCCAGAGCACAATGGGTGTGGCGCTACACAGCTGTAGCAGCATGTGTGTATGTTTTATAACATCGGCAAGAAAAAAAAACATTGTTGATTGTCTTCTCAATCGCAGTGAAACGATTGGATTGCCGATCAACAGAAGCCAAGTTGAAACAGCAGCCCATCATTTATAATGTTCATGCTTATAGTGATGAAAAACAGAATGGGACAGAATAATTCCTATAGAAACTCTTACATTTGGCTATAGTAATCATCCATTCCATGGAAATCTTGCATTTTACTTTGTCTAATCAGATTTGTCAACTTTATTCCTGCTAACATTATAAATGCATCTGACACAAGGTTAATAATCTTGTTTCTTGTTCTGTCATTTTCCCCAAAACACAGTATGGAAGGGGCAGGATGGCTGGGGGCTGGAAGCGGAGGAAGTGGGTGTTCGGGATGCTGGGGGTGCAAAGCACGCGGAGGCGGCCAGGGCGAAGACATCCAGGGAAGCCGGTGCTTCGCTTGGTGGAGAAGAGCGGGAGGAGGGAACTGGTGCCACTCATAGCTCATCATGTCAAAAGGGAGCAGACATTTCCAGGGAGGATAAACAGAGGGTAGCCTATCATACTGTGTTATTGTATTATGTTACTAAATAATGTTTGTTCAAAGATCTCCTCTGTGCGAATTGTTGTTACGTATCTGTTATCACAGATGTGTGTGTGTATATATATATATATATATATATATATATATATATATATATATATATATATACACACACACATCTGTATATATATATATATATATATATATATATATATATATATATATATATATATACACACACACATCTGTGTATATATATATATATATATATATATATATATATATATATATATATATATATATATATATATATATATGCATAAGATGTATACATATAACAAATGTTATCTGTTATCTGTTTTATTTTGTTTTAAATAAAAAGTGTAAACTTCTTTATATGTGATTGCTTAATTTACTAATGGTTAATTATGGTTAAGTAATGCTTATGAGGCAGTTAAGCATTAATAATGTGTTACCTAAGGGATAAATGTGTTACACTTTACAATAAGGGTCCAGAATAGTATTTACTAATGGTTAATTATGGTTAAGTAATGCTTATGAGGCAGTTAAGCATTAATAATGTGTTACCTAAGGGATAAATGTGTTACACTTTACAATAAGGGTCCAGCAAGCCTTTACTAATGGTTAATTATGGTTATGAGCCACTCCTATACATTTATTAAGGTTTATGTCAGGTTACTGTTCATAAGGTCAGGTAAGCTACCTGATAACATACACAGCACCATTAGGAAATGATTACTTAAGACTCTAAATAGTTGTTTAATAATGCCCATCCAGTAAACATGTACACCATTAGTGAATGATTAGTAGATGTATTAGGTAGCTGTTACTTAATGCATATTCACTCCAAATAAACACCATTAGTAAATGATTACTAGGGACATTATTAACGTTTTACTTATGTATTAACTAATGTATTACTTAATACTAAGTAATGCATACATAAGGATAAATAATTACATCATGTAACGTTTATTAATGCTTACTAATGTATTAATTAACTCTGAGCAGTAGGCATTAATTAACTGTTTACTATTATTATACTATTTATTATACCGTCATGGTATCAATCAATAATATGTGTGCAGACAAGGTAAAAAAAAAAAAAAAAAAAAAATAACTGTTTATTAATGCATTAACTAATATGCTAATTAATGTTAAGTAATACATAATAATGGTTATTTAACTATTATTACACTGTTAATTAATGCTTAATAATGCATTAACTAACTGTTTATTAATGCATTAACTAATATGTTAATTAATGTTAAGTAATACATAATAATGGTTATTTAACTATTATTAAACTGTTAATTAATGCTTAATAATGCATTAACTAACGTTAATTAAGGGACCCTTATTGTAAAGTGTTACCATAATTTTTACAAAAATAACCTGTTTAATAGCAAATGTAAGCTCTATCATAAATATAATATAACCATGATATAAATATAATACGTATATCAACAACATGACAGAATAGCAGAAACAGCTGCTGATCTTTAAACAGTCTTCACTTTTATACCTAAAATAAACCATTTCTTTATATTTCTTACTTTTTTTTATGTTTGTACATTCTTTTGACTCCAAATTCAAACCATTCCACAGTTTAATTCCACAAACTGATACACAAAAACTTATTTTTGTTGTACGCACAAATAAAGATTTGAATTTTCGGTTTCCCCTTAAATTATAACCCCCTTCCCTCCCAATGAATCATTTCTGAATGTTATCCGGTAGAGAATGATTTTTTCCTTTAAACATTATTTTTGCAGATTGAAATGCCACCAGTTCCATGAGTCTTAGTGCTTTAGACTGTCGGTGGTTGTAGAGACCAGATCATCATCATATTTCTTTTCTTTTTGTATTTGTTGGTGTAAATAAATGTGCCGAAACATCTTAATGGGACCTTTTTGAAGTCTGCAGTAGAATTAAAATGAACCTGCTAAAACCAAAGAGACTCCGGATATCCATCACCACATTTATGGAAGTTCAACAGCACAACTATGGTGGAAATACAGCGATTGCTAGACGGCAGGGGAGAGAAAAACAGAGCAGGACCCGCTTGGAATTCAGATTTTTTCCCTTTTTTTTTTAACGTGTCACATTTTAAGCCTGGCTTAAAATAACTTTTGAATGTGTTTTATTCTGCTTATTTCACCTTATTAACCTTATTAATATTTATAGACTGTATGTTGTCTATGTAATTTTTTTTGTGATATTTGTTAGTGTATTTCTGAACTGTATTCTTATTTTTTAATCATATTATTTTATTGTTTTATTGATCGGATCCCAGGAAGAGTAGTTGATGTAAACTACATCAGCTAATGGGGATCCTAATAAAATCAAATCAAATCAAATCAAATTAACCAATTCCTGACTGGGTTATTATAATAATAACTTTTGAATGTGTTTTATTCTGCTTCTATAACCTTATTCTCCAATTCCTGACTGGGTTTTTAGCTACACGTGTTTACGGTTGATGAAACTTTGTCCTCGTCAGACGTGGAAGAAGTAACGTTAGGCCGAGCTGGAAAGTTACAATCTCCAGCTTTAGGTTCGTTATCATCACTAATTTATCCTTCAGGTCTAACTAGTTAAATATGAAATAGACAAGTCAATTTAGCTACGAATTTTCTTTTCTTAAACAGATAGCTAGCTTGTTTTCCGCTCTAAAGTTGACATTAGTCACATGACTCACGTCATGGAATCATTTATGTAGAGTTGGAGACTAAATAGTTATTGTCAAAAGTAGATTATTATGGCCTGTTAATGGAGTTTTCTCAATCACAAAAAAGAAATTAGTCTTTTTTCAAAGAAATTAAAGTTTTTTTGTTCTCTTCTTTCTTTTTTCTTCACGAAATTATTTTTTTCTCTCCTTTCTGTCGATTTTTTCTTCACCCAAAAATAACTTAAACATTTTTTCAATTTCTTTTTTTTTCTTGTATGTATGTATATGTATGTATGTGTATATATATATATATATATATATATATATATATATATATATATATATATTTATATATTTATACTTTAACTCTGAAATTATTTTGGTTAAAATTGCCCTTATTTCTTTTGAAGTTGTAGCACCCCCTGCAGTACCACCCTAACCCCCTAGGGGTCACGGAGCCCCGGTTGAAGACTCCTGCTATACGGTATTATGAACAGTGTATTTCTGTCCGACAGGGTTCATGGGAGACGAGACGAGGATTGTTCTGGTAGGGAAGACCGGCGTGGGGAAGAGCGCAGCAGGAAACACCATCCTGGGCTGGGAAGCCTTCGAGTCGGAGCTGTCTTCGACCTCCCTGACGACCGACTGTCAGAAAGCCAAAGGGTGGGTGGACGGCCGGCCGGTGGCCGTCATCGACACTCCGTCGCTTTTCGACACAAACCTCAGCCAGGAGGAAGTGCAGAGCAAGATTAACGGGTGCATTTCCCTGTCGGCTCCGGGTCCTCACGTCTTCCTGGTGGTCCTGCAGCTGGGCCGCTTCACCCAGGAGGAGAAAGACACCGTCCGGATGATCCAGACCACGTTTGGGGAGGATGCAGCCAGATACACGATGGTGCTGTTCACACACGGAGACAAGCTGGAGGAGGACGAAACCATCGAAGGCTTCATCTCCAAGAGTCCCGACCTGCAGGCCTTTATTCAGAGTTGCTCCAACAGATACCACGTCTTCAACAACGATGTTAAAGACCTCGAGCAACCCAGCCAACTGCTGTACAAAATCGACTGGATGACGACGGCCAACGATGGAAGCTACTACAGCAACGACATGTTCATGAGGGCGGAGGCCGCCATCGAGGAGGAGAAGGAGCGACTGTTGAAGGAGATGGAGGAGGAGAGGCAGAGGGAGCTGGAGGAGCTCAGGGTGAGATACTCGGAGGAAATGTACCACCGGGCGGAGGCCGAGGTGAACCAGAGGTACGAGGAACAAGCCCGGAGTGACGCAGAGAGGTGCAACAAATTCATCACCTCGTTGACCACGGGCTACGGCACCGCCATCGGAGCTGCCCTGGGCCTCCTAGCAAGTGCGATTGGGGGGATGACCATGCGAGTCTGGGAACGCTGCACTATGCAGTGAAGACAACACGACTTTCCCGATTCCTGGAAAGGTTCCTCTTAGAAAATCTGTTTTACTCTGCTGGGATGAACCAACCCTACTTTCTTTATTCTGATACCACCTCCCAGTGTTCTGTCGATCCATGCTACCCGTCCAGATCTGCTACGTTGTGGTTCTGCATAGTCGGTTTTCAAAGTTTGATTGCCCATAATTTCATGCATCCCTTCAGTCCACGCTGCTGTTAATGATGAGTAACATCCTCAAAATCCCTAAGAAGATATATATTTATATATACAAGCCAGCAGAGATAATTTTTGATGCTTGCTGTGCCCTGAATGCATTAAGTGACGGGAGCATTATTTGATAGGATGTTACTGGACCATCAAATGATGCTACCCCTGAAATATTGATTTAAAATGGATAATATGGGATGTTGAGTATTTGATCCTTCAAAATAAACATGACATGAATTGCATTACACTTTGTGAACATTATACGATAAAGAGAAAAAAAAACCATGCTAACGTTTTATTTGATATTCATTCAGTCATTGGCCTTTATTTAACCAGCAGGTCATTAAGAACATTCTTATTTACAATGACGGCCTGGCAAGAGAGTGCAACTGTGAGAAACCTTGGTGTTATTTTCGATCAGGATTTGTCGTTTAAACCATATGTCAATCCGGTTTGTAAAATAGCCTTTTTCCATCTCCGTAATATTGCAAAGATTAGGAAAATCCTCTCGCAGAGTGATGCAGAAAAACTAGTTCATGCGTTTGTATCTTCTAGACTAGATTACTGTAATGTGTTGTTAGCAGGATGTCCAAGTAATTTGCTGAATAGGCTCCAGCTGATCCAAAATGCAGCAGCACGAGTACTGACAGGAATTAGCAGGAGAGACCACGTCTCTCCAGTGTTAGCGTCGCTCCATTGGTTACCCGTAAAATTCAGAATCCAATTTAAAATTGTATTACTTGCGTATAAAGCCCAAAACGGCTTAGCTCCGCATTATTTGCAAGACCTGATAGTGCCTTATGTTCCTGGCAGAGCTCTCCGTTCTCAGAGTGCAGGTTTACTCGTAGTTCCTAGAGTATCTAAATGTAGATTTGGAGGGCGGGCGTTCTGCTATCAGGCACCATTACTTTGGAACCAACTTCCAATCTGGGTTAAGGAGGCTGACACCACCTCCACCTTTAAAACTAAACTTAAAACCTTTCTGTTTAGTAAAGCCTATAGTTAGTGTTTAGTAAACCTCTAGCTGGTGTTGGTAAATCTCTAGGTAGTGTAAACTTTAGTGTGTCAGAGTCGCTCCTGTAGTTTCTTGTGCTGGCCCCCCCTTCTCCTCCCTTTTCTCTCTTTTGTCCATGTTGCAGCATCCTTTGCCGGACACCGGAACCTGCAGGTGGTCGTGGGTGGCTTGTAGCTTGCATTACGGAGCACAAGTCTTTCCCCGACCCTGCACCCCAACCTGGGACTTGCTGATTGGGCCGGAGCTTCGGGAGCTGCGTGCTGGCCTGCGGTCCCGGTCCCCACCCCTGGTCATCCCGTTGCTGCTTCCACCTGCCTGCTGTGCTGTTGCCGTCCCTGACCCACCAGTCTGGCCCTCGGCAGGAGGGTCCCCCCTTATGAGCCTGGTCCTGCTCAAGGTTTCTTCCCTCCTAAAGGGGAGTTTTTCTTGCCACTGTTTGGCTTAAGGTTTTTTCTCCCACTAGGGGAGTTTTTACCTGCCATTGTTTATGTAATAACTGCTCGGGGGTTTATGTTCTGGGTATGGGTCTCTGTAAAGCGTCTAGAGACAACTCTGTTGTATTAGACGCTATATAAATAAAATTGAATTGAATTGAATTGAAGAGACAAGGAAGTGGTTTGGGGAGTAAAACACAGAAAAATTGTAGCTCTACAAAGGTAGAAAACCATTAGGGAGCATTTTTCGACGCTATGCGGCGGTAGCTTTTTTCAACGAGGCAGCAGAAATCGACAGAACACTGGGCTTTTAATATCAGCTGACACCTGATAGCGATCTGGAGGTTCTGAGGGCATCATGGTCGACTTACAGAGGTTCAGGTCTGGACTCCTCCCATCCTTACTGGCGGTAAACAACACCCAAACTGGCTTTGGACTCCCATCCTGGACATCCCTTATGGCAGAAGGTCACACACCAACAACACTAACACAACAACACGGCAGAGGAGACTAAAGACACTGAAGAAACTACAGATGGACAACAAAACAAGACCACGACTGAATGAGAGATTAAACAAGAAGGAATCTGGAACGGAGCCCTAAAATACCCTAAACCTCCAAACCTGCTGCTGAGTTAAAAGCCTTTAAACTGTCCTAACTCTGTATCACAACATGCAGATGAGATGAAGACCGACCCCGACCCAAATCCAGAGCTGCAACAACGCTGGATGTTACGTGAGGGACTGTATCGAGTATTTAAGCAAACTTCAGCTGAAAGAGGACAAGGACTTTATGAAGTCCCGCAGGAACCAAGCAGCAGGTTCCAGAACCAAGAGAGGTCCAACGACTTCACCACAATGAACTAAATTGCCCCCGAAGAAGCCAGAATAAGAATTATTAGAATTAAAGGGTGAAACTGCAGAACTGATTATCCTGGATTAGTAGCATGTGTTGAAAACATTGAAAATGTCGGCTTCTGCAGTTTAAAGCTCCCGTGTTCTGCTCTTCCTGTAATACATCCAGTTTTCAGGTTGTCTGTCATTTAAAGACATGAACGGTTGATTAGGTAGTAAATACAAGTTTCAAAGAGCAGTCATACCAAGAGCTCATTGTTCCAGACCAGCCCTGCCCATGCATTGATCCCACGGGGCGGTCAGCCACGCCTCTTTAGACCAGAGTTAAAAAACAAACATGTTCCGACCCGTAGATGGACTTTGATGAGTCCCAGTTGGTTTGTGTCCATGTTGGTCCTACTTCTATCTGACCAAATAGACTCTGTGTCCATATGGTCAACCCAGACCGATTCTGTTGGTGTCCCCCCACCTCAAATTCTGCCCCTCCTGAGCCCACGGCCACACTTCCCATGTAAAATCCATTTCAAGACCACTCTGGATCTGAGTAACCTTCATGTTGATGACAGCTCATCTTGCTCCGCAAAGGAACTTTTATCATTGACTGAAGCTTTTAATTTTGAGCAACATGTTTCTGAGCCCACACACCAGAAAGGCCACATTTTAGACTTAGTTTTTACCCTTGGACTAGACATTTCAAATGTGTCTGTACAGGACATCCAGCTCAGTGATCATTTTCTTGTTCAGTTTGATCTCCACTTCAGCCCTGAGCCTAAGCCCATAGAAGCTAGGTCTCAGAGGCGTGTTATTTCTGCTAATACTGCAGACAGTTTCTCTGCCATGTTTGACCCTCTTTTGTTTATGGACTGCCTTGATGTGGACAATTTTACTCAGTGTTTTACCAACCATTGTGTCAAAATTCTGGATCAGGTGGCACCTGTTAAATCAAGCTGGTCAGTTCGGAAAAAAGTGTGCCCTTGGACAAATGAAGACACCATGAGTCTAAGGAGACTTTGTCGTAAGACTGAACGCCTGTGGAAATCCACTAAACTTGAGGTGCAGACTCCATCTCAGGGATCTTGTGGCCTCATATAATGAGATGGTGGAAAATGCCAGATCAGACTTTATTCGTCAACTGGTAACGGCTAACAAGAAAAATCCCAAAGTGCTTTTTAACACAATCAATTCTCTTGTGTGTCCTGCTGCACCAGTTACTCCTGTTTTTTGTGAAGCGGACAGCAATGCATTATTGAGATTTTTTACTGTGAAAATTAAGTTGATCAAGGAGAAAATCCCTCCCCTTTTGTGTGGAACCCCTGCTGTCGCTGAGCCTGTCTCCAGCTTGTGGTCCTCATTTAGGTCTGTGACTCTTGCTGATATCTCAGCACTGGTGACCAAGATGAAACTCTCCTCTTGCTCATCGGATGTCCTTCCGTGTAGGCTTTTTGTGAAAGTGTTTGATGTAATTGGCCCCTGGGTTACCAAAATGGTTAACCTCTCTCTGTCCTCTGGAGTGTTTCCCAATGCTTTTAAGCATGCTATAGTGGAGCCTTTACTCAAAAAGGCAGGCTTAGACCCGACTGTCCTCGGTAATTTCAGGCCGATCTCTAAGCTACCAATCTTGTCCAAGATCCTAGAGAAGGTGGTCTCTGAGCAGCTGTCATTATTCCTGGATCAAAACAACATCCATGAGACTTTTCAGTCTGGTTTCCGCAAACATCACTCTACGGAGACAGCCTTGCTGAAAGTGTCCAGTGACATTATGATGTCTGCTGATTCAGGAAAATGCACTGTTCTAGTTCTCTTAGATCTGTCCTCAGCCTTTGACACCGTTGACCACCAAATCCTGTTGAGAAGGCTGAGGGATGAAGTAGGACTGTCAGGTTCAGTTCTACAGTGGTTCTCGTCATACCTTTCTGGGCGTAGCTTTAGTGTTACAGCTAACCAAATAAGGTCTGGGTCAGCAGATCTGTTGTGTGGAGTCCCCCAAGGTTCTGTTTTGGGTCCTTTATTATTTTTGTTGTATTTGATCCCCTTGGGAAAAATCGTCCAGAGTTTTCCTGATGTCTCCTACCACATGTTTGCTGATGATATTCAGCTTTACTGCTCTTTCAAGCCTACTGAGCTCCACAGGCTAAATTCCCTAGTTCATTGCTTGGTGAAGATAAAACAATGGCTAAGTGTGAACACCTTGCAGCTAAACGTAGACAAAACAGAAACCCTGGTTATTGCCCCTGATGCCTCCATTCCTGGGATTAACCAGTATTTGGGTGATTTGGGCCAGTCTGTTAAACCGAGCCTAAGAAACCTGGGTGTTGTGTTTGACAAAGACATGTCATTAGTGCAACACTGCAAACAGCTGACAAGGAATTGCTTTTTTCATCTGAGGAATATTTCGAAACTCAGGAAAATGTTGTCGCAAAAGGATTTGGAGCTGGTCATTCACGCATTTGTGTCCTCGCGTTTGGACTATTGTAACAGTTTGTTCTCTTGTCTAAACAAGAAGGAGCTGTGTCGCCTGCAGCTAGTGCAGAATTCCACAGCAAGAATTCTGGCCCGCGCTAATAGGAGGTCACACATAACCCTATTCTCAAAGCTCTTCATTGGCTGCCAGTTTCCTCTAGGGTCTATTTTAATATTCTGGTTTTAACTTTCAGAGCTTTGCATGGTCAGGCTCCACCTTACATCAGCGATCTGATCCAGCCCTACACCCCAGCTCGGGCTCTGAGGTCTGTGGATCAGAATCTGCTGATGGTTCCTCGTACTCGCTTCCGGACCAGAGGAGACCGATCCTTCCAGGCCGTTGCTCCCAGGCTTTGGAACGATCTTCCAGTCTCTCTGCGTTCCATGGAGTCTGTTGATCCTTCAAAAGGCAACTAAAGACCTTTTTATTTGTGCAGGCTTTTGCCTAATTATCTTGGGGCTGTTATGATTGTAAATGTGTTGTCTTGGCCTTTTTAATCTTAAATTTGTATGTATCTTTTAACTGTGTTTTTATTTTAACTGTGAAGCGCTCTGTGACCATGGTCTGTGAAGAGCGCTCTACAAATAAAGTTTACTTACTCACTTACTTACTTAGCCCCTTTTAATCCAGACGAAGGTGCTGAGTTCTGGTAAAACGCGGTGCACTGGTGCAGACTCAACCCTGAATTATGGTTCTCCGTTAAACCAACGCAGAGCCTACGCTGTTGCCGTAACGCCGTCGTGAACCTTCGTTCTTCTCCGTCACTCCATTTCACAGCAGTGCAAAACCCCCCCAGAGCGCTAGTTGATACTTTTGTTTAGCTTGTGGTTTTTCCGGTCCAGTGAATCAAAGAGATTAGGACAACTATTGTGCAAAAAACCAAAACAACCCCCCCAAAAAAACACAAACACAAAGAAAAGACCGCTGAAAATTCACGACTGCTTCACAAACCGGAACCGGAAATGCGTTGCTACCAAGCGAACCAATCACAGCCCTCTCGGTCTGCGTTGGGTCGACGCGTAGTTTAATTTTTTTGGAGGTGCAGGTCAGGCTACAGCGTAGCTATGCTAACCGCTAACCTACGGCGTAGGTTTAACGCAGAACCATAATTCAGGCTTTAGTCCTCCGTTTCGTAGCAACTCTCACGGTAACCTGACCTTTTTTTTCTTTCCTTGGAGACTTTTCACCTTCTTTCCTGAAGATTTTATCACTTTGAACTAATGAATTTAGATAGAAGGTTAAACATCTTCAAGAAGAGAAAGAGCAGCCGCCGCGTGGAGGAGGGAGCTACATCCATCTAGTGGTGGAGGAGGGAGTTACATCCATCTAGTGGTGGAGGAGGGAGCTACATCCATCTAGTGGTGGAGGAGGGAGTTACATCCATCTAGTGGTGGAGGAGGGAGCTACATCCATCTAGTGGTGGAGGAGGGAGCTACATCCATCTAGTGGTGGAGGAGGGAGCTACATCCATCTAGTGGTGGAGGAGGGAGCTACATCCATCTAGTGGTGGAGGAGGGAGCTACATCCATCTAGTGGTGGAGGAGGGAGTTACATCCATCTAGTGGTGGAGGAGGGAGCTACATCCATCTAGTGGTGGAGGAGGGAGCTACATCCATCTAGTGGTGGAGGAGGGAGCTACATCCATCTAGTGGTGGAGGAGGGAGCTACATCCATCTAGTGGTGGAGGAGGGAGCTACATCCATCTAGTGGTGGAGGAGGGAGCTACATCCATCTAGTGGTGGAGGAGGGAGCTACATCCATCTAGTGGTGGAGGAGGGAGCTACATCCATCTAGTGGTGGAGGAGGGAGATACATCCATCTAGTGGTGGAGGAGGGAGCTACATCCATCTGGTGGTGGAGGAGGGAGCTACATCCATCTAGTGGTGGAGGAGGGAGCTACATCCATCTGGTGGTGGAGGAGGGAGTTACACCTAACCGACCGACCTGGCGGTTAGGCTGCAGAAGCTCCGGTGGTTGTAGAGACCAGATCAGCTGTTTCTTTTCTTTGTATTTGTTGGTGTAAAGAAATGTGCAGAAACATCTTAATGGGACCTTTCTGAAGTCTGCATTCTCAGTATTTTTACTGAACTTTTACTGAAATTTGAACTAGAATCAAGGGCCCAATAAGTTTTTTACTTCCTCCTACTCTTTTTCTGGGATGAAAGTTTATTACCCTTTGATTTTGTTTAATGACTCTTTTTGTTTTGTGTAATAGTTTTTTTTATGATAGAAATAAAGATTTCAATCAATCAATCAATCAATAAATCATTACTAAATGAAATAAAAAAAAACCTCACGTTACATGTTGGACATAAACATCTGTGAAACCAGAGCAATGATTTTGGAAATCTGTATATTATTTAATGATTTATGTTTAATTAATGAAAGAACTAGTAAATCCTGAGTTGATGAGTTTCCAGCAGCTTCCTGATTGGCTGCAGCTCCATCGGCTCCTTTTACACAAATACACACAAATCATATATTTTATTGTGTTGTTCTTTTTGTGTGTAAAAAATGAAGAAATAAAGATAAAGGTGTGAGAAGGATGAAGTCGGTTTGTTTTTATACTTTTAACACTTAAATAAAGGTGTTTCAAATTAAAACACTAAAGTTTACACATTAATTCCTGTCCTCTTTACTAACAGGAAGGTAAAAGTAAAGAAGTCCTTTAAGCTTGGAGCTGTGAGACGACGGTTGTCCCGACCAATCAGAGAGCTCCGTGGATCAGCTCTCCGATTGGTCGGATAGGACCGGTTTCTTTGAGCAGAAGTTCAATCGGGAGGTGAAAGATTTAGAAAAACATATTTAAAGGCCTGAATGAGCGTGAACCTCTAAAGCAGCCCAGAGGTGTCTCCTACTATTAGCCTACTGAAAAATCCGGATTTATAAAACTGTGTGCACGCACACTTGCACGCAATGTTCACTTTATAAATCACAGTCCAGCTGGAAGGTTGCGCAGCTGAATTCTCCTCATATCCCGCCCTCTACACGCCCACTTCATACCATAAATGGGCAAGGCAAAGTAGTATTTGCATATGAATGAGCTGCTGAGCATGTGCAGCAGCTTCCTGCAGCCTGTTTGGGCGTCAGGATGAATGAGACGTGTTGAGCCACCGTGCAACTGAATTTCACGGAGACGGAGATGTTGTGGATGAGGTGGAGGACAGGAAAACCACATTATTTGGTGGTCACAGTAAAAGTATAAATAGTATATAAATAGTATAAAATAAAGAGAGTAAAAATAAAACCCTGTGAACAAGGGAACAGGGGGGACATGCCCCCCCACTTTTCAAGCTCATGCTTTTGCCCCCCCCCCCCCTTTTTTTTACAGTTTAAGAACTAACGGTAGGCTCATTCTGTCAAATCATCGAGACACTGTGAGAAGACGGGACGGGAGCCCCGCTCCCCCTCCTCCCCTCCTCTCCTCTCAGTGCTGCTCAAGGCTGTTTTACGGCTCCGCGTTAAATCGACGCAGAGCTACGGCGTAGGTTACGCGGCCCGCGCACCGTACAGGGCGCATCGCCGCGTAACCTACGCCGTAACCTACAGCGTAACCCTACGGCGTAGGCTCTGGGTCGATTTAACGCGGAACCATTATTTAGGCATAATTAGGCTTAACTAGTGTGTGCGTGTGTGACAGACGTGCATGGGACGATTGTGAAATACGGAATAAACTGTTTTTATATAAATTTTAATTCCCAATTACGTAACAATTCCGTATTTCCGGGGCCGGTGGCAAGCCCACTCACCGCGGCTGCAGCACCAGCAGCTGAGTCCTGACTGACGCTGAGCTTCAAACACAGAGGGACACGATCAGCGCTATTATATTATAGTCTGATATGTGATGACATTATTAAGAGTATGACATGAATCTGCTTCATTTAAGTATGTTCCTACGGGAGGGTCAGGGTTGCCGTAGAGATACCCAGATTTTTCGGTTAGTTTTTTCTTTTTAAATCCCAACCTTTGTGTAGAAGGTGCTTGCAACATCTTTCAGCCCTGTTGTGTGTGCAAGCGAGCTTTATAAATGAGGCCCCAGAACTGTAGTAGTAGTACTAGCTCTGTCCTGTACTGTAGTAGTAGTACTAGCTCTGTCCTGTACTGTAGTAGTAGTACTAGTTCTGTCCTGTACTGTAGTAGTAGTACTAGCTCTGTCCTGTACTGTAGTAGTAGTACTAGGAGGATGGTGGCTAACCTTCATCCATCATGGACAATGTCTCCCCCCCCCCCCCTTCATGAGACTGTCAGAACCCTGGAGCTCCATCAGAGCTCCAACAGAGCTCCAACAGAGCTCCATCAGAGCTCCATCAGAGCTCCATCAGAGCTCCATCAGAGCTCCATCAGAGCTCCAACAGAGCTCCATCAGAGCTCCATCAGAGCTCCATCAGAGCTCCATCAGAGCTCCATCAGAGCTCCAACAGAGCTCCAACAGAGCTCCATCAGAGCTCCATCAGAGCTCCAACAGAGCTCCAACAGAGCTCCATCAGAGCTCCAACAGAGCTCCAACAGAGCTCCATCAGAGCTCCAACAGAGCTCCAACAGAGCTCCATCAGAGCTCCATCAGAGCTCCATCAGAGCTCCATCAGAGCTGTGCAATAACAACATCTTTCCCGTCCTGCACTATACTTTTTATTTTTAATTCCAATTTATATACTGTTTATATTTTGTAATTATACATTTTTTTTACTTTTTTACCCTCTCCTGCATGTGTTGAGTTTACTGCTGCTGCACAAAGTGAATTTCCCCATTCAGAGAGAAATAAAGAACAATCTTATCTTTTTTTCTTATCTTAAAACACCAGGTCCAAGCAGGACAGTTCTGGTCCAAAGTTCATCTGCTGACAAACGATCTGACTTCAGACTTGAGCTGATTCCACGTCCAGGAAACCCTCGTATGTGACCTTTAGACCAGAATGTACCGACTTCACATCCCATAAACCCAGATTTACCGTGTTGATAAGAGAAGTGGAGACGGTTCTGGCCGACAGGTTCAGGGGCCTCATTTATAAAGCTTGCTTCCCACAAAACAGGGCTTGAAAGATGCGCAAGCACCTTCTACGCAAAGATTGGGATTTAAAAAGAAAAAAGTAACCGAAAAATCTGCGTATCTCTATGCCAACCCTGACCCTCCCGTAGGAACATACTTAAGATCTGGGGAACTGGCGACGCAGATGAGGTGGTGAAATGAAGCAGATTCATGTCATACTCTTAATAATGTCATCACATATCAGACTTATAATATAATAGCGCTGATCGTGTCCCTCTGTGTGTGAAGCTCAGCGTCAGTCAGGACTCTGCTAGAGCTGCAGCCGCGGTGAGTGGGCCCGCCACCGGCCCCGGAAATACGGAATTGTTACGTAATTGGGAATTAAAAATTGCGTTCCGTATTGAACCAATACGGAACGCAGTTTATTCCGTATTTCACAATTGTCCCATGCACGTCTGTCACACACGCACACACTAGTTAAGTCTAAATTATGGTTCCACGTTAAAACGACCCAGAGCCTACGCCGTAGGGTACGCGGCCGGGCGCACCTACCCCGTAGGCTCTGCTTTGGTGACACGGAACCATAAATCAGCCTTGAGCAGCTCTGAGGGGAGGGGAGGGGAGAAGTGGGAGCGGGGCTCCCGTCCCGTCTTCGCACAGTGTCTTGATGATTTGTAATTACAGGCTGAGCCTACCGTTGGTTCTTAAACTGTAAAAAGTGGGGAGGGACAAAAACATGATTTTGAAAAGTGGGGGGGGCATGCCCCCCTGTTCCCAGTGTGCCGTGGCTCTCACGGGCAGCAACGGCGTGCAGCCACTCACTCGCTTTATGTAATACTATTTATATACTATTTATACTTTTACTTTGACCACCAAATAATGTGGTTTTCCTGTCCTCCACCTCATCCACAACATCTCGTTCCCACTTCCCAGTCTCCGTGAAATTCAGTTGCACGGTGGCTCAACACGTCTCATTCATCCTGACGCCCAAACGGGCTGCAGGAAGCTGCTGCACATGCTCAGCAGGCTCATTCATATGCAAATAATACTTTGTATTACCCATTTATGGTAGAAAGTGGGTGTGTAGAGGGCGGGATATGAGGAGAATTCAGCTGTGCAACCTTCCAGCTGGACTGTTACTTATAAAGAGAACATTACGTGCAAGTGTGCGTGCTCCAACAGAGCTCCAACAGAGCTCCATCAGAGCACCAACAGAGCTCTAACAAAGCTCCATCAGAGCTCCATCAGAGCTCCAACAGAGCTCCAACAGAGCTCCAACAGGGCTCCATCAGAGCTCCAACAGAGCTCCATCAGAGCTCCAACAGAGCTCCATCAGAGCTCCATCAGAGCTCCAACAGAGCTCCATCAGAAGTCCATATATATATATATATATATATATATATATATATATATATATATATATATATATATATATATATATATATGTATATACCATGAACCGGTTCCCAGCAGGACTGGTGATCATCTAAGGTCAAAAGGTCAGGGGTCAGATTTCTCCATTCTCGAGGTTAAAGTATATGAAGTCTGTACTGACTGAGTCATGTGACCAGTGTTGGGCGTCGTCCATATGCTCATGTGAACTCTGAACTTATAAATGTATGAACATTTTGTGAATGTGTATATTCAACTTTGAGACTGCTCAGCCGAAAATCGGCTGTAATGTGCCTCCTAAAATGGCCACCTTGCCATGAACTACAACCCCCAGCATGCCTTGCGTGGGGGGGCGGCGCCTACAAGCGGCGCGCATCCAATCGCAACGAGGCACCGATGACGTCACCGCAGCGCGCGTAGGATCAAAACGCTGCGCCGCTCCTTTTCCTGTCTTTTTTTCCTTTCATCAACCGGTGGGTCAGCACGTCCACTTTTGGCTCCGGGCCAGAAGGGACCACGACCTTCCCCCCCCAAAGGGGGGGTAAGAGGAGAGATCTGCGGCGTGCTCCTGCCGGTCCGGCCGGAGGATCAGCGAGGATCCACAGCGCGGACCGCGGCGCTGCGTCCCTCTCTCCCTTTTTCCTCTCTTCTCCACTTCATCGCTGGATCTTTTGGCTCCGGGCCAAGATCCCATCTCCCTTTCTCCCCCCGGCTGGGGGGAGGTGTAAGGCCCGCATTGGATCGGGCCCGCCCGTTGGACCTGCGGTCCACGGAGCCGCGGTCCCCGGGAGGCTCCGACCTCTCACTAAACTCTGTCCTCTTTAAGTTTTGCAGATCCGAGCTCACGCCGCCCACGCGCTCCCGGCCATCAGATTGGGACACAGCTGCGACTGAACGCTCCGACTGAAGCCCCCCTCCCCGCTCCGAGCCCCTGTCCGCTGACCGCGCAGGGATCCGGACGGACGGCCGGCGTCTCGCCCGGTTGTGAGCTTTCCCGGGGCCCGGACGGCCGCGCGTCGCAGCAGGGAAGCACGGCAAGGAGAGACCGGTCCCCCGCCGCGCCTAGGAATGCGTGAGAGCCCCCGTTTGGTCCGGAAGCACGGCCCTGCACGAGGCGGCCCCGCCGCTGTCTAATCCGTTTCAGGGGAAGGGACGGGACGCGAGAGCCTGACTGGGAAACCCCCCGCACAGGACCACGACCCGCTGTCGACAAAGCCCGCAGGCACCCGATCTGGATCCCGAGGAGACGTGAGCTCATGAGCCCGGTGATCAGTAGGACTTAAGAGCAGTTCAGAACTGTGTGAAGCCGTGAGCCCTGGTTATCAGTAGCGTTTCAGAGCTAAATCTGTGTTCCGAACTGAGATTACTGCATAAGCCATCATCATTGTTATCATTATCATGTCTGATCATTTGGTAGTCGTTGTTTTCTGCCATAGTCACGTTTGAAACGCCTGCGTTTGCCATCCGGTCTAATTGCACGTGGCTTAAAGAGAGTTTCGCCATCTTTAAATAGCACAGGAGCCCCGACTTCTTTAAACACTGCAGCCACGTTTGAACTGTAGAGGTTCTGTATCATCCTTATTATTGCTTTGATTTCTTTTTTTTTCATTCCATGCATTTAACTTTCATTTAATTTTTATTGATTGTTGTTTTCTAGTTAATTAACCCAACCAGATTCTGACAATCTTAATTGTATTCAGATATTTTCCTTAAAATGTGTTAGTAACATCCCAACATCTATGTCTACATTCTGACCAAAAATTATTTGTCCAGCTTTTACGGTTTGGCCGTGAACTTGAGTTACAAATAAAAATTAAGGTTGTTTTTTTTGCTTTCTCTCCCACTCCACTCTAGATTTGACATAAAAGTGATTTCCAGTCCTCGCTTGAGTGCTCATATCTTGAAAAGTTTACATCTTAGGAAAAAACAGTTTCAGGTTTGGAGAGAGAGAAGAGAAGTTTTCCTCCGTTTTGAAGCTTGAATGATATTTTTACGTGCAAGTATGAGAAAGTTACGTGACTCAGAAAAAAGGTGAATTTTTTTGTGACTTTTTCCCATCCGCTTTGAATGGGTGTTTTTTCGCCGGTTCTTTGGGAATAACTTTGGGAAAAATGGGAATTTCAACACCAAAAGTCATAGCTCACTATTCATTGAGCCGCAGGTTTTGATATATGATGCGTCTCGGTCGTCTGAAATCTGCAGGAGGAGTAGCAAACCGAAATATGTCCGGAAAATGAATAATAAGCAAAAGCAAAATAATAAACCCGCAGGATAACATTAGTGCCTGTTATCCTGCACGCCTCCTCCATTGCTATGGCATAGCTATGGAGGAGGCGTACCTCTTGGCGCAGCCGTGGCACTAATAATAACATCAAGCAATGTAGACTTATCCAATTTTTTTTTAATTTAACCTAGTTGGAAAGTTAATTAGTTGGATTTAGAGCGTCACAAATGTCCTTAAGTGAGTTTGAAGATGTTGTGAGCCAGTCCCAGTTTAAATCTCCCAATAAAACAAAGTCCTTGTCTGATAACATAAGTAAGAGGTCAGAAAGCAGTTTTACAGCTTCATGTGATGACGATGGAGGGCAATAACATCCTAGTACTGTAAGATCAGCACCATGTGAAAGATGTAACTGAATTACAGACAGTTCAAAGAGCTTTGGTTTACTGATTGATTCAACACAGGAACAGTTGAATGTTGTTTTATCGCCACACCTTCTCCTTTGATAACGCGATCTGTCCTGTAGATATTATATCCATCAATGAGTACCATATTATTCCTAATCGATGATTTCAGCCAAGTTTCGGACAAAACTATAATGTCACTCTCAGTCAACTTTGCCCAAAGACGTACTGCGTCTATTTGTTTATTAAACTGCAAACATTTAGATGAATGAAACGTAATCCATGTTTTTTTTTAAGATGATCCAGAGTTTCAAGCTGTGTCAGATCAGGGCCTGGGTTGGGGTGAATGTTACCTCATAGAAAAAGAAGGAGAATCATCCAGACCTTCTTCGCTGGGCCAATACAGACAGTTATCTGTACCAATCAACACATTTTCCACACTAGAAGGCGTGAGGAGCCTCCACCCCTTTCCCTTACGCTGACTCATGTTTATGGAACTAGGGCGTTCCAATCAATAAAAGGTGAGGACGAAGCAGAGACGAGCATGTTTGGAGGATTGTGACTGCACATTCTCTCACCTCTCTCCTTGCAAGTATCTTTTAACCTGAACTGAGGTCTCTGTCACTTGGTAATATCCAGCAGACTTAGCCAAGTTGTTGAGGGTGTCAATTTGGACGTGACAAGAGGCCACGGCGAGGTGCTGGTTCCACCCCCAGGTGCAGGTTCCACCCCCAGGTGCTGGTTCCACCCCCAGGTGCTGGTTCCACCCCCAGGTGCAGGTTCCAGCAGAAAACCAGGAGGAAGGAGGTTCAGTCAGCAGGAGACGACGGGATGGGCGGTTCTGGATCCAACATGTCCGGGGGAAACGCTCAGGGTAAGATACTACTAACGGCGTGCAAAGAGGACTGCGTCTCTCAAATGAGCAAAATAGCACACGCTGTTCATTTAGTACTTTTGCCCTGATGAATAATCAATATGGGGCGTACCCGGCAGAAATCCTAAATACTGGGAGGGGAAAATGCAAATATGTTCATTTACCACGCGCAATGAGATTTACCAAGCCTGAAAGTTTTTGCGGGGATTGTGATTGCGTCTGTATTTAATACGTTTGAAAGGAAGGTGCTAATCTCCACATGCAAAAGGAGAAATATTTTATTTGAATGTTAAATCGAGTATTATTCAGCAAAAGGTTGCAACAGGAGGCACATTCATTTTTTTATTTGTGATAATAAATAAATCACGTGTTTTCATGGAGAAAAAAGTGTTTCTTATTGTGCGCCTATACTTGTTCTGCAGTTGTCATACCCCGGTGTTGTGCCGTATTCAGCACCCCTGCCGTGAAAAGCACCCCCTCGTCTGACAAAAATTATATTCTCATTCCGTGTCATGTCCTGTTTAGCGTCCAGTTTTGTGTTAACGATTCATGTTTAAATGCGCTCATGGATTCCACAATAGTCATACTTTCCCACAATCACAGTCACAGATAACAAAAATCGGGTAAATGGTTATTGATTTCATTAATTAATAGCCTGCTTGTGTTGTCTTCCATAATATTTGTAAATATATATAATATAAACTCCTAAGTATGTGTTTGTGTGAGTGTGTATATATAAATATATTGAAGTGTCAGTGTGTTGTTTTTTTTCTTGGTCTACTTATCATTGAATATACAAGGGGGTGCTTTTCACGGCAGGGGTGCTGAATACGGCACAACAATTTGCCTCTTCCACTAATATCTCTAACTCAACTCGTCAAATTTCATTTTGCGCTCGCAAACCGTAAGACACGCAACACCTCATTTAAATACTGCGGTTTGCACCTGTTATCAATTGCGCACGCATTCTTAGTTGATCACCCGCAAAACACACAACAACAGCACGGGCAAACTTTCAGTGCACACGCAATTTAGTACTCTTTATTTAGGATCTTAGTAAATCGGGCCCTTGTCTTTAAATCTGGTTTCAGTTCAGTTTCAGTTGAAGTTTTATTGTCAAATAAAGGTAAGAATCAACATCAGGACCAGTAAAGGTTCTGGACTCGGAGCCCACATGCTTTAAGAAGATAAACTCCCACGAAGATGAAACACAGGAGTTAAACTAAACTAGAGAATAAAAGACATAGAATAAAAGTGTAGTCCAGACGTCTGATGGTTCCCGGCAGGACGTTGATGTTTCCATATTCAGGTCCTGGTTTGTTTGTGTTTCCTCTTTGATCGTCTGGAATTTCAAACATTTATGGAAAACCTCCCGTCCAACGAGTCGTGAGCTCCGTCTGTCGTAGCTACCGGCTCCTCTCCTGCTTCTGTGATTGGTTGGTTTGACTTTAAAGGGAACCTATTATGGCATTTAATGTATATTTTAAACAGGCCTTGAATGTCTTAAAAACAAGCTTTGTTTTTTTTTCCTACATAAATCAGAAATTCAGCCTGTGGGCCATGTGTTTAGCTTTACCGTTTCTAACCTGAGTGGGCGGGGCTATGATAATGAGGCTCTGTGCTGATTGGCTGGTGGATTCTGAGGGGCGGGGCTATGATAATAAGGCTCTGTGCTGATTGGCTGCCTGAATGTCGTGTAGCAGGGGAGGAACTTTTTGGAGGAACTTTTGAAGAGCAGGGTCTGTGTACCTTTTTTCCAGGTCCTGTGCAATGGCTTCTTTGGCTTCTTTGATTACTGAACTGTCTTCATCTCCTGGTGCCATGGATTTTAGAATCATTTCCTTCAGAGGGAGGATCATTGATGTGGTGGGGGTTGTTTCACTGCTCGTGAGAGTTGTGACAGTTTTCAGTGGTTTCAGTAATTCAATGAGCTGTTCTGACAGTTTTTGTTCACCTTCAGTCAACATTGCCATGTCCTTGATGTGACTCCTCAGGCTTTTGTCCATTGTAAATGCAGAACATATGGCAGGCTGCTTGTCAACATATCGTGCTAACATGTCATATATTGAATTCCATCGAGTTGTCACATCATGAATTAACTTGTGCTTGGGTAAGTTTAGCATCTCTTGTTTCACCGTCAGTGCATGGTGGGCTGTGGTGCTCTTGTGGAAAAAGGTGACAACTTTCCTAACTTTCCCAAGGAGGTGGGACACCCCGTTGATTGACACTGCCTTCTTGGCTGCAAGGTTTACAGTATGAGCGAAGCAGCCTATCTGTGGTCCCAGGAGGTCTGTTTCGTTAACTGCATGCACAATATTTGCTGCGTTATCTGTGGTGACTGGTATGGTTGTATTTGGTCGCTCCAACTTCCACTCAGTCACCACTTTTCTCAACTCCTCTGCCAGGTGAGCACTTGTGTGGCCGTCATGCAGGGGGCGGGTTTGCAGGACGGCAAATCCTTTTCAATTGATTTGAGCGTTGTGTCGTAGAGGCCGGGAATGATAACATTGTTGAAATTTGTGAGGGAGGCACAACATAACGTGTTTAATTAGGTGCCGAAAGCCCAACATCTCCGACCACTGAAAAGGGCTGCAAATCTTTTGCAATGAACACGCCGACTGGACGGGTTATTTTCATTTGTTTCACTGGAGTGGAACATGGAACTGTAGGTCTGCTGGAACGCATTCTCCATAGACAGGTGTTTTTTTCTCTGCTTTTAACTCATCCAGTCGCTCGACTGTCCTGTGTGCAGAAAGCGTCACATCAGGGTGTTGACGCTGGAGATGATTGTTGTCACGCCATCATCGTTGTAATCAATGGCAAAAACAAAACATTGCCACACCGGAGATTTAAATGAAGCCGGTGCTTCTTCACATTTTTTTTCTCTCAAATGTTCCGATTGCGCTCGCCACGTTGTTTGTTGTGTGAGAGGCGGGGGTGGGCGGAGCTAGGAGGAGGGAGTGGGCGGAGCTACAACAGTGATGGGGGAGTGGGCGGAGCTACAACAGTGAGTGGGCGGAGCTACAACAGTGATGGGGGAGTGGGCGGAGCTACAAAAGTGATGAGGGAGTGGGCGGAGCTACAACAGTGATGAGGGAGTGGGCGGAGCTACAACAGTGATGATGGGGGAGTGGGCGGAGCTACAACAGTGATGAGGGAGTGGGCGGAGCTACAACAGTGATGAGGGAGTGGGCGGAGCTACAACAGTGATGATGGGGGAGTGGGCGGAGCTACAACAGTGATGATGGGGGAGTGGGCGGAGCTACAACAGTGATGATGGGGGAGTGGGCGGAGCTACAACAGTGATGGGGGAGTGGGCGGAGCTACAACAGTGATGATGGGGGAGTGGGCGGAGCTACAACAGTGATGGGGGAGTGGGCGGAGCTACAACAGTGATGGGGGAGTGGGCGGAGCTACAACAGTGATGAGGGAGTGGGCGGAGCTACAACAGTGATGAGGGAGTGGGCGGAGCTACAACAGTGATGATGGGGGAGTGGGCGGAGCTACAACAGTGATTGGGGAGTGGGCGGAGCTACAACAGTGATGAGGGAGTGGGCGGAGCTACAACAGTGATGATGGGGGAGTGGGCGGAGCTACAACAGTGATGAGGGAGTGGGCGGAGCTACAACAGTTATGGGGGAGTGGGCGGAGCTACAACAGTGATGGGGGAGTGGGCGGAGCTACAACAGTGATGGGGGAGTGGGCGGAGCTACAACAGTGATGAGGGAGTGGGCGGAGCTACAACAGTTATGGGGGAGTGGGCGGAGCTACAACAGTGATGAGGGGGCGGAGCTACAACAGTGATGATGGGGGAGTGGGCGGAGCTACAACAGTGATGAGGGGGCGGAGCTACAACAGTGATGATGGGGGAGTGGGCGGAGCTACAACAGTGATGAGGGAGTGGGCGGAGCTACAACAGTGATGAGGGAGTGGGCGGAGCTACAACAGTGATGAGGGAGTGGGCGGAGCTACAACAGTGATGGGGGAGTGGGTGGAGCTACAACAGTGATGGGGGGCGGAGCTACAACAGTGATGGGGGAGTGGGCGGAGCTACAACAGTGATGGGGGAGTGGGCGGAGCTACAACAGTGATGATGGGGGAGTGGGCGGAGCTACAACAGTGATGGGGGAGTGGGCGGAGCTACAACAGTGATGGGGGAGTGGGCGGAGCTACAACAGTGATGAGGGAGTGGGCGGAGCTACAACAGTGATGGGGGAGTGGGCGGAGCTACAACAGTGATGAGGGAGTGGGCGGAGCTACAACAGTGATGGGGGAGTGGGCGGAGCTACAACAGTGAGTGGGCGGAGCTACAACAGTGATGGGGGAGTGGGCGGAGCTACAACAGTGATGGGGGAGTGGGCGGAGCTACAACAGTGATGAGGGAGTGGGCGGAGCTACAACAGTGATGAGGGAGTGGGCGGAGCTACAACAGTTATGGGGGAGTGGGCGGAGCTACAACAGTGATGATGGGGGAGTGGGCGGAGCTACAACAGTGAGGGGGGAGTGGGCGGAGCTACAACAGTGATGGGGGAGTGGGCGGAGCTACAACAGTGAGTGGGCGGAGCTACAACAGTGATGGGGGAGTGGGCGGAGCTACAACAGTGATGAGGGAGTGGGCGGAGCTACAACAGTGATGATGGGGGAGTGGGCGGAGCTACAACAGTGATGGGGGAGTGGGCGGAGCTACAACAGTGATGATGGGGGAGTGGGCGGAGCTACAACAGTGATGAGGGGGCGGAGCTACAACAGTGATGATGGGGGAGTGGGCGGAGCTACAACAGTGATGAGGGAGTGGGCGGAGCTACAACAGTGATGAGGGAGTGGGCGGAGCTACAACAGTGATGAGGGAGTGGGCGGAGCTACAACAGTGATGGGGGAGTGGGTGGAGCTACAACAGTGATGGGGGGCGGAGCTACAACAGTGATGGGGGAGTGGGCGGAGCTACAACAGTGATGGGGGAGTGGGCGGAGCTACAACAGTGATGATGGGGGAGTGGGCGGAGCTACAACAGTGATGAGGGAGTGGGCGGAGCTACAACAGTGATGAGGGAGGGGGCGGAGCTACAACAGTGATGAGTGGGCGGAGCTACAACAGTGATGGGGGAGTGGGCGGAGCTACAACAGTGATGGGGGAGTGGGCGGAGCTACAACAGTGATGAGGGAGTGGGCGGAGCTACAACAGTGATGGGGGAGTGGGCGGAGCTACAACAGTGATGAGGGAGTGGGCGGAGCTACAACAGTGATGGGGGAGTGGGCGGAGCTACAACAGTGAGTGGGCGGAGCTACAACAGTGATGGGGGAGTGGGCGGAGCTACAACAGTGATGGGGGAGTGGGCGGAGCTACAACAGTGATGAGGGAGTGGGCGGAGCTACAACAGTGATGAGGGAGTGGGCGGAGCTACAACAGTTATGGGGGAGTGGGCGGAGCTACAACAGTGATGATGGGGGAGTGGGCGGAGCTACAACAGTGAGGGGGGAGTGGGCGGAGCTACAACAGTGATGGGGGAGTGGGCGGAGCTACAACAGTGAGTGGGCGGAGCTACAACAGTGATGGGGGAGTGGGCGGAGCTACAACAGTGATGAGGGAGTGGGCGGAGCTACAACAGTGATGATGGGGGAGTGGGCGGAGCTACAACAGTGATGGGGGAGTGGGCGGAGCTACAACAGTGATGATGGGGGAGTGGGCGGAGCTACAACAGTGATGGGGGAGTGGGCGGAGCTACAACAGTGATGGGGGAGTGGGCGGAGCTACAACAGTGAGTGGGCGGAGCTACAACAGTGATGAGGGAGTGGGCGGAGCTACAACAGTTATGGGGGAGTGGGCGGAGCTACAACAGTGATGGGGGAGTGGGCGGAGCTACAACAGTGATGAGGGAGTGGGCGGAGCTACAACAGTTATGGGGGAGTGGGCGGAGCTACAACAGTGATGTGGGCGGAGCTACAACAGTGATGATGGGGGAGTGGGCGGAGCTACAACAGTGATGAGGGGGCGGAGCTACAACAGTGATGGGGGAGTGGGCGGAGCTACAACAGTGATGATGGGGGAGTGGGCGGAGCTACAACAGTGATGAGTGGGCGGAGCTACAACAGTGATGAGGGAGTGGGCGGAGCTACAACAGTGATGATGGGGGAGTGGGCGGAGCTACAACAGTGATGAGTGGGCGGAGCTACAACAGTGATGATGGGGGAGTGGGCGGAGCTACAACAGTGATGAGTGGGCGGAGCTACAACAGTGATGAGTGGGCGGAGCTACAACAGTGATGATGGGGGAGTGGGCGGAGCTACAACAGTGATGAGGGGGCGGAGCTACAACAGTGATGAGGGAGTGGGCGGAGCTACATCAGTGATGGGGGAGTGGGCGGAGCTACAACAGTGATGAGGGAGTGGGCGGAGCTACAACAGTGATGATGGGGGAGTGGGCGGAGCTACAACAGTGATGAGTGGGCGGAGCTACAACAGTGATGAGTGGGCGGAGCTACAACAGTGATGAGGGGGCGGAGCTACAACAGTGATGAGGGGGCGGAGCTACAACAGTGCTTTTCTGCAGCAGCTGACAGGCACAAAAACACACACATGTGGATTGTAAAGCATGAATGGCAAAACCGAAAATCCGCAGCACACAAGGACGTATTGAACCGTTTTTTTTTTAACTCTCACAAATTATTTTGGTTAAAAATGCCTTTATTTATTTTCTTAAGTTGGGGGACCCTGCAGTACCTCCGTGGCCCCCCTAGGGGTCGCGGACCCCTGCTATACGGTATTATGAACAGTGTTTTTCTGTCCTACAGGGTTCATGGGAGACGAGAGGAGGATTGTTCTGGTAGGGAAGACCGGCGTGGGGAAGAGCGCATCAGGAAACACCATCCTGGGCTGGGAAGCCTTCGAGTCGGAGCGGTCTCCGTCCTCCCTGACGACCGACTGTCAAAAGTCCAGAGGGTCGGTGGACGGCCGGCCGGTGGCCGTCATCGACACTCCGGGACTGTTCGACACAAAGCTCACCATGGAGGACGTGCAGAGAAGGATGAAGAGCTGCATTTCCCTGTCGTCTCCGGGTCCTCACGCCTTCCTGGTGGTCCTGCAGCTGGGCCGCTTCACCCAGGAGGAGAAAGAAACCGTCAAGGTGATCCAGACCACGTTTGGGGAGGAAGCAGCCAGATACACGATGGTGCTGTTCACACACGGAGACCAGCTGAAGAACCAAACCATTGAAGGCTTCATCTCCAAGAGTCCTGACCTGGCCGCCCTCATTCAGAGTTGCTCCGGCAGATACCACGTCTTCAACAACGAGGTTAAAGACCTCACGCAAACCAGCAAACTGCTGGAAAAAATCAACATGATGACGACGGCCAACGGTGGAAGCTACTACAGCAATGACATGTTCATGAGGGCGGAGGCCGCTATCGAGAAGAAGAAGGAGCAACTGCTGAAGGAGAGGGAGGGGGAGAGGCAGAGGGAGCTGAAGGAGCTCAGGGAGAAACACTCGGAGGAAATGTACCACCGGGCGGAGGCCGAGGTGAACCAGAGGTACGAGGAACAAGCCCGGAGTGACGCAGAGATGTTCAACAAATTCATCACCACGATCTATGGCACCGCCGTCGGAGCTGTCGTGGGCATCTTAGGAGGTCCGGTAGGTGTGGCAGTCAGGGGCGTGGCCGGCACCGGCACCGGAGCTGCTGTCGAGATGAAAGTCTCCAAAGGCTGCACTACACAGTGAAGACAACACGACCTTCCCGATTCCTGGAAAGGTTCCACTTAGGAAATCTGTTTTACTCTGGTGGGATGAACCAACCCTACTTTCTTTATTCTGATACCACCTCCCAGTGTTCTGTCGATCCATGCTACCCGTCAAAAAATGCTACTTTGTGGTTCTGCGCCACGGACAAGTTTGATTGCCCATAATTTTATGCATCCCTTCAGTCCACGCTGCTGTTAATGATGAGTAACATTCTCAAAACCCCTAAGAAGATATATATTTATATACATACAAGCCAGCAGAGATAATTTTAGATATTTTGTGGCAGTGAGGTGATTAGTATCTTACCTGAATGCATTAAATTATTTGATAGGATGTTACTGGACTATCAAATGCTGCTACCCCTGATATATTGATTTAAAATTGATAATATGGGATGTTGAGTATTTGATCCTTCAAAATAAACTACCCATGACATGAATTCATTACACTTTGGGAACATTATACGATAAAGAGAAAATAAAATAATTCTACCGTTTTATTTGATATTCATTCAGTCATTGGCCTTTATTTAACCAGCAGGTCATTAATAACATTCTTATTTACAATGACGGCCTGGCAAGAGACAAGGAAGTGTTTAGGGAGTAAAACACAGTCAAATTGTAGCTCTACAAAGGTAGAAAACCATTAGGCAGCATTTTTTGATAGACAGATGCTATCGGTTTATGCGGCGGTAGCATTTTTCGACGAAGCAGCAGAAATCGACAGAAGACCGGGCTTTTAATATCATCCGACACCTGATAGCGATCTGGAGGTTCTGAGGGCATCATGGTCGACTTACAGAGGTGCACACAGTCGGTTTTCAAAGTTTGATTGCCACGCCCATAATTTCTTAATTGTATGCATCCCTTCAGTCCACGCTTCAGTCCACGCTGCTGTTAATGGTGAGTAACATCCTCAAAACCCCTAAGATATATATATATATATATATATATATATATATATATATATATATATATATATATATATATATATATATATATAATGCCCTCTATACTGGCGTCAACCAGACCTCCCTTGCACGCTGTGTATGTGTATATCTTCTTAGGGGGCCCTGAATGCATTAAGTGATGGGAGCATTATTTTAAAGGTGTTACTGGACCATCAAATGCTGCTACCCCTGAAATATTGATTTAAAATTGATAATATAGGATGTTGAGTATTTGATTCTTCAAAATACACGACCCATGACATGAATTGCATTACACTTTGGGAACATTATACGATAAAGAGGGAAAAAAAACATGCTAACGCTTTATTTGATATTCATTCAGTCATTGGCCTTTATTTAACCAGCAGGTCATTAAGAACATTCTCATTTACAATGACGGCCTGGTAAGAGACAAGGAAGTTGTTTAGGGAGTAAAACACAGTAAAATTGTAGTTCTACAAAGGTAGAAAAACCATTAGGTAACATTTTTCTGAATATAAGACGACCCTGAATATAAGACCACCCTCTTTTTCAAGACTTTTTTAAATTTTGTTTGAAAAAGTTTGAAAAAAGACTTTTTGAACACAAAATTCAATTTTTTATACAGAAAATAATTACAGTACAAAGAAAGAAATGATTAGGGAACTTTTGTGTAGAAAGGGAGCTGGAAAATCTCAATACTTGGTTTGATGTTAATAAATTATCTTTAAATATTAAGAAAATAAAATTCATGTTTTTTTTGGAATCAAAATGAAAGTGATGGTAATATTAAAAAATCTGTAATGTTGGGACTAAATTCCTTGGGGCGTCATTGACCAAAAGTTAACATGGAAACAACACATAAAATACATTAAAGGGAACATTTCAAAATCACTTGCAATCCTGTATAAATCCAGAATTGTACTGAATTCCAAGGCCTTGCATTTAATCTACCACTCATTGATTGTTCCTTATTCATCTTACTGTGTGGAATTGTGGGGATCCACCTTAAAAACCACCTTAAATTCAATAATAAAACTGCAAAAACAAACCATACGTATCATCAATAAGGCTGATAACTATACGCTCACACAAGAGACACTTTTTCTAAATTCTCATGTTATGAAATTTTACCATTTGTTTTATTATGAAATCATTCAAATTATGTTTAAAGCAAAATCAAAAATGCTCCCTGACTCAACACAGAGGTTCTTTTCAATCCAGGAGACTCCGTATAATCTTAGAGGTGTCTGCAATTTTACTGAACAAAAAGCTAAAAAAGGTCTGAAAAGGAGATGTGTCTCCATTATTGGAGTTAAATTCTGGAATGATGAAAACATACATTTAAAAACATTCTCTTTTGGTTTTTAAGAAAATGGTTTGTAAAGATATTTTTGCAGCTTATAAGTGTGATTGACTATCTGTTAATGTTTCTTTGCTTTTCTATTGTCTCTTTGCTTTTCTGGAGGTCGGTAGCCAAAAAAGAAAGTTGATCATATAAGATAGGCTTTTATAAACAGCAGCTTCTGCCTTTTCAGTCATTGTTCAACACGTGATTATTGGTTTTGTGTGAAATGTCAATGCTGTGCACACATTTTTTTGGTGTTGTGTTGTTTTTGTGTTGTCATGATTGAATAAACTTCATTGATTCATTATAACAATATATTGGAGAGAAACAGCCTGTTATTTTGCCTCATTCAAATCCTCATCTTGAAGTTTGCATCATAACTTCTCCTCAGCTGCCGGTTCACCTGCCGATCTTCACCCACTTTTCCCAGATTGGAGAAACTACGTTTCTCCATTTTCTGTTATCTCTTATCTTATCTTCTTCTCTTTTCTTTCTTACCGCTATTTTTTATTTTTCTTCTTTGTGACAGGGGTTTGCTTTGTTCTGGGGAGTTAAGTTCAGCATTCGCTTTAAAGATATCTGGCGCCATCTAGTGGTGTGAATGGGTATAACGTCTAGACCCCGAATGGAAGATGACCCCCACTTTTTCTGTCTGATTTCAATTTAAAAAAACACTGTCTTATATTCGGGACAATACGGTAAATGAACCTCCACACCTGTAGGGGGCGCTGCTGAGTTAAAAGCCTTTAAAGTGTCCTAACTCTGTATCACAACATGTAGATGAGATGAAGACCGACCCGACCCAAATCCAGAGCTCCAACAACGCTGGATGTTACGTGAGGGACTGTATCGAGTATTTAAGCAAACTTCAGCTGAAAGGGCGATGGGGACTTTATGAAGTCCCGCAGGAACCAAGCAGCAGGTTCCAGAACCAAGACCGGACTGGTGCAGAGACGTCCAACGACTTCATCACAATGAACTAAATTACCCCCAAGAAGCCAGCACTCAGCATTAAAGGGTGAAACTGCAGAACTGATTATCCTGGATTTCCAGCATCTGTTGAAAACATTCAGTGCGTTTACATGGGAAGTTTAATTCCTCTTTAATTCAGAAATAATAATAATTAAATAATAAAATTAAATCCGATTTAAAATGAGTAAAAATTACCACTTAAACACCTAATTCAGAATGAAAATGGCCATTCCGAATTAAACTTAATTCCGAAGTAAGTGGCTGGTTTATTCCGATTTTAAATCTGAATAGAATAATTCCAGATCATGTATTCACTCATTCCTCTTTAAATTAATTCCGGTCTTTCTTTCTGCTCGTTCCCTCCCCCGTCTGTCTCCATGACCTTATATTCCACTGGGCTGGTTTTCCTAACAAAGATTCAAGATGGCAGCACGCAGGGTAGCCGCAGGTTAGCAGCAGTAGTAGCATGTTAGCACCAGTAGCCGCAGGTTAGCACCAGTAGTAGCAGGTTAGCACCAGTAGTAGCAGGTTAGCACCAGTAGTAGCAGGTTAGCACCAGTAGCAGCAGGTTAGCACCAGTAGCAGCCGGTTAGCACCTGTAGCAGCAGGTTAGCACCTGTAGCAGCAGGTTAGCACCAGTAGCAGCAGGTTAGCAGCAGTAGTAGCAGGTTAGCACCAGTAACAGCAGGTTAGCACCAGTAGTAGCAGGTTAGCACCAGTAGCAGCAGGTTAGCACCAGTAGCAGCAGGTTAGCACCAGTAGCAGCAGGTTAGCACCAGTAGCAGCAGGTTAGCAGCAGTAGCAGCAGGTTAGCACCAGTAGCAGCAGGTTAGCAGCAGTAGTAGCAGGTTAGCACCAGTAGCAGCAGGTTAGCACCAGTAGTAGCAAGTTAGCACCAGTAGCAGCAGGTTAGCAGCAGTAGTAGCAGGTTAGCACCAGTAACAGCAGGTTAGCACCAGTAGTAGCAGGTTAGCACCAGTAGCAACATGTTAGCACCAGTAGCAGCAGGTTAGCACCAGTAGCAGCCGGTTAGCACCTGTAGCAGCAGGTTAGCACCAGTAGCAGCAGGTTAGCAGCAGTAGTAGCAGGTTAGCACCAGTAACAGCAGGTTAGCACCAGTAGTAGCAGGTTAGCACCAGTAGCAGCAGGTTAGCACCAGTAGCAGCAGGTTAGCACCAGTAGCAGCAGGTTAGCACCAGTAGCAGCAGGTTAGCAGCAGTAGCAGCAGGTTAGCACCAGTAGCAGCAGGTTAGCAGCAGTAGTAGCAGGTTAGCACCAGTAGCAGCAGGTTAGCACCAGTAGTAGCAAGTTAGCACCAGTAGCAGCAGGTTAGCAGCAGTAGTAGCAGGTTAGCACCAGTAACAGCAGGTTAGCACCAGTAGTAGCAGGTTAGCACCAGTAGCAACATGTTAGCATCAGTAGCAGCAGGTTAGCACCAGTAGTAGCTTAGCACCAGTAGTAGCAGGTTAGCAACAGGCTAGCACCTGTAGCAGCAGGTTAGCACCAGTAGTAGCATGTTAGCACCAGTAGTAGCAAGTTAGCATCAGTAGCAGCAGGTTAGCACCAGTAGTAGCTTAGCACCAGTAGTAGCAGGTTAGCACCAGTAGCAACATGTTAGCACCTGTAGCAGCAGGTTAGCAAAAGGCTAGCACCTGTAGCAGCAGGTTAGGACCAGTAGTAGCATGTTAGCACCAGTAGTAGCAAGTTAGCATCAGTAGCAGCAGGTTAGCACCTGTAGCAGCAGGTTAGCACCAGTAGCAGCCGGTTAGCACCAGTAGTAGCAGGTTAGCACCAGTAGTAGCAGGTTAGCACCAGTAGCAGCAGGTTAGCATCAGTAGCAGCAGGTTAGCACCTGTAGCAGCAGGTTAATAGCTGTAGCAGCATGTTAGCACCAGTAGCAGCAGGTTAGCACCAGTAGCAACATGTTAGCAACAATAGCAGCAGGTTAGCAGCAGGCTAGCACCTGTAGCAGCAGGTTAGCACCAGTAGCAGCAGGTTAGCACCAGTAGTAGCAGGTTAGCACCAGTAGTAGCAGGTTAGCACCAGTAGCACCAGGTTAGCACCAGTAGTAGCAGGTTAGCAACAATAGCAGCAGGTTAGCACCTGTAGTAGCAGGTTAGCACCAGTAGCAGCAGGTTAGCACCAGTAGTAGCAGGTTAGCACCAGTAGCAGCAGGTTAGCACCAGTAGCAACATGTTAGCATCAGTAGCAGCAGGTTAGCACCAGTAGTAGCTTAGCACCAGTAGTAGCAGGTTAGCACCAGTATCAGCAGGTTAGCACCAGTAGTAGCAGGTTAGCACCAGTAGCAGCAGGTTAGCACCAGTAGCAACATGTTAGCATCAGTAGCAGCAGGTTAGCACCAGTAGTAGCTTAGCACCAGTAGTAGCATGTTAGCACCAGTAGTAGCAAGTTAGCATCAGTAGCAGCAGGTTAGCACCTGTAGCAGCAGGTTAGCACCAGTAGCAGCCGGTTAGCACCAGTAGTAGCAGGTTAGCACCAGTAGTAGCAGGTTAGCACCAGTAGCAGCAGGTTAGCATCAGTAGCAGCAGGTTAGCACCTGTAGCAGCAGGTTAATAGCTGTAGCAGCATGTTAGCACCAGTAGCAGCAGGTTAGCACCAGTAGCAACATGTTAGCAACAATAGCAGCAGGTTAGCAGCAGGCTAGCACCTGTAGCAGCAGGTTAGCACCAGTAGTAGCAGATTAGCACCAGTAGCACCAGGTTAGCACCAGTAGTAGCAGGTTAGCAACAATAGCAGCAGGTTAGCACCTGTAGTAGCAGGTTAGCACCAGTAGCAGCAGGTTAGCACCAGTAGTAGCAGGTTAGCACCAGTAGCAGCAGGTTAGCACCAGTAGCAACATGTTAGCATCAGTAGCAGCAGGTTAGCACCAGTAGTAGCTTAGCACCAGTAGTAGCAGGTTAGCAACAGGCTAGCACCTGTAGCAGCAGGTTAGCACCAGTAGTAGCATGTTAGCACCAGTAGTAGCAAGTTAGCATCAGTAGCAGCAGGTTAGCACCAGTAGCAGCAGGCGCAGGCAGGTGGAAGCAGCAACGGGATAACCATGGGGGCCGGGACCGGGACTGCAGGCCAGAACGCAGCTCCCGAGGCTCCGGCCTGCAAACATGCACAAAAGAGAAAAAAGGGGGGCCGGCACAAGAAACTACAGGAACGATGGACAAAAATGATAGCTATGAGATATTTATAATAAATAAAAATGGTAATGGAGAAGAGAGGAAGGGAACAGGGGAGGAGAAGAAGGGTGAGAGGCACCGCCCAGTGGATCATGTCGGTCCCCCCTGCAGCATAAGCCTATAGCAGCATATCTACCACCAAGCTATATTTGAGACTAACTATTATAGTCTTGTTCTATAGCTGCAACTATGACTACTGACTCTAACACACTAGAGTTTACACTACCTAGAGATTATTATGTGTCCACTAGAGGGCAAATTAATGCATTTAAATGCAGTAATTTATGTGTCCACTAGAGGGCAAATAAATGCATTTAAATGCAGTAATTTATGTGTCCACTAGAGGGCAAATCAGTAATTTTAATGCATTTATTTATGTGTCCACTAGAGGGCAAATAAATGCATTTAAATGCAGTGATTTAAGTGTCTACTAGAGGGCAAATAAATGCATTTAAATGCAGTAATTTATGTGTCCACTAGAGGGCAAATAAATAATTTTAATGCAGTAATTTATGTGTCCACTAGAGGGCAAATAAATGCATTTAAATGCAGTAATTTATATGTCCACTAGAGGGCAAATAAATGCATTTAAATGCATTAACTTATATGTCCACTAGAGGGCAAATAAATGCATTTAAATGCAGTAATTTATGTGTCCACTAGAGGGCAAATCAGTAATTTTAATGCATTTATTTATGTGTCCACTAGAGGGCAAATAAATGCATTTAAATGCAGTGATTTAAGTGTCTACTAGAGGGCAAATAAATGCATTTAAATGCAGTAATTTATGTGTCCACTAGAGGGCAAATAAATAATTTTAATGCAGTAATTTATGTGTCCACTAGAGGGCAAATAAATGCATTTAAATGCAGTAATTTATATGTCCACTAGAGGGCAAATAAATAATTTTAATGCAGTAATTTATGTGTCCACTAGAGGGCAAATAAATGCATTTAAATGAGGTAATTTATGTGTCCACTAGAGAGCAAATAATTAATTTTAATGCATTTATTTATGTTTCCACTAGAGGGCAAATAAATGCATTTAAATGTAGTAATTTATGTGTCCACTAGAGGTAAAATAAATACATTTAAATGCAGTAATTTATGTGTCCACTAGAGGGCAAATAAATGCATTTACATTCAGTAATTTATGTGTCCACTAGAGGGCAAATAAATGCATTTAAATGCAGTAATTTATGTGTCCACTAGAGGGCAAATAAATGCATTTACATGCAGTAATTTATGTATCCACTAGAGGGCAAATAAATGCATTTAAATGCAGTAATTTATGTGTCCACTAGAGGGCAAATAAATGCATTTAAATGCAGTAATTTATGTGTCCACTAGAGGGCAAATAAATGCATTTAAATGCAGTAATTTATGTGTCCACTAGAGGGCAAATAAATGCATTTAAATGCAGTACTTTATGTGTCCACTAGGTGGAAAATAAATGCATTTAAATGCAGTAATTTATGTGGCCACTAGAGGGCAAATAAATGCATTTAAATGCCGTAATTTGTGTGTCCAGTAGGGGGCAAATAAATGCATTTAAATGCAGTAATTTATGTGTCCACTAGAGGGCAAATAAATGCATTTAAATGCAGTAATTTATGTGTCCACTAGAGGGCAAATAAATGCATTTAAATGCAGTACTTTATGTGTCCACTAGGTGGAAAATAAATGCATTTAAATGCCGTAATTTGTGTGTCCAGTAGGGGGCAAATAAATGCATTTAAATGCAGTAATTTATGTGTCCACTAGAGGGCAAATAAATGCATTTACATGCAGTAATTTATATGTCCACTAGGGGGCAATTTAATGCATTTTAATGCATTTATTTATGTGTCCACTAGAGGGCAAATAAATGCATTTAAATGCAGTAATTTATGTGTCCACTAGGGGGCAAATAAATGCATTTAAATGTAGTAATTTATGTGTCCACTAGAGGGCAAATAAATGCATTTACATTCAGTAATTTATGTGTCCACTAGAGGGCAAATAAATGCATTTAAATGCAGTAATTTATGTGTCCACTAGAGGGCAAATAAATGCATTTACATTCAGTAATTTATGTGTCCACTAGAGGGCAAATAAATGCATTTACATGCAGTAATTTATATGTCCACTAGGGGGCAAATTAATGCAATTTAATGCATTTATTTATGTGTCCACAAGAGGGCAAATAAATGCATTTAAATGCAGTAATTTATGTGTCCACTAGAGCAGTGATTCTTAACCATAGGGCCGCGGCCCACACTTGGGCCGCGAGCGCCATCTAGTGGGCCGCGAAAAGAATTCAGTTTTGTACATGTGGGCCGCGAGGGCCGCGGGACTGCATAGCAACTCCCGACCAAATGAGGAGAAGAAGACCCTCAGCTAGCTGTACGTGTAATAGTAAGAGAAATGGTGTGTATTTACAGAGTAAATCCTTCATTTTGCACAGAGTACGTTTAGATCCACCAGGATCAGGGATCGATTACTTGGGTCTGCGCCCAGAGCGAGCGAGCGAGCGCGCGGCGTGATCATTTATCCTGACGCGTCCCCGCGGCCGGGGAGTTCGGTGCTGCTCGGGCGGCTCCGTCGTTACTGCTGAAGGATTGTACATGTAGATGTGTGGGCTGGACTGTTCGGGCTCGCAAAACCATCGGAAAGTGACTCTGCTGCAGCGGCCAGAGAGCTGCGGGTTCTCCCCGTCTCAGCTGATCAGGCTCGGATGAAATCCGACACGCGCAGTCCTGACAACTTATTAATGTAAATAAAACTTAGTAAGTTACTTAGTAAGTAATTAGCTTGACTCTTACAGAGATGAGAACTGTAACAGGTGGAAAGGAAAAGTTCAACCTGGAATGGACAGATTCATCCTGGTTCAGTCTTCCCACTGGGACAAAACCAGTGTGTTCAGAGACCGCGGCGTTCAAAGTGCAAAAATGAAACGCCACTGAAACAAAACACAAAGTTTTTCATCAAACATATCCACTCAAGTCTGAACTGAAGTCACAGAAAATAAGCTGACCATCTTAAAACATGGTTGGGTCCACATACAGCTGTGAAGCAGCTTTCTCCACAATGAACATAATTAAAACTAAATATCGTTCCAGGTTCATCAATGAGCACCTTCTCATGCATATGATAACCTGACACCATCCAGCCCAGATTTAAAGTTCTGACAGGAGAAATTAGAGCTCAGTTCTCTCACTGAACAACAGAAAGTGAGGGCATAAGATTAAGGGGAAGAAAGAAAAACTGCAAAACTGTTCAATTGTTAAGATGTGTTTATATTCATTTATTATAAAAATGTGTTGAGACAATAAACAAAGAAAAGGGGACATTCAAACTGCTGGTAAATAAATAAAATAAGATAGCATTTGAAAAATAAAATAAAATCTATTTTATTTTTAAGAGAAAAAAATATGTGTAATTGAAGTTACACATGTTAATGGGCAAATATGTACTTTTTTTTAATATAACAGTCAGATGCAGATGTTGATACAACTATGAGGTTACTTGAATATATATATATATATATATATATATATATATATATATATATATATATATATATATATATATATATATATATATATATTATGATGTTCTGGACTTTCGCTTGAGTAAATTTTCTCTAAATGGACCTCTTAAAGTTGAATACCCCTGCTATACAGTGTTGATATTTAACGGGTCCCGGGCCACTCTGTACTGAAAAAATTGGGCCCCAAGGTCAGAAAGGTTAAGAACCCCTGCACTAGAGGGCAAATAAATGCATTTAAATGCAGTAATTTATGTGTCCACTAGAGGGCAAAAATAAATGCATTTAAATGCAGTAATTTATGTGTCCACTAGATGGAAAATAAATGCATTTAAATGCAGTAATTTATATGTCCACTAGAGGGCAAATAAATGCATTTAAATGCAGTAATTTATGTGTCCACTAGAGGGCAAATAAATGCATTTAAATGCAGTAATTTATGTGTCCACTGGATGGAAAATAAATGCATTTAAATGCAGTAATGTATGTGTCCACTAGAGGACAAATAAATGCATTTAAATGCAGTAATGTATGTGTCCACTAGAGGGCAAATAAATGCATTTAAATGCAGTAATTTATGTGTCCACTAGAGGGCAAGTAAATGCATTTAAATGCAGTAATTTATGTGTCCACTAGAGGGCAAATAAATGCATTTAAATGCAGTAATTTATGTGTCCACTAGAGGGCAAATAAATGCATTTAAATGCAGTAATTTATGTGTCCACTAGAGGGCAAATAAATGCATATAAATGCAGTAATTTATGTGTCCACTAGACGGCAAATAAGTAATTTTAATGCAGTAATTTATGTGTCCACTAGAGGGCAAAAAAATATATTTAAATGTAGCAATTCAAGTGTCCACTAGAGGGCAAATAAATGCATTTAAAAACGTTATTTTATGTGTCCACTAGAGGGAAAATAAATGCATTTAAAAACGGTAATTTATGTGTCTACTAGAGGGCAAATCAATGCATTTACATGTAATAATTTATGTGTCCACTAGAGGGCAAATAAATGCATTTAAATGCAGTAATTTATGTGTCCACTAGAGGGCAAATAAATGCATTTACATGTAATAATTTATGTGTCCACTAGAGGGCAAATAAATGCATTTAATTGAAGTAACTTATTTGTCCACTAGAGGGCAAAAAAATGCATTTAAATGCAGTAATTTATGTGTCCACTAGAGGGCAAATAAATGCATTTAAAAACGTTACTTTATGAGTCATGTCTATATATATATATATATATATATATATATATATATATATATATATATATATATATATATATATATATATATATATATATATATATATATATATATATACATTGGATCCTGGACCCTAGTGGTCTGTAGAGGACCTGCAGGTCCGGATCTGGACCCTAGTGGTCTGTAGAGGACCTGCAGGTCTGGATCTGGACCCTAGTGGTCTGTAGAGGACCTGCAGGTCTGGATCTGGACCCTAGTGGTCTGTAGAGGACCTGCAGGTCTGGATCTGGACCCTAGTGGTCTGTAGAGGACCTTGCAGGTCTGGATCTGGACCCTAGTGGTCTGTAGAGGACCTGCAGGTCTGGATCTGGACCCTAGTGGTCTGTAGAGGACCTGCAGGTCTGGATCTGGACCCTAGTGGTCTGTAGAGGACCTGCAGGTCTGGATCTGGACCCTAGTGGTCTGTAGAGGACCTTGCAGGTCTGGATCTGGACCCTAGTGGTCTGTAGAGGACCTGCAGGTCTGGATCTGGACCCTAGTGGTCTGTAGAGGACCTGCAGGTCTGGATCTGGACCCTAGTGGTCTGTAGAGGACCTGCAGGTCTGGTTATGAAGATTGTTGGTATTTCCTGTCGTGTAAACAGGAAGTGACAGGGTGAGGATGTGGTTTTTGACATGTGTCAGTTTTCTTGATTTTGATGTTTTCACGTGTTATTACTTTATTTTGTCCTAATTTCACTGCAAGACGTGTTTTGTTTTTTTACTTTTGGTTTGGTTTTGTTTTCCACAGAAACCCGGCCAGCCCCTCCTTCCCTTCCTGCCCCAACACGATTATTCATGACAGGAAACGTTTCATGGAGATTTGATTTGTTGGTGATCAGGTTTTTTCCTCTGGGCTTCCCTCCCACCATCCGTCTGCTGCAGCTGACTCAGTCTGCTGAGATCCTCTCCACCAGGACCAGGACCAGGACCAGGACCAGAACCAGGACCGATCAGGACCAGGACCAGGACCAGGACCAGGACCAGGACCAGGACCAGATCTGCTGAGATCGTCTCCACCAAAGACCTGCAGGATGTACGGAGCGGTAAGTAGTTCCTCACCGGTTCAGGTTTCCAGCCTAGTCCAGGATCTAGAGTTTCCACCTTTCAGAAATAGAAAAAAACGACGCCCCGATTTCAGCCGCGCAGGCGCCAAAAAAAGGGAACTCCCCAAAACTTCTAAACTGCATAGAAATTTATTTATTTTATATGAAAAAAACAAATGCTTTGATTTAAAGTTTAAAGTGCTTTAATAGCATTGAACTTGCAGGACTGTACAGACAGACAACCATATAGCAACTGAAATATCCTCCTATGCTAATATGCTACGTAAGTCCACATCAGCCCAGATGTAGAATAAAGATACAGGTGAAGGATATGGTGTAAAAGTTGATTTTTTTCAATAATTCAACTCAAAAAATAAAGGCTTGAAATATCTCACTTTGAATGTAGTGGGAAATAATATATTTGTTTCACTTTTAGTTGAATTTACTACGAATAAAGTTTTGCAATATATTCAAATGTGTATTGGGTTTAGCCTGAGAATAAACTTAGTTAGATTTTAAGAATCTAGATTGCTGGATTTTGACACTGCTGTAAGAATAACATCTTTTAGGAATTAATAATTGCTTTTTTTAAGGCTTAGGCATGATGATGTGACTGGTTAGGTTTAGGAAAACTCCACGGTTCCAACGCAAACCATCAAGACTTTCTTGTTCTGGGTCTCAGGTTTCTCTGGTCTTCTTTTTCTGACATTTTCACACATTTTTCTTCGTAGACGACTCTGTATTCTCCCAGTCAGTAAATCTTAGGCCACGTTTCCACAGAGCCGGGTATTTACAAAAACTATACGTTTATAAAAATCCCATCATTTCCAGGAACCTGCATAAATATCTGTTAAGGTGCTATGAGCAGCCAAACCTACAGGGGGCAGTGTAACGAGAAGATAAAGTCATGCTAGCCAATCAGAATCCTGGAAAAAAACATCAACAAATGACACGAGTAACTTCCAGTTACTTCCAAGATGAACCAGAGTCTTTGGTTTGGAGTGACAGAGAAGTGGAGTTACTTTTAAGTGTGACGTTAAAATATAAAACAGGTAAAATACTAGAAAATATTGACGGTTACAAACTAATTGTAACCACAGGTGTCACTCATGACGCTGGTGACGTTTCTGTCTCATAATGTGACGTTCTGAAGCCTAAATGTCCGTTTCTCTCCGTTTACAAGCAAACGTGAAGACGGAGGTTTTAAAAATCTACACTTTGGCCGGAGTTTTCAGAAATGATGGTTTTTGGAGACTTTGAGCTTCGTTTTCGTGTAAACTAACGAATAAAACGCCTGAAAAAGCCACCGTTTTTGCTCCGTGTAAACGGGGCCTGACTCTGCAGGTTTGTGGTATGAACTTGTTCTGTGTGGGATTCCTGCTCCTCAGTGACTTTTTCCAGGAAACTGTACATATTTATTTGGACCTGAGCTTCTCCAACTCCGTCCAGGCTCCACACGTGGAAGTCCCGAGCCGCCAGTGCCTGGTGGAGATCCAGAACAAGAGCTCCTGCTGCTCCCTGACCGACCCTCGGTAAGTCCCAGCATGCATCTGGCTTCCAGTTGAGTCAGAAAGTTTAACCAGGGCTCGGCAACCCGGGGCTCTAGAGCCGCATGCAGCTCTTTAGCGTGGCCCTAGTGGTCGTAGTGACTAGGATCTACTACGATGTTTTGTTGGACACCAGAATAACTGGTGCCGTGTTTTTGCCTTTAAATATGTTTAAAGGTATGAAAACATTAAAGTTTTCAGTTATAATTGCATAAATTGTCTATATTTCATTACTTTATTTACTGTCTTGGGGTTACATTTGCATAAAAAGCTAAAAACCAAATTCTCAGAAATTAAAAACCGAAATACACCGAAAATGGAAAAAATAAAAACGGAATGTGGGGAAAACTAAGAGTGTTTCCTGGAGTGAGCAGGCCGCTTCAACCTGAGGAGTGAGTGGGCCGCTTCAACCTGAGGAGTGAGCAGGCTGCTTCAATCTGAGGAGTGAGCAGGCCGCTTCAACCTGAGGAGTGAGCGGGCTGCTTCAATCTGAGGAGTGAGCAGGCTGCTTCAATCTGAGGAGTGAGCGGGCTGCTTCAATCTGAGGAGTGAGCAGGCCGCTTCAACCTGAGGAGTGAGCAGGCCGCTTCAACCTGAGGAGTGAGCAGGCCGCTTCAACCTGAGGAGTGAGCAGGCCGCTTCAATCTGAGGAGTGAGCAGCTTCTTTTCACCAGACAGGGTGGGGTTTCTCTGGCCGGACGTAGCGCGTGAAAGGATCACGTTATTTTGGCCAGATCCCCCCATGTGTTGCCCCGGTTGTCCAGAGGGGGCAGTAGAGCCCAGGACTGTTGCATGTTTTTGTGAGGGTAGAGAACATTAGCTACCCAGGGGAACACAGGGAGAACATGCAAACTCCACACAGAAAGGCCCTTTAGCCAACCCCACCCAGGGTGCTGAAGTCATGGGGGAACTAACACGCACTTCAGCGCCCACAGCGTCCCCGGCAGGAAATGAACCCAGGACCTTCTTGCTGTGAGACGCTGCACTACCAGCTGCACCACCGTGCCCCGCTATGAATCAGATCGAATCTTGATAATCGATTCGGAATCTTAAGAATTGGAATCGAATCAATTCTCAACATTTGAATCGATCCCCAGGCCTAGATGTGACTGGTTAGGTTTGGGTTTGGGTCTGAGGGACTCTCCGGTAACGGTGTGTCTTGTGTCTCTTGTGTCTCTGGTGTCTCTTGTGTCTCTCTCTGGTGTCTCTCTCGTGTCTCTGGTGTCTCTCTCTTGTGTCTCTTGTGTCTCTCTCTGGTATCTCTCTCTTGTGTCTCTCATGTCTCTCTCTGGTGTCTCTCGTGTCTCTTGTGTCTCTCTCTTGTGTCTCTTGTGTCTCTCGTGTATCTCCTGTCCAGCGTCCACCTGGTCAGCGGCAGCAGCGAGGCTCCTCTGCCGCCGATGCTCAAGCCGTCCGAAGCCGGAAGCGCTCGCTTCGTAAAGTCGGTGGGGGCGCGCGGGTCGGTGGGCGTCTTCACCTACGACCTCGTCCACCAGTCCAGCAAACAGCACCGGGGCAAGATGGCCGTCATGTTCTCCGTCCCCTACGACTTCAACCTGTACTCCAACTGGTACGCCGTGGGGATGTTCGGCGGGGACCAGCCCTGCGATAAGGACCTGTACGAGCTGATGTACAAGGGCGGGGAGAAGGGCTTCGTCCGGGGCAGAGCTAAGGGGCCCGGGCTGACCCACAGGATGGACCGGGTCACCGTCAGGGCCACCATGTCCGACAGCTACCGGCCCGTCCTGAAGGTGGACGTCTGCGACAACTGACACCCTGTTTCAGACCAGTTACCCCAGTGCTGGAAAGGAATCTGTCAAAAATCATAAAGATTGTGCACTTGGTGACAAGTTTTTGATATTTGGCATGTTAGTTATGGACCAAATTTAGGGGACCCGTCAAAATCTGCTGATTGACTTAATCCTTTCAAATAGGAAGGAAAACATTACTGCCTCTGCGGTCTTTGCACTTTGTTTTAGTGATCACTGTCTGTTGTATGTATACGCAGTTGTAAACGGGAAAAGTGCAGATGTTTCTCATGTTTGATCATTAAAGAGTCTGTTCAGACGTGATGAAACAATAAACTCTGATCCAGTTTCAGCCTGGTGTGATTTTTCTTGGTTGAATATCTCTCTACAAATCTAGAGCTCTTCAACATGTTGGAGAAACAGCAGCGTAACAAGACAAAGATCACATTTAAAAGGTTTTATTACTTAGTCATGTGATGCCGCCCGGTACAAACGTGTCGTTATCAGACGTGTTCAGGCCGAGTTAATTCAGCTCATTATCTGGCATCAAACCGGCACCTCAGGCGTCTCTGACGCTCCCTGGAGATGCAGGTGGAGGGGTCGGGCCACGCCCACTAGACCAGGCCACGCCCACCAGGTCGGGCCACACCCGCCAGCTGCCTGCAGGTGACCGCAACACAAAAAATAATACATAACCCCATTTCTTCTTCTGGCTCTCGACGAAGGCGGACGTTTTTCTGCTCATCTCCCTCCCTATCTGCCCTGCTGCTGCTTTTTGTCCTGTCTTGTCTTTCAGAGCCTCTCTTTTTCACTCCTCTGAAATTCTACAATCATGGAATTGATTAACTGGTCTCTCAGCACAATTGACCAAATTTTTGCGACGAGAAGTCAGGGGACAAGGGAGCCCTACTGCCCCGTGGGACATTTTTTGCCGGATACACAATGGATTCCTGGAAACATTCGAAACCGTTGTGCTTGGTGATTCTGTCTGTTGAGGACGTTGAAGATGCTTCATAATTGGATTTATGATCATAGGATTTCTTCTAATTGGAGTGGGGGGATTCCTAGTCTATCGGCAAACGCGTAAGTCGTCGACAGCTGTTCTGGCCCTTTCTGAGCTGCCGGACGTTGCTGAAGGATCAAGCAAGGTGATCAACGCTCAGACTTTAACGTTGGGGGAGCAAAGCCGTAAGCTGGATGCGATTCTTGAACAGAATCGCAGGCTAGCGGCGGTCTTTGAGCTTGTTGGCAAGATGGAGAAGACCTTGGAGAAGTTGGAAGCTCGGCTCTGCGTGAATTGATCACAAATTCGTCTGTTTGGAGTCGCCACTGAGGAAACAGAGACTTAAGGCAGACGGAAAAGTACTGAGGCTGCCTATTTTTCTCAATACATTTATTGAGAAAAACATTTGTCTATAATCTGACCTTGACTAGCTTGGCAGGCTGCTCCAGTCACAATCTCCCTGGTGGAATGTAAACAAGGGACTCTGCCCCCACTAGCCCTCCCTCTCTCCAGGAACATCTGTGGACCTGTTTCAGAACTGACCAACGTCTGATAACATCAAGGACATTGGCTGAGGAGTAGCTCTGTGGCGAAGTTTCACAGACTTGCCGCTCACACTTACCGATAAACACACCTCCCTGATTCTCAACGCCTTCCTGGGCCCCCCCTCTTATCAGCCCCCCCCCAAATGCAGTCTCCGGGTTTCGAGCGCCACAAAGCCGCAGCGATCACTTGGATGCACTGTGCCGGGATCCGGGCGTGTGGTACGCGTCAACGCAGACCACACGCCGTCACTGACGCCGTCACTGACGCCGTCACTGACGCCGTCACTGACGCCGTCACTGACGCCGTCACTGACGCCGTCACTGACCTGCACCTCCCGAAAATTGTAACTACTCGTCGAGGCGACGCAGACCACACGCAGACGGAGAGGCTGTGATTGGTTCGCTTGGTAGCAACGCATTTCCAGTGTTGTGCAACTCAGGTAGCTAAGCTGATCAGTTATCGAAGGCTATTAATGAATATTATTAATAATTATTAATAATTAATAAAGTCGACTATTTATCAAATTGTATTATCAAAATGATAATAATTATCGTATGGGGCACCACCCCGGGGCCTTAATCCAGGGAAAAATGATAACTCTCAGATGATTAAGGTTTAAGTATAGTATAATTGAAGGCGTGCAGTTCGAGCTCTGAGCTCTGTCAAACAAATCAGTTTGTGACCAAATCTTGTATGAAATAACAACAACCACTCATTAAAAATCAATCAGAATTTATTTACATACAGGTGTCAAAAGATGATAAACGCAACACCCCAAATAATTCTGATGGCACACTACGTATTATAAAACCATTAACTAACTAGAAAAACAACAATCAATAAAAATGAAATAAAAGTTAAATGCATGGAAGGTAAAAGGAATCAAAGCGATAATAAACACAATAACGAACACAATAATGATAATGTACAGTAATACGCATACGGTAATCTCATTAAACATAAATTCAGCTTTACACCGTTCTAACTGACTGATCGCCCAAACCCAACCTCACGTCTCCTCTGGATTCTGGATCTGGGCTGCGGGCTCTGTCGGTGGTGACCGGGTTCCTGCCGGGGGTTCCCGGTGTCAGAGAGTTCCGGTTCAGCTTTGATCCCACCGCCGATCGCTTCTGGCGGGGATGCTCCGATAGCGAGCGGTTCCTCAGTCTCTGGCCTGCTCCTAACTTAAAAAGAAAAGGGCAACAGTTGCTGCAGCGGCGCCTCACGCCGGCTCTCTGGTCCTGACCGCGGCCTCAACAATGGCCTCGTTGCGCACGGGGGGCCGGTTCCTCCCTCGGAACGTCGGCTCACGTCCCGTGTGTGTCGCCGGGCTGCGGGAGGGGTTCGCGGGTCCAAGGCTGGAGGTTCTACGGCGGGTTCTGGCGGAGCAGTCGTCCTGGACGGCACGGCCCCTGGTGTGGGAAAAGTGCTCGAAGTGAAGAAAGGAGTTAGCAGACAGAGAGAGTTGAGAGCGCAGCGCTCTGGTATCGGATTTTATGCCCGGCCTGTTAATGCAGGTCATGAACGGCTCCCTCCCCGCCCCAGGATCTCGGGGAAAAGGTGAGTAGATGCGGCAGCGGCTGCACCGTCGGCAGGAACGTCCGTTCGGTCCGCTGGCTGAGGGAGAGAGAGCGCTCGGCAGGACAGGAGTTTGAGTTCCGCAGGCTGCGTGACGTCACCAGCCCCTGGCCAGTGATTGGGTGCTCCCCGCTTTTGGGCTTGGGGGCGGTTTTACTCTGAGGGACAGTCCCCCCCCTTTCAGGACCCTCCACTGGTTTCCTGGGGGCTCCACTGCGTCTGAACCCCCCCTGGTGTCGTAACCCCAAGGGGTCTGTTCTCTGGTCCCTTTGCGTTGTCTTTTCCTTTGTTCCTCCAGGAACCCTGCTGATTTTGTGGGGCTTATGGGTCTGACCCCCCCCTGGTGTCGTAAACCCCATGGGGTCTGTTCTCTGGTCTGGAGTCATAAAACTCTGGCCCCAAGACGAAACCAAAGTCTTGCTTTCACTTGGAATTCATAATCCTGAAATATACATTTATAACAGTCCACATGATCACTGGGTTTGGTCCAACACCAGTTTCCGGTTTGAAGCAGTCGTGAACTTTCAGGGCTCTTTTCTTCGTGTATGTGTGATTTTTTTTGTTTGGTTTTTTGCACAATAGTTGTCCTTATCTCTTTCATTCACTGTGACTGGAAAAAGTTGGATAAACCATTCAGGAAAAGATCGCTAACTAGCGGTCACAGAAAGATATTATTTATGGACTTTCAATGGACAACAATAAACAACGATGACTTTCTGATTAATAATATCATAATTCTGGGTAAATTCCACAAATCCAAGTATATGAAAGTGAAACCTCGATTCTGTGTTTTCCATAACGAATTCCTTCACTTTTCTAAAGCCCTTAAACTCATGACAAAAAGAAATGAAATACAACTTTTGAACATAATTGTTGAATATAATTTATCGGATAAGCCCCTTCAATTATTTTCCTTTTTGTTTTTTGTTTTTTTTTTGTTTTAAATATTTTTATTGAACAAATAGTTTTCTTTTTTTTTTTTACCTTGTCTGCACACATATTAATGATTGATACCATGACGGTAGAAACCAAAGGTATATATATATATATATGTGCATTATTACTATATTTAAAATATATACATATATATACGCATACATATGTGTACACATACATAAATATACACATACAAACCCAGTGTTTTTTTTATTTTTTATTTTTTTTGGGGGGGGGGGGGGGTTGACGACATCCACTGCCAATCCAGGAAGCAGGAACACACAGAGACACACGTCAAGCACTGGAAATCAGCAACAAAAAACCACAAACAAAACACGAAACCGGCACGGAGCCAACCAAAACAACAACAGCAATCGACCTAAATCTTGATATCTGATCGCAGTCTGAGCTAAGCTACCGCTAACTAACCACAAAAACTACAGAGCAAGCATGCAGGTGAACAAGCCGGTGTATGTCTATGTGTGTGTATGCGTGTATGTATATGATCATGCGTGTGTGTGTGTGTGTGTGTATGTGTGTGTGTATGTATATGTTTGTGTGGCTGTGTATGTTTGTGCATATGTATGTGACTGAGTGGCTATATGTGTGTGTGTGTGTGTGTGTGTGTGTGTGTGTGTGTGTGTGTGTGTGTGTGTGTGTGTGTGTGTGTGTGTGTGTGGGGGGGGGGGGGGGGGGTGAGCAGCCCCGCTACCCGCGAGACCAGAGGCCGACACGGAAGAACCCGGAACCCAGGCCACCGGCAACCCCACAGAGGGGAGAAGCAGGAGGGAGGCAACCCACCGCCTGCGAGATCCCCCCCCCCCCGGCGGCGGCCGAGGGGGCCCGCGGGCGGGGCCCCCACGGCGCGGAAAGAAGCAGCCAGGGATCCCACGGCGGCGGATCGCGACCCAGGCAAACCCCAGCCACCCGGTCCGTGCCGGACACGTGGCCAGGAGGCCCTCACCCTCCGGGCCAACGACCCCCACCCGGTAGGGGGCCATCCTGCCCGGAGAGACAGAGCTGCCCCAGCTGCCGACGCGGGCAGGTGCACCCGCCCCCACGAAAGTGGCCCTCCAAAACCAGAGGGGCGCCCCGCCGCGGAGGCAGCGGGCAGCGGGGGGGACCGGAGACGGGCCCGGAGAGAGGGAACCCCCCAACAAGGCGACACCCCGCGCAGGCGCGACAACAGATGGCCCCAGACCCAGGCATCCCATTCATTCATCCATTCACCTAGCCGATACCTATACTAATAATAAGATATACTATACATAATAATAATAATAATAATAATAATAATAATAATAATAATAATAATAATAATAATAATAATAATAATAATAATAATAATAATAATAATAAACCTCCGCTAATGAATGAGCTTCGTTACGAGCTTTGATACAGACTGAGTGAATGAGGAAATGAAACAGTGTGTCTGACTCTGTAAGAGGGAGGAGACAGAGAGAAACGCAAGATTTGTTGAAGAAAACCTGCTCCCGACCAGGTTAGGTTCACAGAGATTAAATTACCTCTCTTTCTGAAACAGAAAACCCAGAGTTTCCCTCATCTCGGGATTAACATACTCAAGGTTTCCCAAATCCTGCTTTCTGAAACAGGGCCCTGGTGACCACTGACTTATTAAGTGTATTCTTAGGAACACATATACCTTCGATTTAAATAATCACTTATTACCCATAACTTAGTTTGGATCCTTCTTTGAGGTTGTACTGGCCAAGCAGTGTTTTAAATAAGGAAGGAGGGTAGGACTTCCGCTTGACTGCTGCCAAGACCAAACCCAAGTTGCTTGCTGTGATCCATTTTTGGCGATATGCTGACCTGTTATAAAGAAATCCAAAATAAGAGAGATAGTTCACATAGACCAGTGGTCACTAACCATGCTCTTGTTAGTATTTGATGATGATGATGATGTTGATGATGATGATGATGATGATGATGATGATGATGATGATGATGATGATGATGATGATGATGATGATGATAACAACAACAACAATCATAAAACAGCTGAAGCTTTTCAAGGGCTTGATGACAAGTTATTAATTAGAATCAGATGTAAAACATGCAGGGCAGTAGTTTTACAGGACCAGGGTTGGTGACCACTGACCTTGAAAGTTCTTGCTTAACAATTAGCATTAGTTACATGTAAAAATAATCTGACTCTCTGCAGTCAGCAGTTGCTACAATTTCTCAGTTTCTGAAAAGTTAAGCTGTTTCATTTACTAGTTTTGTAATGTTTCAGCTTGTATCTTGTTTTGTTTTTATAAATGCACTTTCCTACCACAATGCGTTCTTTGCCTGCCCAACTGTGGCTCTCTCTATCTGCTGCTTCTCCTGCTCATTGACTGCAAGTGATGACAATAAATAAAGAGCCTTGTCCTATTGGCTTGGCTATAACCTGGGTTGGTCAACAGCCCCTCAAAGGTCTTGATAGGGAGAGTCTATATTTAAAGTTAAGCAAACAGTTTTACAAACACAAATAGTTGATTTCCTTAAAGAGGACATGAAACACTGTTCAATATGAGTGTGGTGTGTGGATATCTGTCATCATGGCATTTATCAGGAAACAACATCTGATCAGGAAATGGGTTGAGAAAATCTGACAGCTTAAAACTATATTAAATTGATTGAAAACTTATATAATGTGTTAGCTGAATTGAGCGGAATCCCTTCCTTATTAATGTCATGTGTTAAACTATAACTATTTAACGCTGTGAAAAAAGTTTTGCAGCCAACTCAAATGAAATTCATGTTATATTTCAGAGCCATATCTTACCCAAGATGAAACAAACCAGACTCATATTAAACAGTGTTTCATGTCCTCTGTAATAGTTAGTGACCACATAGTGAATACAAAACATATTTCAATTAAAGCAGACAGTCTGATATCTATAATATCAAAGTACAAAAGACACAAGTCGTACCTGAGGAGTTTCTGGGCTCAAAATCCATCCCATTCCAGTAAAACGCCCAAGCTGTGACAGGGATGCCCGTACCCAGTCCTTGTCCTCCTGGGTGACAGATCTTTTTATTCCAGCTGAAATCATATTATGACGTGTTATGAGTGTACAGTATATTACCACCGTTTGATGAATGCGATTCATCTTCACATAATATAATAGCTTTAAACCAATTAACGTTACATGTAAGTAAATAATTCAAAACAAGCAACAACATCAGACAGCATCATTTGCAAATTAATTACTAACCTTGTGTTGTGGATGGTGCCATCACAGACACTCGCTTAGCTGGGATTTCCGTCTTTGGCATCTTCGCCCTCTTCCACACACACTCGACATCGGTGCGGGAAACATTTTTTTCTATCCAAATCAGCAGACCTGCCATATGGTGGCACTTGTCTCGGCCAATTGGGCACTGGCAGCTGCTGTATTTAACTGCCTGTCCCTCAACATGAACCTGACGTTACATTGAAAACATTTCAACTCTCTCACCCTAACACATCTTAGCCTAACAATACTTCTGTTGCTAGCCGGGGGCTGGCACATCATTATATTTCAACTTGCTTAACTTCACTAACACTCCAAAACATAGCTGATATAGGGACCTATAACGTTACTGACATATTACGTTTTTCATCTTCGTTTACATCAAAAGTTGTAGCAGTCCTATCCGTTTTTTAGCATAACGTTATCATCTTTAGATGTCAACTAACTAGCTAGCTTACGGCTAATTTATAACTCACCTCCACCTCGTAAACTCTCTTTTTCTGTGATGCCTGGACGCTACCCTTTATTATTCCACCAGGCAGAACAGCTACACTGACCACTCTGTTGGAATTAAACGAGTTTAACCCTTTTTTCACTCTCTCTGGTACCTCAGTGAAGAAAGAAATGATCGTGAACAAGTTCACCGGGTCCGTCATTGTCGTTCGTTTTGTATATCTGTCAGAGCGTCAAGACCCGGAAGCAGTACTTTGAAAGGGTGTGACGTCAGACTTAACGACCCCATAGGGTGACCATATTTTGATTTTCAAAAAAGAGGACACTCGGCCCGGCCACGAGATAGCCTACTTAAATGATACTCGCAGTTTACTCAAAGATTCCTTATAATTTTAATATATTTATGTATGGATAGAATATTCAGTTATATTACAAAATAATATCTCTCAAAGACAGAAATTCAGATAGGCTTCTCAGAGGTTACTCAACTTTCTTTATTATGTCTAAAATAATAATCTTTTTCAAGTTTCAAATATGAAGATAAATAAATATGAATGCAAAATAAATGTAAAATCTCTGGAATGAAATAATGATTGAAATAATGTCTCTTCTGTATTACAAAAATCAACTTGTAAAATAATAGCTCTCTTGTCAAGTCTTACTGGACAAATAAAAAAATAATATGAAATAATGTTCTAAATAATACCTCTTCTGTATTAGAAAATCCAACTTTAACAAAATATCTCTCACTAACTTTTCAGTGTAATGTAAATAATGTCAGAGTCTGGAAATGCTGTTTTTAGCAAGACACTAGTGCAATCCATGGATCTGTAACTGCTGTGGTGTTTCACAGTATGAAATGCCAATGCACCCTCCGCTGCATTTACAGCATCCTCTGTTCTTCCGGGTCTAACAAAGAACTCGGTCAACTTTGAAAAGCTACTCTCACTCGCACTGCCTTCTTTCTGTGTGGATGTGAACTGAGCTGCAAGGTCCCTGGCACCTTTATTGGACACAGAAACATAAGTGCCAGCTTTGCACACGGTGCACTCAGCCTCCAATATGTCCCGACCGGGTTTGTACATTGGAAACCTTTTTTTTCAGTGCATCTGTGAAGCTGCATTTTCGCTTCGGCATCTTGGGAGCGTGACCGCCGCTGTCTGCTGCTTCCTTGTTGAGTGTTGGAGATCCGCCCACAAGGCAGGTTCTCAGGGATTAAGTCACACACGCTGAACCAAACAAGGATAACCGAGGGGCGCACACACGTATACACACACAAAAGGAAAACCGGACATTATCATCAATTTATAAAACCCCCCCGGACGCCCCGGAAAGGACGTAAAAAGTGGACATGTCCGGGGAAAAGAGGACGTTTGGTCAGCCTACTATAGGCCTATGCTGCAGGGGGCACCGACATGATCCGCTGGGCGGTGCCTCTCACCCTTCTTCTCCTCTCCTCTTCCCTTCCTCTCTTCTCCATTTCCATTTTTATTTATTATAAATATCTCATAGCTATCGTTTTTGTCCATGTCCTGTAGTTTCTTGTGCTGGCCCCCCTTTTGCTGGCCTCTGGTCATCCCACTGCTGCTTCCACCTGCCTGCGTCTGCGCCTGGTCCAGGTCCAGGTTTTTCTCCCACTATGGGAGTTTTTACCTCCATTGTTTATGTAATAATTGCTCGGGGGTTTATGTTTATGTTCTGGTTCTGGAAACATCCTGGAGACAACTATGTTGGAATAGACGCTATAGAAATAAAATTGAATTGAATTGCTAACCTGCTGCTACAGGTGCTAATCTGTGGCAACTGGTGCTAACCTGCTGCTACTGCTGCTAACCTGCTACTACTGGTGCTAACCAGCTGCTACTGCTGCTAACCTGCTGCTAACCTGCTGCTACATGCTACACATGTTATTGCTCAATAGTACACATACCCCCTTCCAAGATGGCAGCATGTTCTTTGTCTCTGTCAGGTGTCTGTCTGTTTTTGTGTTTTTAGTCGATTTTTTAGTGGATTTTAAGCATCTTTACCTATGGATTTTGTGCTGACGAACGGCTAAACCTCAAAGGTCTGTGGACTGTTCACGTTTTTGTCTGCTCTGGATTGCTGCGCTGCCTTATGATTTGGCTCTCTTGTTTGTGGACTGGTTTGTTAGCCATGGCTTGTTCTGAGCTTTTGGAACTGTGAGCCTGAGGCCTCCTACATCCACCCTGCTCTGAAGCCTGTAGCTTGCTTCATTGTTCTGCTCTTCAGCCTGAGGCCTCCTACATCCACCCTGCTCTGCAGCCTGAGGCCTCCTACATCCACCCTGCTCTGCAGCCTGAGGCCTCCTACATCCACCCTGCTCTGCAGCCTGAGGCCTCCTACATCCACCCTGCTCTGCAGCCTGAGGCCTCCTACATCCACCCTGCTCTGAAGCCTGTAGCTTGCTTCATTGTTCTGCTCTTCAGCCTGAGGCCTCCTACATCCACCCTGCTCTGCAGCCTGAGGCCTCCTACATCCACCCTGCTCTGCAGCCTGAAGCCTGTAGCTTGCTTCATTATCCTGCTCTACAGCCTGAAGCCTGCTCATCATTCTGCGGCAGCCTGATATCTCATCTCCCTGCTCTGCAACCTGAAGCCTGTTCCACACTCCTGAGATCTGCTACATCCACCCTGCCGTGATACAGTGCTTCCTTGCACGCTGTTTTTCTCTCCTGGGTCTGGACTTTGTGCAGGTACTATGCATTTCCTTCTCACGGTCCTCATTGCTATTGTGACTCTTTTGGACTCTGGGGTAACCAGCCACTATGGGGAGTGCACATCAGCTATTGTGCTTTCTCCTCCAATTATTCCAAACCCTGAAACCAATATCTTGCCCAGTGAACAAAGTGAACATGTGTTGACTCATTCTTATACGGACTCTTTTATTTTTGCTCAATGGTTATGTCTTGTTTGCACCTCTGTCTTAGAATCCCATTTTATATTGTCTGATAAGTCTCTTGTCATGTTGCATGTTAGACTACACTCCAAAACAGAAACACCTAGCAATCTTGAAGTTACTAGGAAAAGATTTCTGCTGTTTATCTTACTCATGATTTCTGGTATTCAGCCAAACCCTGGTCGTGGTACTGCAATCTGTAACACACCTGCTGAATTTAAGGATAGAACCGGGCTAGGTTTAATCCACTTGAATATTCGTAGTCTGCCATCAAAGATTGATATGCTGCACATCTGGGCAAAATCAACTGACGCAGATGTCATTGTTCTGTCTGAAACGTGGCTTAGTAAATCCTATTCTGATAAAGCCATCTCTATCAAAGGGTACAATGTATTCAGGGCTGACCGCTCCAAGAAAGGGGGCGGGGTTGCAATTTATTGTAAATCAAAATTTAAAGTAAATGTCCTGCAATCCAAATCAATCAGTAAACAGTTTGAGTTCTTGGCCATAAATCTTGAAATTTCAAATGGGTTTTTCATTACTGTTGTTGGCTGCTATAGACCCCCATCAGCTACTGCTGAAGCACTAACTTCCCTGAACCAGCTTTTAGCTGACATGAACTATAATGAAATAATATTAACTGGTGATCTAAACTGGGACTGGTTAAATTCTAAATCTGATGTCTTCAAGGATTCCTGTGCTTCATTAAATCTTACACAGCTTATTGAAAGCCCCACACATCTCAACTTGAAGTGTCCAGATAAATCATCTTTAATTGACTTGTTTTTGACTAATGCTCCACACAAGTTTTCTATGTCAGGTGTCTTTGCAAACGATATAAGTGACCACTGTGTGATCGCTGCAGTCAGAAATGCCAAAATTCCAAAATCAAAACCTCGCATCTTGATAAAACGTAACATGAAGGCCTTTGTTGAACAGGGGTTCTTTCATGACTTATATAATTTCAACTGGGAGCGTATTGAATTGATTGATGAAGTAGAGACTGCATGGCAATTTTTCTCTGAAGGTTTCTCCTCCCTGCTTGACAAACACGCCCCCTTCAGAAGATATAGGGTTAAGGGAAGGGATAACCCTTGGTTCACGCCTGATTTAGCTGATCTATTGCATAATAGAAATCTTGCCTGGGCTAAGGCCAGAAAGACTCAGTCTGAGGCTGACAAACTTATATTTAGGCAACTTAGAAATCGTTTTACCTTTTTTATCAAAAAAGCAAAGTCCAGTTTTTATCTTTCTGCTGTAACGAAAAATTTAAATGACCCTAAGAAATTTTGGAAATTGATTAAATCTATCTCACCCACTGACAACCATAGCGAACTCCCATGCTGTATTGTCAATGACGCTACCACTGTAACTGATAGGGCTACTGTACTTGATTGTTTTAATAATCACTTCTCTGCCTCTGGTTCGTTATTTTCTGGGTCTTCTTCCTCAATTGCTTTGCCTACCCTTAACCCTGTGTCTTCTGCCCTAGATGCTGGTAACATGTCTGGTCAACCTTCCTTTGCTTTTAGGTTGTTCTCAGTGGAAGATGTTCGTAGAGCCCTTCTCTCTCTTGACATTACTAAATCTGCAGGCCCAGATAATCTGGAACCATATTTTTTAAAGTTAGCTGCTGATTTTATCGCCAAACCCCTCCAATATCTTTTTAATCTCTCAATCACTACGAATTGTATTCCAGAAATTTGGAAAGTCGCTTATGTCCTTCCCCTTTTGAAAGGGGGGGACCCTACTTGTTTAAATAATTATCGACCTATCTCCAAGCTATCCATTTTGTCGAAGGTCCTTGAAGGTCTAGTAAACGATCAGTTAAAGTATTTCCTTCATATTCACAATATTCTCTCTCCATATCAATCTGGCTTCAGGAAACAACACAGCACAACTACAGCCACTCTCAAACTCACCAATGACATAATAGACTGGCTGGACCATAAGAAACTTTGTACAGCTATTTTTGTTGACCTTTCCAAGGCCTTCGACACAGTCGATCATTCTATTCTGAAGCAACGACTGCTTGACATAGGTTTATCTGAGCAGGCCGTTGGTTGGTTTGATAATTATTTGTCTAATAGAAAACAATGTGTTCACTTCGAAGGCACCTCATCCACACTGTTAAATGTTACCACCGGTGTGCCTCAGGGCTCAGTTCTGGGACCCATTTTGTTTGTTATTTATGTAAATACACTGGGCAGAAACATCCCAAATGCCAAATTTCATTTTTAAGCTGATGACACGGTTATATATTGTTGTGGCTCCACTCTTGCCGAGGCTCTGGGCAACTTACAGACTGCTTTTAACCTCATGGAAAGTCAACTCATTGAACTAAGACTTGTCCTAAACGCTGCTAAAACCAAGTTGATGATATTTTCCAATGGCAGGAAAGTACCTGTGTCTCCCCCTAGCATTTTGTCCTTACTAGGTTGTGAGATTGAACTTGTGACCTGTTACAAGTATCTAGGCATTTTAATCGATGATCGGCTTTCTTTTAAACCACATGTAGAAAACCTGGTAAAAAGATTACGACTGAAACTGGGATTTTTTTTCCGTCACAGATCTTGTTTTTCTTTTTCTACCAGGAAAAAGCTGGTTACTGCCACTTTCCTCCCTGTACTTGATTATGGCGATCTCCTTTATATGTATGCCCCTGCAAATTGCCTACGCTCACTGGACACCGTGTATCATGGTGCCTTAAGGTTTGTTACTGGATGTAAAGCCCTTACTCATCACTGCACTCTATATGCCCGAGTTGAATGGCCATCATTAGCAGCACGGCGCCTTATTCATTGGCATATTTTTATTTACAAAGCTATCCTGGGCCTGCTCCCCCACTATTTATGTAACTATTTCTCCAAATCCCAGAGCAACTACCACCTACGTTCCAACGAATTTTATATACTAAATGTGCCTAAAGTTAACTCAGAACTTGGTAAGCACTGTTTTAAGTACGCTGCACCTGTTGCCTGGAATACATTGCAAAAAACTCTAAAGCTAAAGGAGCTCATCAATCTTGGAGCTCTGAAAACTCGTGTGAGAGAAATTGGAGCAGCTTCTTATCGTACTTGTTTCTGTTTTTAATGTGAATCCAGAGCCTTAGCCCTGTTCCCCCTTGAAATGTATTTTATCTGTCTGTGTCATTTCTATGCCTTGTAATTGTTGTTTTGTTGTGTGACTTGTGTGTCTGCAATTGTAACTTCTTTTATGCTGCTGTCTTGGCCAGGCTTCCCTTGGAAAAGAGGTCATTGTGTCTCAACGGGACCGACCTGGTTAAATAAAGGCAAAATAAAAAAATAAATAAAATAAATACTGGTGCTAACCTGCTACTACTGTTGCTAACCTGCTGCTACTGCTGCTAACCTGCTACTACTGGTGCTAACCTGCTACTACTGGTGCTAACCTGCTGCTACAGGTGCTAACCTGCTACTACTGGTGCTAACCTGCTGCTACTGGTGCTAACCTGCTGCTACAGGTGCTAACCTGCTACTACAGGTGCTAACCTGCTGCTAACCTGCTGCTACTGGTGCTAACCTGCTGCTAACCTGCTGCTACTGGTGCTAGCCTGCTGCTACTGATGCTAACCTGCTGCTACTGGTGCTAACCTGCTGCTACTGGTGCTAACCTGCTGCTACTGGTGCTAACCTGCTGCTACTGGTGCTAACCTGCTACTACTGGTGCTAACCTGCTGCTAACCTCCTGCTACTGGTGCTAACCTGCTGCTACTGGTGCTAACCTGCTACTACTGGTGCTAACCTCCTGCTACTGGTGCTAACCTGCTGCTACTGGTGCTAACCTCCTGCTACTGGTGCTAACCTGCTGCTACTGCTGCTAACCTGCTACTACTGGTGCTAACCTGCTACTACTGGTGCTAACCTGCTGCTACAGGTGCTAACCTGCTACTACTGGTGCTAACCTGCTGCTACAGGTGCTAACCTGCTGCTACTGGTGCTAACCTGCTGCTACTGGTGCTAACCTGCTGCTACAGGTGCTAACCTGCTGCTAACCTGCTGCTACTGGTGCTAACCTGCTGCTACTGGTGCTAACCTGCTGCTACTGGTGCTAACCTGCTGCTACTGGTGCTAACCTGCTACTACTGGTGCTAACCTGCTGCTAACCTGCTGCTACAGGTGCTAACCTGCTGCTAACCTCCTGCTACTGGTGCTAACCTGCTGCTACTGGTGCTAACCTGCTGCTACTGGTGCTAACCTGCTGCTACTGGTGCTAACCTCCTGCTACTGGTGCTAACCTGCTACTACTGGTGCTAACCTGCTGCTACTGGTGCTAACCTGCTGCTACAGGTGCTAACCTACTGCTACTGGTGCTAACCTGCTGCTACTGGTGCTAACCTGCTGCTACAGGTGCTAACCTGCTGCTAACCTGCTGCTACTGGTGCTAACCTGCTGCTAACCTGCTGCTACTGGTGCTAGCCTGCTGCTACTGATGCTAACCTGCTGCTACTGGTGCTAACCTGCTGCTACTGGTGCTAACCTGCTGCTACTGGTGCTAACCTGCTACTACTGGTGCTAACCTGCTGCTAACCTCCTGCTACTGGTGCTAACCTGCTGCTAACCTGCTGCTAACCTGCTACTACTGCTGCTAACCTGCTACTACTGGTGCTAACCTGCTGCTACTGGTGCTAACCTGCTGCTACTGGTGCTAACCTGCTGCTACTGGTGCTAACCTGCTACTACTGGTGCTAACCTGCTACTACTGGTGCTAACCTGCTGCTAACCTCCTGCTACTGGTGCTAACCTGCTGCTAACCTGCTACTACTGCTGCTAACCTGCTACTACTGCTGCTAACCTGCTACTACTGGTGCTAACCTGCTGCTACTGGTGCTAACCTGCTGCTAACCTGCTGCTACTGGTGCTAACCTGCTACTACTGGTGCTAACCTGCTGCTACTGGTGCTAACCTGCTGCTAACCTCCTGCTACTGGTGCTAACCTCCTGCTACTGGTGCTAACCTCCTGCTACTGGTGCTAACCTGCTGCTACAGGTGCTAACATGCTACTACTGGTGCTAACCTGCTGCTACTGGTGCTAACCTGCTGCTACTGGTGCTAACCTGCTACTACAGGTGCTAACCTGCTACTACTGGTGCTAACCTGCTGCTACTGGTGCAAACCTGCTGCTACTGGTGCTAACCTGCTACTACAGGTGCTAACCTGCTACTACTGGTGCTAACCTGCTACTACTGGTGCTAACCTGCTGCTACAGGTGCTAACCTGCTGCTACTGGTGCTAACCTGCTACTACTGGTGCTAACCTGCTACTACTGGTGCTAACCTGCTACTACTGGTGCTAACCTGCTGCTAACCTCCTGCTACTGGTGCTAACCTGCTGCTAACCTGCTGCTAACCTGCTACTACTGCTGCTAACCTGCTACTACTGGTGCTAACCTGCTGCTACTGGTGCTAACCTGCTGCTAACCTGCTGCTACTGGTGCTAACCTGCTGCTACTGGTGCTAACCTGCTACTACTGGTGCTAACCTGCTGCTACTGGTGCTAACCTGCTGCTAACCTCCTGCTACTGGGGCTAACCTCCTGCTACTGGTGCTAACCTCCTGCTACTGGTGCTAACCTCCTGCTACTGGTGCTAACCTGCTGCTACAGGTGCTAACATGCTACTACTGGTGCTAACCTGCTGCTACAGGTGCTAACCTGCTGCTACTGGTGCTAACCTGCTGCTACTGGTGCTAACCTGCTACTACAGGTGCTAACCTGCTACTACTGGTGCTAACCTGCTACTACTGGTGCTAACCTGCTGCTACAGGTGCTAACCTGCTGCTACTGGTGCTAACCTGCTGCTACTGGTGCTAACCTGCTGCTACTGGTGCTAACCTGCTACTACTGGTGCTAACCTGCTACTACTGCTGCTAACCTGCTACTACTGGTGCTAACCTGCTACTACTGGTGCTAACCTGCTGTTACTGGTGCTAACCTGCTACTACTGATGCTAACCTGCTACTACTGGTGCTAACCTGCTGTTACTGGTGCTAACCTGCTGCTACTGGTGCTAACATGCTACTACAGGTGCTAACCTGCTGCTACAGGTGCTAACCTGCTGCTACTGCTGCTAACCTGCTACTACAGGTGCTAACCTGCTACTACTGGTGCTAACTTCCTGCTACTGGTGCTAACCTGCTACTACTGGTGCTAACCTCCTGCTACTGGTGCTAACCTGCTGCTAACCTGCTACTACTGCTGCTAACCTGCTACTACTGGTGCTAACCTGCTACTACTGGTGCTAACCTCCTGCTACTGGTGCTAACCTGCAGCTACCTTGCGGCTAACCTGCGTGCACGTATATTGTATGTAACTGTTTTGTATTGTGTTGTATGTTTTTTGTTGGACGACCTCGAAAACGAGATGATTCATCTCAAGGGGCTATCATTAATACATTTACTACTTACTTCTTAAATAAATGTCTCTGCTCTTGACCAGCGTTTACTGCTGCTGCATCTTGAAACTTTGTTAGGAAAACCAGCCCAGTGGAATATAAGATCATGGAGACAGACGGGGAGGGAACGAGCAGAAAGAAAGACCGGAATTAATTAAGAGAATTATTCTATTCAGATTTAAAATCGGAATAAATCAGCCACTTACTTCGGAATTAAGTTGAATTCGGAATGGCCGTTTTCATTCAGAATTAGGTGTTTACATGGAAATTTCTACTCATTTTAAATCGGATTTAATATTAATTCTGAATTAAAGAGGAATTAAACTTCCCATGTAAACACACTCAATGTTTTCAACAGATGCTGGTAATCCAGGATAATCAGTTCTGCCGTTTCACCCTTTAATGCTGAGTGCTGGCTTCTTGGGGGGTAATTTAGTTCATTGTGATGAAGTTGTTGGACGTCTCTGCACGAGTCCGGTCTTGTTTCTGGAACCTGCTGCTTGGTTCCTGCGTGACTTCATAAAGTCCCCGTCCCCCTTTCAGCTGAAGTTTGCTTAAATACTCGATACAGTCCCTCACGTAACATCCAGCGTTGTTGGAGCTCTGGATTTGGGTCGGGGTCGGTCTTCATCTCATCTACATGTTGTGATACAGAGTTAAGACAGTTTAAAGGCTTTTAACTCAGCAGCGCCCCCTACAGGTGTGGAGGTTTATCGTATTGGCCCGAATATAAGACGCTGTTTTTTTAAATTGAAATCAGACTGAAAAGTGGGGGTCGTCTTCCATTCGCGGTCTAGACGTTATACCCATTCACAACGCTAGATGGCGCCACATATCTTTAAAGTGAATGCTGAACTTAACTCCCCAGAACAAAGCCAACCCCTGTCACGAAGAAGAAAAATAAAAAATAGCAGTAAGAAAGAAAAGAGAAGAAGATAAGAAAAGAGATAACAGAAAATGGGGAAACGTAGTTTCTCCAATCTGGAGAAAAGTGGGTGGAAGATCGGCAGGTGAACCGGCAGCTGAGGAGAAGTTATGATGCAAACTTCTAGATGAGGATTTGAATGAGGCAAAATAACAGGCTTTTTCTCTCCAATATATTGTTATAATGAATGCATGAATGAAGTTTATTCAATCATGACAACACAAAAACAACACAACACCAAAAATCATTGTGCACAGCGTTGACATTTCACACAAAACCAATAATTATGTGTTGAACAATGACTGAAAAGGCAGAAGCAGACTGATTATAAAAGCCTAAACTATATTATCAACTTTCTTTTTTTTGCTACCAACCTCCAGAAAAGCAAAGAGACAATAGAAAACCAGAGACAACAAAAGACAAAGAATTGCTGATATTCTGGTTAGAAAAGGGTTATTGATGCATGGAAACGTAGTCACAGATTCCTAAGTGGAACCTTTCCAGGAATCGTGACGGTCGTGTTGTCTTCACTGCAGAACTTATTTTTTGGAGGCTGCCGAGGTTATAAACCCGCCGACAATTCCGACCACGCCCCCGATCGCGCCCCCGACTACGACACCAACCGGACCCCCAAAGGAGCCCAGGGCAGCTCCGGTGGCGGCGCCGGAGCTCATGCTCACAGCGATGACGGTGTTGGACATCTCTGCTGGAATCCGGGCTTGTTCCTCGTACTTCCGTTTCACCTCGGCCTCCTGGCGATAGACTTCTGTGGTGGCAAAAATTGTTGTTCAAAAAGAATGTCAGGACACCTCAGCTGTCTTTCGAAGATTTTATGAAAAGAGGACAAACATTCAATTGAATGGAGCCACACAGTGCAACCGGTCACATAAACCGTCAGTCCTGAGTGAGCTGAAGAAGATTAGGGACAGGTTATTTTATAGTTTGGAGCTGGAAAAGACAAAACATCACCCATCACCCTGGCAACCGTGTCATGATCTGTGTCAAAGGAACATGACCTCGGCATAGGAATGAAAACAGGCAACAGACAGTGTTATACCAAAATTTTCCATTACATTCCACCCCTTTTAGCATTGTATGCTAAACCATAATAAAATAGGAAATTTTGCACTGACCTACCCCGCGACCAATATGCTCTGTCGCGCACCAGCCAAACGCTAGCACACTCCTACTCCAACGCGGGAGTTACAGAAACCCCGACAGAGGATCTTAGGTCACGGGTACAGAAGAGCCAAAACCTCTCCCTCCACTAGAAAAAGGGGGAGAGTCAAAAGACTCAATCTGTCTAGCTACCCTATCATAGATAAGGAAGGAAAAAACCCCCGTAGGGGAAAAACCCATCATGGAATATAAACTAATCTACTTCAAACAATACCAAAACAAATCACATTCAGCACAATAGTCCATGAAGGGAAAAGGAGAAGAGAAAAAATCAAAGGCACTGTGTGACTATGCAGTTCAAGGATAAAATGAGATAACATGTAAAATAATAATAATAATAATAATAATAATAATAATCAAAAAAATTACAAAATTCTCCACATGTCCTGGCAAAACCCTCCAAGTTTTAACCCACCGTACCACGGGGCTAATGCTTGATTCCCTCACAACCTGTCAACAGGACATAACAGCTCATAATCAGTTCAAAACAGCATAAATGAAAAAAACATCATCAACCTGAGGAAGGATTAATGCAGAATATAAATTAAAGTAGCTCTGGATCCTCCATGGAAGGAGGAACCCACTCATCATTGTGGTCCATCTCGCGGTGGGAATGGCAGAAGCTACTAGTTTCTTCACCCATGGCACAATAAAACACAGAAAAACACACAAACTCAAAAGAATAGTCAGTTCAGGGGCAAAGAGGTTGAACAGTGCAGTTTCCCACCCTGAAATGGAAAACCAGGACCTCCTCTGCAAATGCAACAATTCATTCAGGTATCCGACAACATGTGTCACATTGATCTCGTTGGTCAGCTGCCTCGTCACAGTGGTCATGGTACGGAACCATATGTTGTCCTGTAGCTGCAACGCCGTGTTGGTCATGTTGTTCGTGTAAACAGCAGCCCTTCTCACCAGCCAATGAGGGGCAAGTGCCGCCTCAGAATCGTGGTCTGGGGGAGGTGAGATTGTCGTGCAGTTGGTCTGTGACGTGTGATCGTAGAGGCTCTTCAACAGCAGCAGAAGCAACCTCACCCCTATGGAGATGACCAGCAGGACGCTGGTCGCCACCCTTAGGCCGCATCCGAGCCGCCTAAGGGGATGAAACGGCCGTGGCCTCTCGATCAGGTGCATGGCGTGCGCGTGGATCAGGAACCCGTCGGCAGTGGCTGGCGTGGATCCACGTGGTACGTCTCTCTGCAACCTCGACTGCTGTCTCCGTCACCAGAAGCACTTGGAACGGTCTGTTCCACCTCTGAGCTTTCCAGTGTTTACGTCTGAAGTCTTTGACCACGATGTAGTCTCCACTCCGAGGTCATGGAGTTTCGTCTCTGCCAGTTTGGGGAGGGCTGTCTTAACCTGCTTGTTGATATCAGACAAAACAGACGACAAGGTTGCACAATATCGTAACATTTCGTCTTCACAAAGGCCAGTTTCTTGCTGCTGCTTGCTCTTAAACGGGCCCAATCCCTGTTTAAAGGTCTCTTGAAACAGGATTTCAAAGGGGCTCAGGCCATTTTTGCTTCTCTGGCGCGCCACATTAGCACCACATTAGGCTGGGTGGTAGGAGCAACGCCGCCTTACCTCTATGCCCATGTACTCACCGACCTGTTCCAGTGCCGCGCTGACAAACGGAGCGCCATTGTCTGAACTGATTTCCCGCCAGAATCCCCCGGGAATCCCCGGGAATTATCAGGTGCATCAAAGCCTTGGTCACTGCGGCGGAGTCCTGTCTTGTTGTGGGAAAAGCTTCAATCCATTTAGAAAACATGCAAATAATAACCAAAACAAACTTTTTGCCTTCACTGGGTGTAAGTTCAATGAAATCCATCTGCAAATGTTGAAACGTCCGTCTGGTGGGGGCGAGTTGTGAACCCCCTCTCGTGAACCAGTGTCATCGTATACACTCGTATTGCGAATTTCACTCACCATCCCCCACCCCTTGACACATGAAACCGTGTGTCAATTAAGCAAAGTGAGGGAAAAAATTATTGGGGAGACATGGCCGGCCGTCGGGCCCCATTCACACCCTGTTAATTACCCTGCAGTCCGCATCCTCCCAGGACCATATTTCAGTGTGCAAAGCCCTTTAGTTACAATTCACCAATCTCAACCGAGGTCACAGCCGAGGACGGAAGTAGCAGGGAGACAGATCGTACTTTGAGAGACAAAGGTTGTTTGGACGCAGTTTCCTTTGCAGCTGCGTCAGCTTGAACATTTCATTGAGAGACAAAATCAGATTGTTATTGTGATCATCACATTTACACACAGCAATTTGTGTAGGCAGGAACATTGTATCCACGTGATGCGCTATGGGTCTACCTGTGGAAAAATAAAAAAAACGTATCGGGGACAAAAGCCCCATAAAGCAAAACCTGCAATGTTAACTCACGTAGCAGGAGGCCTGGAAGCAGAACCAACAACAAAAAGATCAAAGTCAGCATTGTCAATTGCAACATCACTCAAATTCAGGTCTTGGGGAACAAATGGATGTTAGCGTTGCGAGTGGTTCTCCATCATTCGCTGTTGGCAAAAGGGTAAGGGTTAAGAACTTGCTGTAGCCCTTGAAGTCATGTAACCCCCCTTTCCGTCCACAGTCTGGGCGAAAAGTCGTGAACAGTCAGGCAGTCCAGGTAGTGGAGGCGTCTGTAACGTCAGTTTCAGGTCAGTGAAGGCGTCGTCAGCCTCGTCAGTTCAGGTACCAGGGTCTGATGCTTGTAGGCCTTCTCCATGGGCAATTGCTGCCAATGGTGCCTCAATTTCCGCATAATGCGAGACCCACTGTCGACAATACCTGGTGGAGCCCAGAATTTACATAATTTGTTTCTTAATGACCAGTTCTGGCGTTTCTCCTTTTGAATGGCCTTAATTCTGCCAGGTGAGAGGGATCTGCCCTCCCCCGAAATGACATGACCCAGAAACGCAACCCTTGTGGCAACAAACTGCAGTTCGGACAGGCCGGCTTGATGCCCCTGTTCAGCCAAAATGGGTCAACAGGTCCAGAGAAGCTTTAACGCACTCGTCTCAGGACTCACTCGCAACCAAGATAACAACAACATACTGCAATAAGCACTTCCAACCTGCCCCTCAGAGCCAATGACAGTAGGCTCATGAACACTATATGGGTCAACGACATGGCATGCATATTCTGGTGTCCGGGTGCATTATTTCCCCTTAAAATAACTTTAATCAATTTATGACATATATCACTTTATTCTATAAAACCTATTTAGTTTGAATACCTTTCAGGTACATTCAGATAATATATGTTACTTTACATTTCGGCATCTCAAACCCCCAAAATGTCAAATGGTACAACCAACTAGGAAAACTAGGAAAATGTGATTTTATCATAAAACTCTCTATTCTATTTAAAAATGATATGTATGAACTTGACAGCCAATGTAGCCAATACAGGTGTCCAAGTAGAAGCCCGTCTAATTTAAAATTAGCTGTAAAAGTCAGGTGGCACAACTGATGTCAGGTGGTGCGACCACATAAAACATTCATTTAAACCAATAAATAATAGGTTAAAGTGAACAAATGGTTGACAACTATGATGTGAATAGATATTGTATTAAATGCATGCATTTGTATATGTATAATTATTATTCCGTCTTTAGTAAAATTGGACGCTAGAGATACTAAATACCTGGCCACTGGAATGCAATAATCTTAAAATAATGTAGATACAACAGAGTTCTTTTAAAAATACCTTCTTCGGAAGCCTTATTTGTCATTGACCCATATCCAAAAAAAAAAAAAAAAAAAAAAACACAGGGCACTCATTTTACGGGACGAAACCCACTCCTGACGAAACCGTCAATCAACAGTATGTGACTTCACGACAGACAAAATAAAGGAAAATGATTGATATGTAACATGCTTTTCACAATCATACACAGCTCAACGGCAAGACTCCCATTTCCATACAACAAAAACCAGGGTCGTTGCCCTATAGATGTAGGTTTAAAAACACTAAAATACCTTTGTTTGAAGCTTTCACATACATGTACGTGTACACTACATTTCAAATGTTTGGAAAATGGCCAAAAATATCTTTATTTTAAGTATTTTAAAAATGGGCTACTCAAAGGCCTTATACGTCCTTGACCCACAATCTGGTTCATTGTTGTATGGAAATGGGATTCTTGCCGTTGAGCTGTGTATGATTGTGTGGATTGTGAAAAGCATGTTACATATCAATCATTTTCCTTTATTTTGTCTGTCGTGAAGTCACATACTGATGATTGACGGTTTCGTCAGGAGTGGGTTTCGTCCCGTAAAATGAGTGCCCTATGTTTTTTTTTGGATATGGGTCAATGACAAATAAGGCTTCCGCAGAAGGTATTTTTAAAAAAAAAACTCTGTTGTATCTACAATATTTTAAGATTATTGCATTCCAGTGGCCAAGTATTTAGTATCTTTAGCGTCCAATTTTACATTTAAAGATGGAATAATAATTATACAAATATACAAATGAATGCATTTAATACAATATCTATTCACATCATAGTTGTCAACCATTTGTTCACTTTAACCTATTATTTATTGGTTTAAGTGAATGTTTTATGTGGTCGCACCACCTGACATCAGTTGTGCCACCTGACTTTTACAGCTAATTTTAAATTAGACGGGCTTCTACTTGGACACCTGTATTGGCTACCTTGGCTGTCAAGTTCATACATATAATTTTTTAAATAGCATAGGGAGTTTTATGATAAAATCACATTTTCCTAGTTTTACATTGGTTGTACCATTTGACATTTTGGGGGTTTGAGATGCCGAAATGTAAGGTAACATATATTATCTGAATGTACCTGAAAGGTATTCAAATTAAATAGGTTTTATAGAATAACGTGATATATGTCATAAATTGATTAAAGTTATTTTAAAGGGAAATAATGCACCCGGACACCAAAATATGCATGCCATGTCGTTGACCCATATAGTGTTCATGAGCCTACTGTCATTGGCTCTGAGGGGCAGTTTGGAAGTGCTTATTGCAGTATGTTGTTGTTATCTTGGTTGCGAGTGAGTCCTGAGACGTGTGCGTTAAAGCTTCTCTGGACCTGTTGACCCATTTTGGCTGAACAGGGGCATCAAGCCGGCCTGTCCGAACTGCAGTTTGTTGCCACAAGGGTTGCGTTTCTGGGTCATGTCATTTCGGGGGAGGGCAGATCCCTCTCACCTGGCAGAATTACGGCCATTCAAAAGGAGAAACGCCAGAACTGGTCATTAAGAAACAAATGATGTAAATTATGGGCTCCACCAGGTATTGTCGACAGTGGGTCTCGCATTATGCGGAAATTGAGGCACCATTGGCAGCAATTGCCCATGGAGAAGGCCTACAAGCATCAGACCCTGGTACCTGGACTGACGAGGCTGACGACGCCTTCCCTGACCTGAAACTGACGTTACAGACGCCTCCACTACCTGGACTGCCTGACTGTTCACGACTTTTCGCCCAGACTGTGGACGGAAAGGGGGGTTACATGACTTCAAGTGCTACAGCAAGTTCTTAACCCTTACCCTTTTGCCAACAGCGAATGATGGAGAACCACTCGCAACGCTAACATCCATTTGTTCCCCAAGACCTGAATTTGAGTGATGATGCTGTTGTAATGATGTTGTCTTTGTTCCCCAGGACCTGAATTTGAGTGATGTTGCAATTGACAATGCTGACTTTGATCTTTTTGTTGTTGGTTCTGCTTCCAGGGTTCCTGCTACGTGAGTTAACATTGCAGGTTTTGCTTTTGGGGCTTTTGTCCCCGATACGTTTTTTATTTTTCCACAGGTAGACCAATAGCGCATCACGTGGATACAATGTTGCTGCCTACACAAATTGCTGTGTGTAAATGTGATGATCACACTAACAATCTGATTTTGTCTCTCAATGAAATGTTCAAGCTGACGCAGCTGCAAAAGAAACTGCGTCCAAACAACCTTTGTCTCTCAAAGTACGATCTGTCTCCCTGCTACTTCCGTCCTCGGCTGTGACCTCGGTTGAGATTGGTGAATTGTAACTAAAGGGCTTTGCACACTGAAATATGGTCCTGGGAGGATGCAGACTGCAGGGTAATTAACAGGGTGTGAATGGGGCCCGACGGCCGGCCATGTCTCCCCAAGAATTTTTTCCCTCACTTTGCTTAATTGACACACGGTTTCATGTGTCAAGGGGTGGGGGATGGTGAGTGAAATACGCAATAGGAGTGAATATGAAGACACAACTCGCCCCCACCAGACAGACGTTTCAACATTTGCAGATGGATTTCATTGAACTTACACCCAGTGAAGGCAAAAAGTTTGTTTTGGTTATCATTTGCATGTTTTCTAAATGGATTGAAGCTTTTCCCACAACAAGACAGGACTCCGCAGTGGCCAAGGCTTTGATGCACCTGGGGATTCTGGCGAAAATCAGTTCAGACAATGGCGCTCCGTTTGTGAACACGGCACTGAAACAGGTCGGTGAGTACATGGGCGTAGATATACAACAACATTGCGCCTACCACCCAGCTTAATGTGGTGCTAATGTGGCGCGCCAGAGAAGCAAAAATGGCCTGAGCCCCTTTGAAATCCTGTTTCAAGAGACCTTTAAACAGGGATTGGGCCCGTTTAAGAGGCAGCAGCAAGAAACTGGCCTTTGTGAAGACGAAATGTTACGATATTGTGCAACCTTGTCGTCTGTTTTGTCTGATATCAACAAGCAGGTTAAGACAGCCCTCCCCAAACTGGCAGAGACGAAACTCCATGACCTCGGAGTGGAGACTACATCGTGGTCAAAGACTTCAGACGTAAACACTGGAAAGCTCGGAGGTGGAACAGACCGTTCCAAGTGCTTCTGGTGACGGAGACAGCAGTCGAGGTTGCAGAGAGACGTACCACGTGGATCCACGCCAGCCACTGCCGACGGGTTCCTGATCCACACGCACGGCATGCACCTGATCGAGAGGCCACGGCCGTTTCATCCCCTTAGGCGGCTCGGATGCGGCCTAAGGGTGGCGACCAGTGTCCTGCTGGTCATCTCCATAGGGGTGAGGTTGCTTCTGCTGCTGTTGGAGAGCCTGCACGATCACACGTCACAGACCAACTCACCTCCCCCTGACCACGATTCTGAGGCGGCACTTGCCCCTCATTGGCTGGTGAGAAGGGCTGCTGTTTACACGAACAACACGACCAACACGGCGTTGCAGCTACAGGACAACATATGGTTCCGTACCATGACCACTGTGACGAGGCAGCTGACCAACGAGATCAATGTGACACATGTTGTCGGACACCTGAATGAATTGTTGCATTTGCAGAGGAGGTCCTGGTTTTCCATTTCAGGGTGGGAAACTGCACTGTTCAACCTCTCTGCCCCTGAACTGACTATTCTTTTGGGTTTGTGTGTTTTTCTGTGTTTTATTGTGCCATGGGTGAAGAAACTAATAGATTCTGCCATTCCCACCGCACCTGGACGGTTTGCCCAGGAGATGGACTACAATGATGAGTGGGTTCCTCCTTCCATGGAGGAAGAAGAGCTGTTTTGAATTATATTCTGCATTAATCCTTCCTCAGGTTGATGATGTTTTTTTTCATTTATACTGTTTTGAACTGATTATGAGCTTTTATGTCCTGTTGACAGGTTGTAAGGGAATCAAGCATTAGCCCCGTGGTACGGTGGGTTAAAACATGGAGGGTTTTGCCAGGACATGTGGAGAATTTTGTCATTTTTTTGATTATTATTATTATTATTATTATTATTATTATTATTATTATTATTTTACATGTTATCTCATTTTATCCTTGAACTGCATAGTCACACAGTGCCTTTGATTTTTTCTCTTCTCCTTTTCCCTTCATGGACTATTGTGCTGAATGTGATTTGTTTTGGTATTGTTTGAAGTAGATTAGTTTATATTCCATGATGGGTTTTTCCCCTACGGGGGTTTTTTCCTTCCTTATCTATGATAGGGTAGCTAGACAGATTGAGTCTTTTGACTCTCCCCCTTTTTCTAGTGGAGGGAGAGGTTTTGGCTCTTCTGTACCCGTGACCTAAGATCCTCTGTCGGGGTTTCTGTAACTCCCGCGTTGGAGAATGGGTGTGCTAGCGTTTGGCTGGTGCGAGACAGAGCATAAAGGTCACGGGATAGGTTATTGCAAAATTTCCTATTTTATTATGGTTTAGCATAAAAATGCTAAAAGGGGTGGATTGTAATGGAAAATTTTGGTATAACACTGTCTGTTGCCTGTTTTCATTCCTATGCCGAGGTCATGTTCCTTTGACACAGACCCTGGCACGGTTGCCAGGGTGATGGGTGATGTTTTGTCTTTTCCAGCTCCAAACTATAAAATAACCTGTCCCTAATCTACATATATACATGTTATTTATATACATCTTAGTGTGTATAAACAGTGTATGGTGTATATAATGTGTACAAATGTTATTTTTATTTTTTTTAACAATAAAATTGCCATTTGTGAACATTCAGTGTTGTGATTTCTTTACAGTTGATATGATTCATTTGTCTTGTATCATTAGAAATGAAATGATTAGGAATCAGAGTAAATAACTGTGGTGTACCTGTTTAGAATTCAATTAAATCTTCCTGTGTGAATTAGTGTGAGGTGACCCGTTCCCTCTTCAGGGAACTAAAGGCCGATTTATGGTTCCACGTTTTACCAACGCAGAGCCTACGGCGTAGGGTACGCGTCGATTTAAAGCAGAACCGTAATTCAGGCTTAAGATCAGTTTACAGCGTGTAACTGAATGAGAACGTCCGACTATCACGTTGAGCTGCTTGACATCGAACGCTCTCTGTCCACACTGAAACCATTAAACTCTCTCTCTCTGTCCACACTGAAACTGTTAAACTCTCTCTGTCCACACTGAAACCGTTAAACTCTCTCTGTCCACACTGAAACCATTAAACTCTCTCTGTCCACACTGAAACCATTAAACTCTCTCTGTCCACACTGAAACTGTTAAACTCTCTCTGTCCACACTGAAACTGTTAAACTCTCTCTGTCAACACTGAAACTGTTAAACTCTCTCTGTCCACACTGAAACCATTAAACTCTCTCTCTCTGTCCACACTGAAACTGTTAAACTCTCTCTGTCCACACTGAAACCATTAAACTCTCTCTCTCTCTGTCCACACTGAAACTGTTAAACTCTCTCTCTCTGTCCACACTGAAACCATTAAACTCTCTCTGTCCACACTGAAACTGTTAAACTCTCTCTCTCTGTCCACACTGAAACCATTAAACTCTCTCTGTCCACACTGAAACTGTTAAACTCTCTCTCTGTCCACACTGAAACTGTTAAACTCTCTCTGTCCACACTGAAACAATTAAACTCTCTCTGTCCCACTGAAACCATTAAACTCTCTCTCTCTGTCCACACTGAAACTGTTAAACTCTCTCTGTCCACACTGAAACCGTTAAACTCTCTCTGTCCACACTGAAACCATTAAACTCTCTCTGTCCACACTGAAACCATTAAACTCTCTCTGTCCATACTGAAACTGTTAAACTCTCTCTGTCCACACTGAAACTGTTAAACTTTCTCTGTCCACACTGAAACTGTTAAACTCTCTCTGTCCACACTGAAACAATTAAACTCTCTCTGTCCCACTGAAACCATTAAACTCTCTCTCTCTGTCCACACTGAAACTGTTAAACTCTCTCTGTCCACACTGAAACCGTTCAACTCTCTCTGTCCACACTGAAACTGTAAAACTCACTCTGTCCACACTGAAACCATTAAACTCTCTCTGTCCACACTGAAACTGTTAAACTCTCTCTGTCCACACTGAAACCATTAAACTCTCTCTGTCCACACTGAAACCATTAAACTCTCTCTGTCCACACTGAAACTGTAAAACTCTCTCTGTCCACACTGAAACCATTAAACTCTCTCTGTCCACACTGAAACTGTTAAACTCTCTCTGTCCACACTGAAACTGTTAAACTCTCTCTGTCCACACTGAAACCATTAAACTCTCTCTGTCCACACTGAAACCATTAAACTCTCTCTGTCCACACTGAAACTGTAAAACTCTCTCTGTCCACACTGAAACCATTAAACTCTCTCTGTCCACACTGAAACTGTTAAACTCTCTCTGTCCACACTGAAACCATTAAACTCTCTATCTCTGTCCACACTGAAACTGTTAAACTCTCTCTGTCCACACTGAAACTGTTAAACTCTCTCTGTCCACACTGAAACTGTTAAACTCTCTCTGTCCACACTGAAACCATTAAACTCTCTCTGTCCACACTGAAACCATTAAACTCTCTCTCTCTGTCCACACTGAAACTGTTAAACTCTCTCTGTCCACACTGAAACCATTAAACTCTCTCTGTCCACACTGAAACTGTTAAACTCTCTCTGTCCACACTGAAACCATTAAACTCTCTCTGTCCACACTGAAACCGTTAAACTCTCTCTGTCCACACTGAAACCATTAAACTCTCTCTGTCCACACTGAAACCGTTAAACTCTCTCTGTCCACACTGAAACCATTAAACTCTCTCTGTCCACACTGAAACTGTTAAACTCTCTCTGTCCACACTGAAACCATTAAACTCTCTCTGTCCACACTGAAACCGTTAAACTCTCTCTGTCCACACTGAAACTGTTAAACTCTCTCTGTCCACACTGAAACTGTTAAACTCTCTCTGTCCACACTGAAACTGTTAAACTCTCTCTGTCCACACTGAAACTATTAAACTCTCTCTGTCCACACTGAAACCGTTAAACTCTCTCTCTCTCTGTCCACACTGAAACTGTTAAACTTGGCCAGTTAGGACAGTGCAATACAAAAAAAACTAAGCAATGGACGATCGATCGCATGGGACACGCTTTGTGTACGGAGCCGGCTGACCTGGCCGGAGGTTTTGTCTCCTCCCCTCCTACACAACATTCAGGCAGCCAATCAGCAGAGAGCCTCATTATCATAGCCCCGCCCACTCCGAATCCACCAGCCAATCAGCAGAGAGCCTCATTATCTTAGCCCCGCCCACTCAGGTTAGAAACGGTAAAGATAAAGACATGGCCCACAGGCTGAATCTCTGATTTATGTAGAAAAAAAAACAAAAACTTGTTTTTAAGACATTCAAGACCTGTTTAAAAAATGTCGTAGCCGGTAGCTACGACAGACGGAGCTCACGACTCGTTGGACGGGATGTTTTCCATAAATGTTTGAAATTCCAGACGATCAAAGAGGAAACACAAACAAACCAGGACCTGAATAAGGAAACATCAACGTCCTGCCGGGAACCTTCAGACGTCTGGACTACACTTTTATTCTATGTCTTTTATTCTCTAGTTTAGTTTAACTCCTGTGTTTCATCTTCATGGGAGTTTATTTTCTTAAAGCATGTGGGCTCCGAGTCCAGAACCTTTACTGGTCCTGATGTTGATTCTTACCTTTATTTGACAATACAACTTCAACTGAAACTGAACTGAAACCACATTTAAAGACAAAGATTGTTAATATTTATGTTTGTTTTCACAGTAATTTGTTAATTTCCCCCTCAACTGCCTGAAGGACCTGAAGGACCTGAAGGACCTGAAGGACCTGAAGGACCTGGAGGACCTGGAGGACCTGAAGGACCTGGAGGACCTGGAGGACCTGGAGGACCTGGAAGACCTGAAGCACCTGGAGGAACTGGAGGACCTGAAGGACCTGGAGGACCTGGAGGACCTGGAGGACCTGGAAGACCTGAAGCACCTGGAGGAACTGGAGGACTTGAAGGACCTGGAGGACCTGCAGGACCTGGAGGACCTGGAGGACCTGGAGGACCTAGAGGACCTGGAGGACCTGGAGGACCTGGAGGACCTGGAGGACCTGGAGGACCTGGAGGACCTGGAGGACCTGGAGGACCTGGAGGACCTGGAGGACCTGAAGGACCTGGAGGACCTGGAGGACCTGGAGGACCTGGAGGACCTGGAGGACCTGGAGGACCTGAAGGACCTGAAGGACCTGGAGGACCTAGAGGACCTAGAGGACCTAGAGGACCTGGAGGACCTGGAGGACCTGGAGGACCTGGAGGACCTGGAGGACCTGAAGGACCTGGAGGACCTGGAGGACCTGGAGGACCTGGAGGACCTGGAGGACCTGAAGGACCTGGAGGACCTGGAGGACCTGGAGGACCTAGAGGAGGTACGGTGGTGTAAGGTATCTTACCCTGAGCGTTTCCCCCGGACATGTTGGATCCAGAACCGCTGCAGCCGCTCGTCTCCTGCTGACTGAACCTCCTGGTTTTCTGGAACCTGGACCTGGGGGTGGAACCAGCACCTGGGGGTGGAACCTGCACCTCGCCGTGGCCTCTTGTCACGTCTAAATTGACCCTCGGCAACTTGGCTAAGTCTGCTGGATATTACCAAGTGACAGAGACCTCAGTTCAGGTTAAAAGATACTTGCAAGGAGAGAGGTGAGAGAATGTGCAGTCACAATCCTCCAAACATCTCTGCTCGTCTCTGCTTCGTCCTCACCTTTTATTGATTGGAACGCCCTAGTTCCATAAACATGAGTCAGCGTAAGGGAAAGGGGTGGAGGCTCCTCACGCCTTCTAGTGTGGAAAATGTGTTGATTGGTAGAGATAACTGTCTGTATTGGCCCAGCGAAGAAGGTCTGGATGATTCTCCTTCTTTTTCTATCAGGTAACATTCACCCCAATCCAGGCCCTGATCTGACACAGCTGGAAACTCTGGATCATCTTAAAAACAGCCATGGGTTACGTTTCATTCATCTAGACTGACAGTGACATTATAGTTTTGTCTGAAACATGGCTGAAATCATTGATTAGGAATGATATGGAACTCATTGATGGATATAATATCTACAGGACAGATCACGTGACCAAAGGAGGAGGTGTGGCGATAAAACAACATTGAACTGTTCCTGTGTTGAATCAATCAGTAAACCAAAGTACTTTGAACTGTCTGTAATTCAGTAACATCTTTCACATGGTGCTGATCTTACAGTACTAGGATGTTATTGCCCTCCATCGTCATCACATGAAGCTGTAAAACTGCTTTCTGACCTCTTACTTAAGTTATCAGACAAGGACTTTGTTTTATTGGGAGATTTAAACTGGGACACGATGTCTTCAAACTCACTTAAGGACATTTGTGACACTCTAAATCCATCGCAACTAATTCACTTTCCAACTAGGTTAAATTAAAAAGATTAGGATAAGTCTACATGGCTCGATGTTATTCTTATAAATGCCCCACAAAAATACTCTGCAGTTGGAATATTTAGTAATGATGTGAGTGATCACTGTACAGTGTTAGAAACTGCAAACTATCAAAAACTAAACCGCGATATATTTTCAGAAGAAATTATGATTTTTTTTAATCAACAAGTTTTTTTGCACGACTTGTTTCATAGAGACTTCGACCTTGTCTGTGTGATGGCGGATGCTGATTTGGCATGGAATTATTTTAAAACAACTTTTGCAGGACAGAGCTAGTACTACTACTACAGTACAGGACAGAGCTAGTACTACTACAGTACAGGACAGAGATAGTACTACTACTACAGTACAGAACAGAGCTAGTACTACTACTACAGTACAGGACAGAGCTAGTACTACTACTACAGTACAGGACAGAGCTAGTACTACTACTACAGTACAGGACAGAGCTAGTACTACTACTACAGTACAGAACAGAGCTAGTACTACTACTACAGTACAGGACAGAGCTAGTACTACTACTACAGTACAGAACAGAGCTAGTACTACTACTACTACTACAGGACAGAGCTAGTACTACTACTACAGTACAGAGCTAGTACTACTACTACAGTACAGAGCTAGTACTACTACTACAGTACAGGACAGAGCTAGTACTACTAGTTCTCAAATACACCTTCTGGTGCCACCTAGACACATCATCAGTGTTGTAGCCTGGGGTCACGGGGTGTTTCGGGTCTCACAACAGACACCCTCGCCCAGGTGACCCAGCCGGGGTGATCAAATCCCGGCTTGTGTCTAGGTAGCTTTTATGGTCCACGGAGCTGACTTCAGCTGACTTATCCACTGCCTTCAGCCAGGATCCCAACTCCTCAGATGTTGCTTGGAGTGCTGCGGTGTCCTTCAGGGTGCAGTCATAGATCTTACCCAGACTCTTAACTGGCTTCTCTCCCACAGATGGAATCTCGGTGGCCCCTATTGAGAAGCGAAACCAGTCTGTAACCTTCCCCTTCCTCACAACCAGGGACCTGGACTTGGCTGGCTTAAAGTTCATTCGGGCCCAGCTAATGAGGCGCTCGAGGCCTTGAAGGATCCATCTACAGCCCGGGACTGATGTTGTGGTCACTGTCAGATCATCCATAAATGCTCTGATGGGGGGCTGTCGCATACCTGAGTTGGTTAGTGGGCCTCTGCACTCCACCTCTGCTGACTTAACCAACATGTTCATGGCCAAGGCAAACAATATCACAGACATGGTTTATCCTGTGATAATTCCCTTCTCAAGCTGATGGAATGTAGATGTTACTGTTCCAGAAGTGACTCTCAAACTGAAGCAGCTGTAGTAGTCCAGTATGACTTCTTTGATTTTTCCTGGAACGTGGTGTCGGTCAAGCGAGGTTTCCACCAGCTTGTGTGGAATGGACCCGTAGGCGTTGGCAAGGTCGAGCCAAAGGACTGCCAGATCTCCTTTGCCCTCACGAGCCTCCCGGATCAGCTGGGTGATGACTCCTGTATGCTCGATGCATCCTGGAACCTTTGGGACTCCCCCTTTCTGTACAGAGGTGTCGATGTTCCTGTTCCTCAGGAGGAACTCCGTCATGCGCCGGGCAACAATACTAAAGAATATCTTGCCCTCGACGCTGAGGATTGAGATGATCCGGAACTGCTCGATTGTAGTCGAGCTCTCCTTCGGAATCCAGACACCCTCTGCATGCCTCCACTGCTGGGCCACCTTCGCTCTTCTCCAGATGACTTTGACGATCCTCCATAGTCGCTTCAAGAGTCTAGGGCATCTCTTGTAGACAACATATGGCACTCCACTGGGGCCTGGTGCTGAATTGGATCTAGCTGCCTTTACAACCTCCTCAACGTCCTTCAAAGTTGGCTCCTTGGTGTTAAATGCTGAGGTGGGTTCTGGCGGAGCTATCAATGTCCTGCACGGCCCCAGGTCTGTCTCTCTTGCACTGTCACTGTAGGTGGCACTGAGGTACTTGTCAACCTCGTCTTCAGTGCAGGCAAGGTGGCCACTTCTTTTCTGCCCAAGGGACTTCTTGGTGAGACCAAAGGGATTGGAGATGAAAGCTGCACGTCTCCTGGCTCTCTCCCTGCCCCTCCTTCTATGCCACTCGCCTCGACGGAGGGTGGTGACAGTACAGGACAGAGCTAGTACTACTACTACTAGTACTAGTACTAGCTCTGTCCTGTACTGTAGTAGTAGTACTAGCTCTGTCCTGTACTGTAGTAGTAGTAGTACTAGCTCTGTCCTGTACTGTAGTAGTAGTACTACCTCTGTACTGTAATAGTAGTAGTACTAGCTCTGTACTGTAGTAGTAGTAGTACTAGCTCTGTCCTGTACTGTAGTAGTAGCACTAGCTCTGTACTGTACTGTAGTGGTAGTACTAGCTCTGTACTGTACTGTAGTAGTAGTACTAGCTCTGTCCTGTACTGTAGTAGTAGTACTAGCTCTGTGCTGTAGTAATAGTACTAGCTCTGTCCTGTACTGTAGTAGTAGTACTAGCTCTGTACTGTACTGTAGTAGTACTAGCTCTGTACTGTACTGTAGTAGTAGTACTAGCTCTGTCCTGTACTGTAGTAGTAGTACTAGCTCTGTCCTGTACTGTAGTAGTAGTACTAGCTCTGTACTGTAATAGTAGTAGTACCAGCTCTGTACTGTACTGTAGTAGTAGTACTAGCTCTGTCCTGTACTGTAGTAGTAGTAGTAGCTCTGTACTGTACTGTAGTAGTAGTACTAGCTCTGTCCTGTACTGTAGTAGTAGTACTAGCTCTGTACTGTACTGTAGTAATAGTACTAGCTCTGTCCTGTACTGTAGTAGTAGTACTAGCTCTGTACTGTACTGTAGTAGTAGTACTAGCTCTGTCCTGTACTGTAGTAGTAGTACTAGCTCTGTCCTGTACTGTAGTAGTAGTACTAGCTCTGTCCTGTAATAGTAGTAGTACCAGCTCTGTACTGTACTGTAGTAGTAGTACTAGCTCTGTCCTGTACTGTAGTAGTAGTACTAGCTCCAACAGGTCCTTCCTCCCTTTTGCATCCTTCTCTGCAACCAGGCCTAATGCAGTAGCAACGGACAATGGCCCGGTTTCCCAGATCAGTTAAGTAGCTCTTAACAGCAAAAGACTTCTTTCAAACCTTCTTAAGGAGCCTGTGGATGAAAATTGCGTTTCCCAGAGTTGATCTTAGCTTAAGAATCTCTTTCATTAAGAAGGAAATGAAAGATGCTGCTGACCCAGTCTTTACAACCATCTTAGTGAACAAAGACTCACAGATCCAGCCGCGTCAGGCAAATCAATATCACACCAAGCAATGAGATATTAAAACAATGCACCCTGCACAAATTTTGATCTATTTTATACTTTAGATTTATATTGTTTAGCATTCATTGGTGACAGCAAAGGGGAAAAAAAGAAAAATAAGGAATAACAAGTGTGTTCCTGTATATGCTTTATGCATTACGCACAAATAAAATGATCATCATGAATATCATTTATTTGATAATTTGGCTGCTATACAGCATGTTCTCGCTGCAAATCAACCGCGTCGCCGTGCGCGAAGCAGAACTGTTTATATGAACGCATTCGTGCGTCAGCACTTCAGTCCCCTGGACGTGCTGTCGGACCGGGCTGTCCAGGCAGCCGTGACACCGATCCTCCTGCGCCATGCCCGAGCACCTACATGTGTGATAACAGGGAATTAGTGCATTGAGGAGCAGCGCTGCGTCTCCACCAGTGTTGTGCTAGTTACTGAAAAATAGTTACCGTTACTAGTTACTTAATTAAAAAGTAACTCAGTAACTCAGCTACTTAGACCAAAAAGTAATGCGTTACTATAAAAAGTAACTTTTTAGTTACTTTAAATAAAAACATTATTTTAAAAGCTCCCATTAATCCCCTCTAGCCTTCATTTCAGCAGGTTCTGTATGGATTTGCATTGTGCATCGTGTTCTTCATTCTAAACAGTCTCACCGCTTCTTCACTTCCTGTGTCAATAACGTTGGTTGCTTAGCAACAAGCTGTGCTTCAGCAGCAGCTCAAGAACAGGAGCCTTTGATGAATTGTTCATTACAGTCCTCAAATATAACCAATGGTAGCATGTCGGTTTATAAGAATCTTTTTGCCCAGAAGAAAAAAGAGTGAAGACAACGACCCATAACTATTTTCTTCTCTTGAAAAAACACACCTGCACCGCGGCATTAGGAGAAAAAGACGCTACAGAGTCGGGATGCAGCAGCATCAGAAGAGCAGTGGAATACGTGCGAGGCGGTGCTGATCTCTGCCATTTGAAGCCTTTTTAATTGTAAAAAGAATTTCACTTATCACGGGTTCTTTTTGGAACATAACCGCTGCGAAAAACCAGGGATTGCTGTAATTCCACGTTGCGAAACTCGCCTTCTCTTGGCTCGCCATGACCGTCATGTTTTTGAATGCACACACACTACGTTTCCTCTGGTCTCCGCGTGCGGGGAAAAAAGCTTCACTCTAGCCAGAAATAACGGAGTAACGCACCGTTTGGTAACGGTAATTGCGTGACTGAATTTAAAAAGTAATGCGTAAGAATATTAGTTACCGCAAAACTAACGGCGTTACTGTAACCCGTTACTAAATAACGTTAGTCCGTACACTGGTCTCCACACCGGCTGTGTCTCCAAACATCTGCAAATACAACGTTGATGAATGCAATAGTGAAAACGGTCAAGCAGCTAAATAAACTTCAGAATATTTTTTTGAGGTGAAGGATTCTGTTTTACTCAACCTGATCTCACAGAAATCCGTGAAATGCCCACGACCTCTTACCACTATTTTCCGTGGTACCAACACAGAAAGTGGTATAATTCCGTGTGTGCACCACGGATATTGTACCATGCAAAGTCAATGGGATCCGTGGTCGTGATATATACACGGATTATGACATTATTATTATTTATATTATTCTTTGTTATAGTGGCTAAATTATGCGTTTTTGTCGCACAAGGTACTGTTTGTTACTGTTAGTTTGTAAAAACACGTTTTTAACGCTGTTTTAGCAGTGTTTTATTGAGGTTTTAATGGGAGCACCACGGATATAGTACTATGAAGTCTGAAAGATCTGTTTTGAGACGTTGCTTAATACGTTACGCCACTGAACGCAACTCTTTCTGTCGGCGAAATAGAGCAGCAGGACAAAACGTTAATACTGTGGGTATACTGAACTACAGTAAATGCTCTTGTTTGGAGTCACGTCATATTAAAACAAATTATAAACCACATTAACACTTCATAGAAACAAAATAGATTGATGTCATGATTAGGTAGTTTTAGGACCCAAGTGCAGGAGACAGAGGGAGGCTGGAGGCAGTAGTTCTCAAAAACAAGGGGTTTATTCCAAAATGGCAAAACAAGGCGCTGCAAAGCAGGATGAACAAAAAAACCAGGATCAAGGAAAAGGTACGAGGAGACATGGAGGAAGACACAGTACGGACCGACAGGGAACCAAGGAATGACAAGACAAGATATACTGAGGGGATAACGAGACAAGACGAGACACAGGTGCGGACACAATCAGGGCAGATGGGACACAGGCGGGGCAAGACAGAAACTGAAGGCAAACTGGAGGCTGGGGGAATGTCAACCTTGACAGAACCCCCCCTCAAGGGACAGATCCCAGATGTCCCACTCGGCCTACCACCCAGGGCGGGCGGAGGGGGCCTGGAGGAGGGCCCAGGCCAACACACGGCCAACGTTCCGGGGGCCGTCCTGGGGACTGTGCAGACCTGCGAGACAGCTCCGGGGGTCGCCCACGAAGCCGAGCAGACCGGCGAGAACGCTCGGGGGGACGTCCACGAGGCCGACCAGACCGGCGAGAACGCTCCGGGAGCCGCCCACGAGGCCTAGGCCTGGGTCTTGACGCGGGTCTCGGCGTGGGGCTTGGCGCGGGTCTCGGCGTGGGGCTTGGCGGTCTTGGCGTGGGGCTCAGCGTGGGGCTTGGCGGTCTTGGCGTGGGGCTCGGCGTGGGTCTTGGCGTGGGGCTTGGTGGTCTCGGCGTGGGGCTTGGCGGTCTTGGCGTGGGGTTCGGCGTGGGGCTTGGCGGTCTTGGCGTGGGGCTTGGCGGTCTTGGCGTGGGGCTTGGCGGTCTTGGCGTGGGGCTTGGTGGTCTTGGCGTGGGGCTTGGCGGTCTTGGCGTGGGGCTTGGCGGTCTTGGCGTGGGGCTTGGTGTGGGGCTTGGCGTGACGGGAACGTGATATGGCTCAGGAACGTGACATGGCTCAGGAACGTGACATGGCTCAGGAACGTGACATGGCTCAGGACCGGGACATGGCTCAGGAACGTGACATGGCTCAGGACCGGGACATGGCTCAGGAACGGGACATGGCTCAGGAACGGGACATGGCTCAGGAACGTGACATGGCTGCGGGGATCCCGGGTCCGAGGCGCTGGCTGCGGGGGAGCCCGGGTCCGAGGCGCCGGCTGCGGGGGTACCCGGGTCCTGGGCGCCGGCTGCGGGGGTACCCGGGTCCTGGGCGCCGGCTGCGGGGGTACCCGGGTCCGTGGCGCTGGCCCCCCCTCGAGGGGCGCTGGCCCCCCCTCGAGGGGCGCCGGCCCCCCCTCAAGGGACAAATCCCAGATGTCCCCAGAGTCCACATCCAGGGCGGGCTGGGGGGGGACATGGGTCCTCGGAGCTGGCTGGGGGGGGACACGAGTCCTCGGAGCCGGCTGGGGGGGGACACGAGTCCTCGGAGCCGGCTGGGGGGGGACACGAGTCCTCGGAGCCGGCTGGGGGGGGACACGAGTCCTCGGAGCCGGCTGGGGGCGGACACGAGTCCTCGGAGCCGGCTGAGGGGGGTCCGAAACCATCACCGGAGGAGGGGCTGGTGCGTCCGGGACCACCACAGGAACGTGGGGAGGTGCATCCGAGACCACCACAGGAATTGGGACAGGTGCAGGAGCTGGAGCCGGAACAGGCTAGGGCTGGCGCTGGCGCTGACGCCGTCGCCGTTGCATCTGCAGGCTCCTGGGCCCACCCAGAGCCAGGCGTGTTCCCCAAAAGGGGTCCCAACACTCACGCACGTTTTTAGCCGCTTCACGGCAGAGGAAGTCCAACATGGTGAGGTACTCTCCCGCTGGGTCCACCTGGTCGGTCCGTCCTGTCATGATTAGGTTGTTTTAGGACCCAAGTGCAGGAGACAGAGGGAGGCTGGAGGCAGTAGTTCTCAAAAACAAGGGGTTTATTCCAAAATGGCAAAACAAGGCGCTGCAAAGCAGGATGAACAAAAAAACCAGGATCAAGGAAAAGGTACGAGGAGACATGGAGGAAGACACAGTACGGACCGACAGGGAACCAAGGAATGACAAGACATTGAGGGGATAACGAGACAAGACGAGACACAGGTGCGGACACAATCAGGGCAGATGGGACACAGGCGGGGCAAGACAGAAACTGAAGGCAAACTGGAGGCTGGGGGAATGTCAACCTTGACAATTGAGGGATGAGGTATGAAAAATCTGTTTTGAAACGTTGCTTAATACGTTACGTTACGTTACGTTGAACATAACCCTTCCTGTCAGCGAGATAGGCAGCAGGACAAAATGTTAAAATAGCACTAATAAATGCATATATTGATCTTTTCCATCACATACATCTACTCACAATATAAATATACATTTTATGGTCACACTTTGTCTGTTGAAAAATGAGCGGATATATGATTTCTGAACCCTAATGTCAACATCTTAACCCAAAACCGGAAGGAGGTTACCAGAACTCAACCCAGTCTCACATGAAAACGTACCCTGCCTACATTGGTCCAAAGTGCAAAAACGTAGAGGGGTTACAATATTAGCCCTTGAAATGTATAACTGTTACATTTTGAAATGTATAACTGTTACATTTTTCTGCCTATTCATTTTGCGTCCAAGTCACCTGACTTTTAAGATTCTGGCCGTGACAGCAACGAACATGGTGGACATTTTTCATTTTTGAGTGAAAGAAATCAATATTTTGAGTTCGTTTCTGCATAGAAATATATATATATTTTACTTTCATAATATTCACTCAGTGAATTTACATAATCACTTGCTTGCTCGTGGTTGGGAAAATAAACTCAGAACTGGTCCAAATTGAATAGTATGACTGTGTATAATACTATCATCAATATCTTAAAGAAATCTGGCCACAAAATACTCGTTAAAAGATTTTGACTGATTGTTTCCAGCTTGGCCCTTAGAGAGGTCTCTGAATATACAACATCTATGATGTGTACCAACAAGAAAATCAAACTTTGTCGTACGACAACAGTGAAGACATCATTGGAAAGGTCTTGACCTCAGGAGCAACATATGTCAATATGAGATTTGTGGGCAATTCCTGCTCCCCAGGTGTGCCCTTTGAACCTTGTACCTGTGACACTTTTGAAGGCCTATAGTTCAACAAAACAATATGCTAGAGACATGGGGTCAACAGTTTTGGAAAGCTCTGCACCTCTACTATCATGCCCGACAGTAGACCAATAGGGGGCGCCACTGAATAGGGTCAAAACCTGTAAAAAACATGATTTCACCCTCTTACCAATACAAAAGTCAAAATCAGACCGAACAGGCGTGCTCCCCACCCTTAAAAACATATAATAAGCTTGCAAAGTTCGTGATCACAGTTTTATAAGCGCTAATTCATTGGAACTACAAAAGCTATGACGTAGCACAATGCTGTGTTGTAGTTCTCCAACCCAGTCTCACATGAAAACGTACCCTGCCTACGTTGGTCCAAAGTGCAAAAACGTAGAGGGGCTACAATATTAGCCCTTGAAATGTATAACTGTTACATTTTTCTGCCTATTCATTTTGCGTCCAAGTCACGTGACTTTTAAGATTCTGGCCGTGACAGCAACAAACATGGTGGACATTTTTCATTTTTGAGTGAAAGAAATCAATATTTTGAGTTAGTTTCTGCATAGAAATATATATATTTTACTTTCATAATATTCACTCTGTGAATTTACATAATCACTTGCTTGATCGTGGTTAAAACGTTTTTTCAGATCTCGTCAGAATAATGTAAAACGGTAACGTTTTAAAAATGTGAAAAAGTAACATTTTGGTTGTGGTGCTGTGAAAAAAATCTATATTTTGATGCTTCCTCGTTGTTGGGAATTATTTTCAGATCTCGCCAGAATAATAATTTGAAATTGTAACATTTTGGTGCTGGGATACGTGGCCGTGATATATACACGGCCACGTACAGTAAGCCGGTGGGGATTCCCCCCCCAAACCAGATTTTGATAGCGGAGGAGCGAGCCCACAGAAAGCAGTTTTATTTTGAAAACCAACCAGATTTTCTTGCAGTTCAAAAGTCTGACTTCCGGCCCGCCAAAATAAAAGATACAGCCAGACAAATGAATGAAAAAATGAAAATAATCCCTCTGGGATCCCCCTATACGTCATAGTGACGAGGGGGATCCTGGACACGTGACAGATGCCCCCGCTCGTGTGCCGGTTAATATTTAAGATAGTTAAATTTAGAGTAAATAAACTAAGTAGGGATGCTGTTATAATAATAATAATAACAAATAATTATAAATAATTTGAATTAATTATTAATTATATATCAGACTTATATAGTAGTAATATAGTAGTATAATAGTGGTAAAAACGTGTTTTTACAAACTAACAGTAACAAACAGTACCTTGCGCGACAAAAACGCATAATTTAGCCACTATAACAAAGAATAATATATAGATAATAATAATGTCATAATCCGTGTATATATCACGACCACGGATCCCATTGACTTTGCATGCTTGACCGTTTTCACTATTGCATTCATCAACGTTGTATTTGCGGATGTTTGGAGACACAGCCGGTGTGGAGACCAGTGTTGGGACTAACGTTATTTAGTAACGGGTTACAGTAACGCCGTTAGTTTTGCGGTAACTAATACTCTTACGCATTACTTTTTAAATTCAGTCACGCAATTACCGTTACCAAACGGTGCGTTACTCCGTTATTTCTGGCTAGAGTGAAGCTTTTTTCCCCGCACGCGGAGACCAGAGGAAACGTAGTGTGTGTGCATTCAAAAACATGACGGTCATGGCGAGCCAAGAGAAGGCGAGTTTCGCAACGGGGAATTACAGCAATCCCTGGTTTTTCGCAGGGGTTATGTTCCAAAAAGAACCCGTGATAAGTGAAATTCTTTTCACAATTAAAAAGGCTTCAAATGGCAGAGATCAGCACCGCCTCGCACGTATTCCACTGCTCTTCTGATGCTGCTGCATCCCGACTCTGTAGCGTCTTTTTCTCCTAATGCCGCGGTGCAGGTGTGTTTTTTCAAGAGAAGAAAATAGTTATGGGTTGTTGTCTTCGCTCTTTTTTCTTCTGAGCAAAAAGATTCTTATAAACCGACATGCTACCATTGGTTATATTTGAGACCGTAATGAACGATTCATCAAAGGCTCCTGTTCTTGAGCTGCTGCTGAAGCTCATTGGCCGTTCTCAGCTTGTTGCTAAGCAACCAACGCTATTGACACAGGAAGTGAAGAAGCGGGGAGACTGTTTAGAATGAAGAACACGATGCACAATGCAAATCCATACAGAACCTGCTGAAATGAAGGCTAGAGGGCATTAATGGGAGCATTTAAAATAATGTTTTTATTGAAAGTAACTAAAAAGTAACTTTTCATAGTAACACATTACTTTTTGGTCTAAGTAGCTGAGTTACTGAGTTACTTTTTAATGAAGTAACTAGTAACGGTCACTATTTTTCAGTAACTAGCACAACACTGGTGGAGACGCAGCGCTGCTCCTCAATGCACTAATTCCCTGTCATCACACATGTAGGTGCTCGGGCACGGCGCAGGAGGATCGGTGTCACGGCTGCATTGTTTTAATATCTCATTGCTTGGTGTGATATTGATTTGCCTGACGCGGCTGGATCTGTGAGTCTTTGTTCACTAAGATGGTTGTAAAGACTAGGTCAGCAGCATCTTTCTTTTCCTTCTTAATGAAAGAGATTCTTAAGCTAAAAGCAACTCTGGGAAACGCAATTTTCTTCCACAGGCTCCTTAAGAAGGTTTGAAAGAAGTCTTTTGCTGTTAAGAGCTACTTAACTGATCTGGGAAACCGGGCCATTGTCCGTTGCTACTGCATTAGGCCTGGTTGCAGAGAAGGATGCAAAAGGGAGGAAGGACCTGTTGGAGCTAGTACTACTACTACAGTACAGGACAGAGCTAGTACTACTACTACAGTACAGGACAGAGCTGGTACTACTACTATTACAGGACAGAGCTAGTACTACTACTACAGTACAGGACAGAGCTAGTACTACTACTACAGTACAGGACAGAGCTAGTACTACTACTACAGTACAGGACAGAGCTAGTACTACTACTACAGTACAGAGCTAGTACTACTACTACAGTACAGGACAGAGCTAGTACTACTACTACAGTACAGTACAGAGCTGGTACTACTACAGTACAGTACAGAGCTAGTACTACTACTACAGTACAGTACAGAGCTGGTACTACTACTATTACAGTACAGAGCTAGTACTACTACTACAGTACAGGACAGAGCTGGTACTACTACTATTACAGGACAGAGCTAGTACTACTACTACAGTACAGGACAGAGCTAGTACTACTACTACAGTACAGGACAGAGCTACTACTACTACTACAGTACAGTACAGAGCTGGTACTACTACAGTACAGTACAGAGCTAGTACTACTACTACAGTACAGTACAGAGCTGGTACTACTACTATTACAGTACAGAGCTAGTACTACTACTACAGTACAGTACAGAGCTGGTACTACTACAGTACAGGACAGAGCTAGTACTACTACTACAGTACAGTACAGAGCTGGTACTACTACTATTACAGTACAGAGCTAGTACTACTACTACAGTACAGGACAGAGCTAGTACTACTACTACAGTACAGGACAGAGCTAGTACTACTACTACAGTACAGGACAGAGCTAGTACTACTACTACAGTACAGGACAGAGCTAGTACTACTACTACAGTACAGGACAGAGCTAGTACTACTACTACAGTACAGGACAGAGCTAGTACTACTACTACAGTACAGTACAGAACAGAGCTAGTACTACTACTACAGTACAGGACAGAGCTAGTACTACTACTACAGTACAGAGCTAGTACTCCTACTACAGTACAGGACAGAGCTAGTACTACTACTACAGTACAGGACAGAGCTAGTACTACTACTACAGTACAGGACAGAGCTAGTACTACTACTACAGTACAGTACAGAGCTAGTACTACTACTACAGCCCAGGACAGAGCTAGTACTACTACTATCTGGGATCTGGGAAACCGGGCCAATAACATGTGCAATAACATCTTTCCCGTCCTGCACTACTTTTTATTTTTATTTCCAATGTATATACTGTTTATATTTGGTAATCATCATTTTTTTTTACTTTTTTTACCCTCCCCTGCATGTGTGTGTGGAGTTTACTGCTGCTGCACAAAGTGAAAAAAAATTCCCCATTCAGAGAGAAATAAAGAACAATCTTATCTTATTTCTTATCTTAAAACACAAGGACCAAGCAGGACAGTTCTGGTCCAAAGTTCATCTGCTGACAAACGATCTGACTTCAGACTTGAGCTGATTCCACGTCCAGGAAACCCTCGTATGTGACTTTTACCCTAGAACAGACGGGACGCTGCGTAATTAAGAACAGAATGTACCGACTTCACATCCCATAAACCTAGATTTACCGTGTTGATAAGAGAAGTGGAGACGGTTCTGGCCTGCAGGTTCAGGTCCAGACTTGAGTCCTGGTCAAGATGGCAGCAGAAAAATAAAATCAGTTTCATATAAAAGAAAATACATACAAGGACAAGTAACTTTACAAAAAAATAAAAACATATCAAAACATGACAAGAATGACACTTGATTAAAAACAATGACATTGTTCTGTGAAAACTGATGTTTGAACATGTTAAGAGAGGGTAAATATTAAAGTTGAGTTTGTGTTGTAGCTCATTCCAAGCTTGCAGTGCATAAAAGGAAAAGGCAGATTTACCAACTCTGTTCCCGTGCTTGTTTTCTCTGATGATCTAGTGTTAGAGCTACTAGAGTAATATTTTAATAAATTGGATATGTACAGCGGTAGTTTACCCAGTAATGCTTTTGCAATAAATGTTAACATATGTGATTTTCTCCTTAGACTCAGTGAAGTCCATTCAACCATTTGATACAGATTACAATGATGTGTACGTGCACTTGAACCAGTTACAAACCGCAAGGCAGCATAATAGACTACATCCAGTTTCTGTCACAGTTTCACAGTGTAGGTTTTTTTACTGTTTAACTCACTCCCCTGTTTTTCCAGATTCTGCCACTAATCAGCCAGAGATCCACTCATTCCCTTCACCTGTGCTTCCCCACCCAGCTCCACACCTGGTTTCCTCATCAGCAGTTCCCCTCATATACCGGCCCATTTCCACCTTCTAGTTTGCCAGATTGTCGTGTGCTTTTGCCCCGCTTTCCAGCCTTCCTGATTTCTGTCCTGTTCCTGCCTGCCTTCCTGCCTGCCTGTAACCCTGCATGACTCCCGGTTTTTGATTTTTGCCTGCCCCTTTGGACTTGTTTGCCTGATCTGCCTGTCTGCCTGGTTTGACCCCTGCCTGCCTTGGACCCGATTAAAGCCTCTTGGACTCTGATTCTGCCTGGTGTTGTGCATGTGGGTTCTCTGTCCTGTCTGAGCCGTGACAGTACAATCTGGCCAAGACTGAACCCAGCCAACATGGACCTACCACTGAAGGAAGAGGATTTGTGGGATTTTTTTTATGGGGACCAAGTGGCGTTCTACCACCGTACGGTGAAGGGTACGGGGACATGCCCCCAGTTCCGGCCTGTTGCTGTTCCCGAGGTGGTCCCAGACCCACCCCAGACCCTTCCCCCTTTCTGGGGAACACGCCTGGCTCTGGGTGGGCCCAGGAGCCTGCAGGCTCATGGGAGGCAACGACGAAGGCGTCAGCCCCAGCCCCAGCTTGCTCCAGCTCCACCTCCTGCTCCGGCTCCTGTTCCGGCGCCCCGCATCCTGTCTGCTCCTGTTCCGGCTCCCCGCGTCCTGTCTGCTCCTGTTCCGGCTCCCCGCGTCCTGTCTGCTCCTGTTCCGGCTCCCCGCATCCTGTCTGCTCCTGTTCCGGCTCCCCGCGTCCTGTCTGCTCCTGTTCCGGCTCCCCGCATCCTGTCTGCCCCGGTTCCTGAGGCGATCCTGGATGGACCTGCCGCAGTCCCAGACCGAACCCCTGACCAGCCTGCCGCAGTCCCAGACCGACCCCCTGACCAGCCTGCCGCAGTCCCAGACCAACCCCCTGACCAGCATGCCGCAGTCCCAGACCGACCCCCGGACCAGCCTGCCGCAGTCCCAGACCGACCCCCTGACCAGCATGCCGCAGTCCCAGACCGACCCCCGGACCAGCCTGCCAAGCCCCCAGACCGACCCCCGGACCAGCCTGCCGCAGTCCCAGACCGACCCCCGGACCAGCCTGCCAAGCCCCCAGACCAACCCCCGGATCCGCCTGTTACGCCCCAAGGGCGACCCCCCGAACTGCCTCACCGGTCTGCCCGGCACCGAGGACGGCCCCCGGAGCTTTATGTGTTGGCCGGGGCCCTCCTCCGGGACCCCTCCTCCCGCCCTGGGTGGGGGGTTTTGGGACATCTGGAATCTGTCCCTTGAGGGGGGGGTTCTGTCACAGTTTCACAGTGTAGGATAGGTTTTTTTTACTGTTTAACTCACTCCCGTGTTTTTCCAGATTCTGCCACTCTAATCAGCCAGAAGTCCACTCATTCCCTTCACCTGTGCTTCCCCAGCCAGCTCCACACCTGGTTTCCCTCATCAGCAGTTCCCCTCATATACCGGCCCTTTTCCACCTTCTTGTTTGCCAGATTGTCGTGTGCTTTTGCTCCGCTTTCCAGCCTTCCTGATTTCTGTCCTGTTCCTGCCTGCCTGCCTGCCTGCCTGCCTGTAACCCTGCATGACTCCCGGTTTTTGATTTTTGCCTGCCCCCTTGGACTTGTTTGCCTGATCTGCCTGTCTGCCCGGTTTTGACCCCTGCCTGCCTTGGACCCGAATAAAGCCTCTTGGACTCTGATTCTGCCTGGTGTTGCGCATGTGGGTTCTCTGTCCTGTCTGAGTCGTGACAGTTTCTTCAAAAGAAATGAAGATGCATGCATGTTTATTTGATTGGATCCCCATTAGCAGCTGCACAGCAGCTACTAATCTTCCTGCGGTCCACCCGTAAGTTCACAGAGTGATGAAAAAGTTCAACTAAAATACAAATTATAATGATGTGGAAAAACTTACACTAATGATGACCATTGCAGCAATAATTAAAACTATGATAACAATTAAGTAAAATTACAAAACACAAAAAAACAGAAACAACAAGAAAAAAAATACTACCCAATAATAATAATTGTTAAATAAAATGAAACAGAAATAATTATCTCATACTGTACATCAACTTAAGGAATAAAACAAAATAAAACGGTAACAACAGTCTTAATCATCATCATCAGTGAGTGTGTAAGTGTGTGTTTTTCTGCCCGTGCCCTCGTCGTGTGCCTTCTACCTATTACTATGGGCTGTCAGATGACATTTCAGTAGCCTCTTGAAACCCAGTTTTGTTTTTCTTTGGTGATGGTTTCTGGCAGTGCGTTCCATGATGACCCGGCTCGATACAACACAGTACTTTGCATAGCGTCCTTTTTTGCTTTAGGCAGTTGGTAACAACCTCTTGTGGAATGTCTGGTTTTATAAGTATGTGTGTCAGAACATAATGTAAGTGGATTATATAGACAGATGGGATGTTTTGACAATCTAATTTTCCTTAAGAACACAAGGAGTGACATTGAACCTGAACCTGTCGGCCAGAACCGTCTCCACTTCTCTTATCAACACGGTAAATCTAGGTTTATGGGATGTGAAGTCGGTACATTCTGGTCTTAATTGCGCAGCGTCCCGTCTGTTCTAGGGTAACGGTCACACACAAGGGTTTCCTGGACGTGGAATCAGCTCGAGTCTGAAGTCAGATCGTTTGTCAGCAGATGAACTTTGGACCAGAACTGTCCTGCTTGGTCCTTGTGTTTTAAGATAAGAAATAAGATAAGATTGTTCTTTATTTCTCTCTGAATGGGGAATTTTTTTTCACTTTGTGCAGCAGCAGTAAACTCAACACACACATGCAGGGGAGGGTAAAAAAAGTAAAAAAAAATGATTACCAAATATAAACAGTATATACATTGGAAATAAAAATAAAAAGTAGTGCAGGACGGGAAAGATGTTATTACACATGTTATTATTGGCCGGGTTTCCCAGATCCGACCTCTCTTAAGGATTTAAGAGAGGTTCAAAGAAGGTTTCACTTAAGAGAGAACCCTAAGATACGGGTGTTTCCCAGATAACTTCTTAACACCGTCCTTTAGTTTCGCTTTTTCAGAAGCTCTTTGGAGGAGCTGTCCGGTTCTGAAACCAAATCAATCGATGCCAGGTAAATCGATCACAGATCACTATCAGCGCATTTTCACACACAGCACTGCTGCCTAACGCACTAATTCCCTGCTGCCTGTGCGTTATAATGAAAAATTAAGATGATAAATATAATAATATAATTATTAAATGTGAAAGATGGACGAAAGGAGAAATTACTGTAACTTAACGATCATTCAGCATATAGGACCACATTGTATCCTCCTGACTAGTAAAACAGAATCCTATTTAGCTGCTTGACCGTTTTCACCATTGCAATTATCAACGTTGTATTTGCGGATGTTTGGAGACACAGCGGGTGTGGAGACCAGTGTTGGGACTAACGTTATTTAGTAACGGGTTACAGTAACGCCGTTAGTTTTGCGGTAACTAATACTCTTACGCATTACTTTTTAAATTCAGTCACAAAATTACCGTTACCAAACGAAGCTTTTTTCCCCGCACGCGGAGACCAGAGGAAACGTAGTGTGTGTGCATTCAAAAACATGACGGTCATGGCGAGCCAAGAGAAGGCGAGTTTCGCAACGTGGAATTACAGCAATTCCTGGTTTTTCGCAGGGGTTATGTTCCAAAAAGAACCCGTGATAAGTGAAATTCTTTTTACAATTAAAAAGGCTTCAAATGGCAGAGATCAGCACCGCCTCGCACGTATTCCACTGCTCTTCTGATGCTGCTGCATCCCGACTCTGTAGCGTCTTTTTATCCTAAACCCCGCGGTGCAGGTGTGTTTTTTCAAGAGAAGAAAATAGTTACGGGTCGTTTTGTCGCTCTTTTTTCTTCTGGGCAAAAAGATTCCTATAAACCGACACCATGGATTATATGTGAGACTGTAATGAACGATTCATCAAAGGCTCCTGTTCTTGAGCTGCTGCTGAAGCTCATTGGCCGTTCTCAGCTTGTTGCTAAGCAACCAACGTTATTGACACAGGAAGTGAAGAAGCGGGTAGACTGTTTAGAATGAAGAACACGATGCACAATTGAAATCCATACAGAACCTGCTGAAATGAAGGCTAGAGGGCATTAATGGGAGCATTTAAAATAATGTTTTTATTGAAAGTAACTAAAAAGTAACTTTTCATAGTAACACATTACTTTTTGGTCTAAGTAGCTGAGTTACTGAGTTACTTTTTAATGAAGTAACTAGTAACGGTCACTATTTTTCAGTAACTAGCACAACACTGGTGGAGACGCAGCGCTGCTCCTCAATGCACTAATTCCCTGTCATCACACATGTAGGTGCTCGGGCACGGCGCAGGAGGATCGGTGTCACGGCTGCATTGTTTTAATATCTCATTGCTTGGTGTGATATTGATTTGCCTGACGCGGCTGGATCTGTGAGTCTTTGTTCACTAAGATGGTTGTAAAGACTAGGTTACTGAGTTACTTTTTAATGAAGTAACTAGTAACAGTAATTAGTTACTATTTTTCAGTAACTAGCACAACACTGGTGGAAACGCAGCGCTGCTCCTCAATGCACTAATTCCCTGTGTAGCCCTGTGGCTCTTATTTCATTCCTTTATTTAGAGGTTAAAATGTTTTAGGTAATAATAAATAACAGTTCATAAGGTGTAACTATGTTTAAAATTGCTGTAGTATAACATGTTAAAAATTCATTCTATTTACAGTTAAAAAGTCTGAGAGTAAAGGGTTTTGTTGGTGTTAGTTTTACAATTCCTAGTGGTTATAGGCACAAAGAGCAGGAGCCAGTGTTAATTTTTGGTACAGTGGAGCATCCTCTCATTTTCTCATCTTTGGCCACCAGCCCTGAGCCAATCCTGTCCTCACTTCGTTCAGGTAGGAGGTGCTTAGCGTCAACTCAGGCGTATCAATGATATATCGGCAGAGCCGTTTTCGCTGCGTCGAGCAGAAGAGCTGTATGCTGAAGCCTATAGTAAAATTAAAATAAGAACATTCTAAACTCCCAAGACTGACAAAGAGTCGTCGTGTAGTGGATGTGTGTGTACTCTGAGAAGCTGCCAGAGGTAAATTGATGTGTTTTATGTACTTACTGTTTTTGAAATGTGTAAAAACGAGCTAAAATGCTAATCGCTGCTAGCCGTTAGTTTAACATGCTCATAGACTTTTATCTTGTTGATTTTGCATTGCGGCTAGCAATTGCTAATGGTGTTTATATACTGTGAGTCTTTGCCACGAGTTAGCCTGTGGTGTTAGAATTAAAAGGAGTTATTTGGTTCAGGACTGGACATTTGCCGTATGGGAGTGAGGGAGGACCAGGAGAGCCCTGGACCGTGAGAGACTGAAGCTGCTGTACTTGAGAGCACGTGTTCCTGCCTGGTGGAGCTGCCCGCTTCATCCTGACCGCCGAAACTACATCGTGCCTTTCTGCCCTTTTCCCCCATCCCCACATCTCTGACTGTCGGATTCGTGAGTACCCTTGCACGTGCTGTTTTATTTTATGCTGGTAACCCAGTGAATCGGCCTTTCGTTTTTGGCCTCACCGCTCACGAGCATCGACCGGGCCTGCAACGCTTTATTTTATTTTTCATTTTCTTTAATAGCCCGGTGTGAGTGTGTGTGTGAGTGTGGGCTGTGGGTATCGGGACTTATGGTCATTTTCATTCATTCACTGATTTAATGTGGGTCAAAACTGTGAGTTCCTTATTGGGTTTTTGAACTTTGTTACCAGTACACCTTTAAAGGTCAACAGTGGACCTGTTAACTAATTTGACTACCTTTCATAATTGTTTAATAAATAACTGTTTGCTAAAAATAAATCTGTGTTTTGATTATAAAGTTAATACTTTGTAGTTATTTGAAATATAAAGACATTTTAAAGGGGAAGTACCTAATCTGTGCTACTTCTTAGATATCAGTGGAGGCACCGCCAGATTATTTCATATTGTTATTCAGGTCTGTGGCAGGTTGCAGGATTGGGGCGTGGTCTGCAGGGGAGAGAGGGAGTGCGGGGGAGTGGCGCACAGGTGACGCGGCTAGAACAGCTGATGGTGCACAGGTGGGTCTAATCACTCTCTGTGTATTTCAGTAGGTGTGCGGGCCCTGGAGACGGAGAAGGATGGAAGCAGAGCAGAGCGCGAGCGAAGCTCCGCTGGAAGTGCTGGTGCACGTGTTGCCTCCAAAACAGTATAAAGAACGTTAGAAATAAAGACGTTTCTGCACGATCCCGGTATCCGCTGTTCTGTCTGTGACCCCCGTAGCAGCGATACCTGTTACAGTGGCGCCCAACGTGGGGCTCAAACCCAAGACCCTGAGATTAGACCACGTTCCGGAGCCAGGCCGAGCGGCAGACCGCCACCCTGGAGGAGCTGGCGGCTCAGCAGGCAGGCAGGGGGGGTCGCCCGGCCGCTCCCTTTGCGGGGGTGGTCCTGCAGAAAATGACGGGGACGGACGACCCCCTAGCTTTTCTAGACACCTTTGAGGCGGTGGCGGAGGCCTGTGATCGGAGTGGGCGGTGCGCCTGCTGCCGCTCCTGTCAGGGGAGGCGCAGATGGCGGCTCTCGCCCTCCCAGCGGCAGCACGCGCCACCTACGGCCAGGTGCGGCGGGCGGTGATGGACCGGCTGGGGCGATCCCCGGAGGACTACCGCCGCCGGTTCCGGGAGCTCCAGCTGGGGCCGACGGACCGGCCCTTCACCTTCGCTCACCAGCTCCACGACGCGGCAGTGCGGTGGCTGAGACCCGACAACACGGAGGGGGAGAAGCGGCTGATGCAGCAGGTGGTGATGGAGCAGTTTCTGCAGGGGCTCCCCACCCGGACGGCGGCGTTGGTCCGCTGCCATCGCCCGGGGACCCTGCAGGAGGCCATCACCCTCGCGGAGGACCACCTGGCGGTCCATCCGGCGGTCGCAGCAGCGGCGGGACCAGCAACGCGTCCCATTCCTGCGCCGCGCCGGAGGTTCGCCGCGGCGGGTGGTCCGCCAACAACCATCAAGGCTTCTCCTTTTCTCCCTCCCCAGAGCTCGCACACGGTTCCGCCCGCGCCAACTGACCCGACGGGGGCCCCTCAAACGCCTGGGCAGGGCTGCTGGCGGTGCGGCCAGCCCGGACACATCAGGCGGGAGTGCCCGCTGATGGAGGTGGGCCAGGTGATCCGGGTGGCCGGTCCGCCGGCATCCTCCCCGGACTCAGGAGGGACTTACCGGGTTCCGGTAAGGATCCGTGGGGGTATAAACTCGGCCTTGGTGGATTCTGGCTGCATGCAGTCGGTAATTCACCAAAGCCTGGTGCGACCCGAGGCTTTGATGAATGTGTCGTCCTGGGTGGAGGTGGTGTGTGTTCACGGTGATGTGCATAAGTCCCCGTGGTGCCAGAGGAAATTCGACACGAGGGGAAAAAGCATAGAGTAAAGGCCGCGGTTAGCTCCCGCCTTTTGCATCCTCTGATTCTAGGACTCGATTGGCCGGGGTTTGGAAATTTGGTGAGTCAGTGTGTGGGGATGCAATCACGGCAGACAGGGACATGCGGTATGTGCGCTGTGCTCAGCGGTGACGCAAGGTCGTCCGACGCTGCAGACGGAGAGGGAGAGGGACCAGCGGAGGCTCCGGCGGAGGCTCGGCGGGACCCGCTGCACTCTATGGAAGATTTTCCACTCGAGCAGTCTCGTGACGATACGCTCAGCCTTCGACCAAGTGATACAAATTGATGGTCACAAAGTGCACCCTGATGCAGCGCTCACATATCCGCACTTTGCGTTGAATAGGGACAGGTTATATCGAGTGAGCTGTGACACTAAATCTGGCCGGATTATTACCCAGTTGTTGGTACCGAAGAACCGGGAAATGGTTTTCCAGGCGGCTCATTACAACCCGATGGCTGGGCACATGGGGTGCGACAAGACACTGGCCCGCATAATGGACCGATTTTATTGGCCGGGCATTTGGGGGGAGGTGCGCCGCTGGTGCGCCTCCTGTCCCGAATGCCAGCTAGTTAACTCCCCGGCTGTGCCAAAAGCGCCTTTGCAGCCGTTGCCATTAATGGAGGTTCCATTTGAGCGGGTCGCCATGGACCTCATCGGCCCATTTCAGCGGAGCGCACGGGGATATCGCTTTGTACTAGTCCTGACGGATTATGCAACACGTTATCCAGAGGCAGTGCCGCTGCGCACCATCTCGGCAACGAGTGTGGCGCGGGCGCTGCTTCAGGTCATCTCCCGCGTCGGGATCCCAAAAGAGATTCTGACGGACCAAGCCACTCAGTTTATGTCACGAACACTGAGGGAACTTTACGGATTGCTGGGCATTACGTCGGTTAGGACCTCCGTTTATCATCCCCAGACGGATGGTTTATGTGAGCGTTTTAACCGGACGCTTAAGGCCATGATCCGTAAGTTCATTCACGAGGACGCTCGGAATTGGGATAGGTGGCTTGATCCTCTGCTGTTTGCAGTGCGTGAGGTTCCCCAGGCCTCGACAGGGTTTTCCCCCTTTGAGCTGCTGTTTGGCAGAACACCACGTGGGGTTTTGGACCTGGTTAAGGAAAACTGGGAGGATGGTCCAAGCCCCAGTAAAAATGAGGTTCAGCACGTCCTGGAGCTGAGAGCCAAACTCCATACACTGGGGAGGCTGTCACGGGAGAATTTGCTCTCAGCCCAGGAGCAGCAACAACGGCTGTACAACAGAGGAGCCAGGCTGAGAAATTTCACTCCGGGAGATAAAGTACTTGTATTGCTGCCCACTTCTAGCTCCAAATTACTCTCCAATTGGCAAGGGCCCTTCGTGGTCACACGGCGAGTGGGGGACGTGGACTATGAGGTGGTGGGTCCTGACAGGGGTGGAGCGACACAGATGTATCACGTCAACCACCTTAAAGCATGGAGAGAGGCGGTGCCGGTCGCTCTGGTGACGCAGGTAAGAGAGAGAGATGAGTTGGGACCTGAGGTGCCAAACTCGGCAAATCCAGCCTTGCTCGCTTGTGGGGACCAGCTCTCCGCGTCCCAGAGGGCAGACCTGGCCTCGTTGCAGCAGCGGTTTGCTGATGTGTTCTCTCCCTTACCAGGACGCACTAACCTCATAGAGCACAAGATTGTGACACGCCCAGGGGTGACGGTGCGCTCACGTCCCTATCGTCTGCCTGAACACAAACGCAAAGTGGTGAAGGCTGAATTGGACGCCATGCTGGCAATGGGGGTAATAGAAGAGTCCCACAGCGGCTGGTCTAGTCCCATCGTTCTTGTGCGCAAGAAAGACGGGTCTATACGCTTCTGTGTGGACTACCGCAAGGTGAATGAGGTGTCACGTTTTGACGCGTACCCGATGCCTCGGGTCGACGAGCTCCTGGATCGGCTGGGCACGGCTCGCTTTTTCACAACACTGGATTTGACCAAGGGCTACTGGCAGATTCCCATGTCTCCAGAGTCTAAGGAGATCACGGCTTTCTCCACTCCGTACGGTTTGTACCAATTTCGCACACTTCCGTTCGGCTTGTTCGGGGCCCCTGCCACGTTCCAGCGTCTCATGGACAGAGTGCTGCGCTCGCATGCTGCGTATGCTGCCGCCTATCTAGATGATGTCATCATCTACAGCGACAGCTGGGCGGAGCATGTGCGGCATGTGGGTGCAGTGCTCAGTTCACTGAGACAGGCGGGGCTCACGGCCAACCCGAAGAAGTGTGTGGTTGGACGGAGGGAGGTACGGTATCTGGGGTACCACTTGGGAGGCAGGCAGGTGCGTCCCCAGGTAGATAAGACAGCTGCGATTGCGGCCTGCCCAAGACCCAAGACCAAAAAGGAGGTTAGGCAGTTCTTGGGGCTGGCGGGGTATTACCGGCGGTTCATTCCGGACTTTGCCGACCTGTCCAGCCCCCTGACTGACCTGACCCGAAAGGGTGCCTCAGATCCGGTCCAGTGGACGGAGCAGTGCCAGCAGGTGTTTGAGAGGGTAAAACAGGCCCTCTGTGGGGAGCCGCTCCTTTATACTCCTGACTTTTCTCTCCCTTTTGTCCTGCAGACTGATGCCTCGAACAGAGGGCTGGGGGCCGTTTTGTCCCAGCAGGTGGAGGGGATGGACCGCCCCGTGCTATACATCAGCCGCAAGCTGTTGGAGAGGGAGGGGCGGTATAGCAAAGTGGAGAAGGAGTGCCTCGCCATTCGGTGGGCGGTCGGCTCCCTGCGCTACTTCCTCCTGGGACGCCGATTCACCCTCTGGTCGGATCATGCTCCCCTCCAGTGGCTCCATCGCATGAAAGATACCAATGGGCGGATAACACGTTGGTATCTGGCTTTACAGCCCTTTAATTTAAAAAAAGTGGTTCACAGGCCGGGGGCTCAGATGGCGGTCCCTGACTTCCTCTCCCGTTTGGGATTCATATAAACCGTTCTGCTTCGCACACGGCGACGCGGTTGATTTGCAGCGAGAACATGCTGTATAGCAGCCAAATTATCAAATAAATTATATTCATGATGAAGTAAGTAGCTGAGTTACTGAGTTACTTTTTAATGAAGTAACTAGTAACGGTAACTATTTTTCAGTAACTAGCACAACACTGGTGGAGACACGCAGCTGCTCCTCAATGCACTAAATCCCTGTCATCACACATGTAGGTGCTTGGGCTCGGCAGGAGGATCGGTGTCACGGCTGCCTGGACAGCCCGGTCCGACAGCACGTCCAGGGGACTGAAGTGCTGACGCACCAATGCGTTCATAAAAACAGTTCTGCTTCGCGCACGGCGACGCGGTTGATTTGCAGTGAGAACATGCTGTATAGCAGCCAAATTATCAAATAAATGATATTCATGATGATCATTTTATTTGTGCGTAATGCATAAAGCATATACAGGAACACACTTGTTATTCCTTGTTTTTCTTTTTTTTCCATTTGCTGTCACCAATGAATGCTAAACAATATAAATCTAAAATATAAAATAGATCAAAATTTGTGCGGGGTGCATTGTTTTAATATCTCAGTGAACGCAGCGTTTGACAGCGTGGGAAAAATCTCACCACTACCGCCTAGCTTACCGGATACCTTCTCCACACCTTGCTGCCGGAGCTTTTTTTCTGTTCTCCCCGGCTACACAATGCCAGCTCTACCGTGTGAGGAAAACAAACTCCTAACACGTGCAAACAAAAGGATCACCGACCTGGAGGATGATGTCAGACGACTCCACGAGGATCTGAAGAAGAAGGACTCCCTGCTCTCCAGCGTCATGAAGGTGGCGGCCAGGCAGTCCAGAAAAATATCCGAACTGAGCGCGGCCCTCCTGGATACAGCCGTGTGGGACCCTTCCACCTGTCCACGGCCCTCCTCCTGCTCCACACCGAACCGCGAACCACCCTGGTCTGAAGTGGTGATTCGCGGCCGCAAGAAGCACTCAGGCAGGGCCGCCTCTCCTCCTCCTCCGCTGAGCCTCTCCAACCGCTACACGGCTTTGTCTTCGGATGAAAATCCGGTCCATCCGGCTGATGTCCCGTCACCTGCGGTTCCACCTGTGCACCCGAAAACAGCGCCGGCCGACACCACAGCCCCTCCACCGTCAGATGGCGACACCCAGGAGCCTCAGCGACGTTCTTCCTCATCCCGGCCTGCGACCTCCTCTGCCCGGCGGGAAATCCTGAGGGAAGCCGTGCTCCGACGCTCCGGGGGCCCTCCTCGTCCTCGTCCGGAGCCGGCAGGGAGTCCCCCTTCTTCGTCTGATGCCGCGGCCACAGCCTCACCACCTCACCCGTCTACCCGGGCACTCAGCGGGGACCTTGCATCCCCCAACCGTGAGTTCCCACAACTTTCTTCTCCTCGCCCCCTCTTCTCCCCAACCACACTGATCGTGGGAGACTCAATATCCCGGAATATTTGGTTATTCAACGCAGCCACACATTGCTTCCCTGGAGCCACAGTCCCGGTGATTCTGGGTAAACTCCCCGCTCTGCTGCAGTCCCTTCCATCCACCATTACTCGCGTCATTGTTCATGTGGGATCCAATGATTGCTCCAAACTGCGCTCTGAGCTTTTAAAAAAGGATTTTAATGAGCTGTTCACCTTCTTGAAAGACTGTGGGAAGTCCATTTTTATTAGGTACAGCCGACCACTCCTAGAACCTAATTGAGATTTCTCCCAAAACATTTGGCGTTGTCGGCAGGATTGAAGGAAACTGGTTTATGTTTCATTGGGTGGCTGCGGTATCAAAAATGTTTTTGTAAAGATAAGACTATTGAAAAAAACTGATCAGGATTAGAAGACTGATTGATGTTTTATTGAGAGTTTGCGGAGCAAAGATGTTTAAGCGTGAAGATAAGTGTGAATTTGTTTTCCTGCGGGATGGAGGGGGACGCCCCGAGTCCTGGGATGTTTTGAGAAGGGAGCAGGAGCTGCAGGCACAGGCAGAGATTGAGCTGTGTGCAGCGCTGTGCAAACATCAACATGCTGGTGAGCGTAACATGGAAGTTTGTGTGCATGCGTTTGTAACCCGTACTGATTACGGTGATCAGTGCGATCTTGAGAAGTGGGCTGATCGATATCGAGCCTTGATATTGGTAAAAGATTTAGACAGTCTGACTGACTGGGGAGCCGTAACACGCCCACAGAGGGGCGTATCCACACCGAGACAGCAGCCTCAACAGGTCCGGGGGGGGAACCAGGACGGGGGGGCCCTCTGGAAAGGTTGTTCGGGGCACTCTGATTAAAGCTTGAGTCCCCTCTGTTGACATTGATCGCAGAAAAGTGATTAAAAATCTCCTGTGTGAGCACTGGATTAGGTCCTTTTATTCTTTTTTGTTTTGAGAGGTAAAAGAATCCAAAACGAGAAAGTACGGGCCACATCCCGATTTGCCAGAGGAATGTTGCTAGGAATTTGGCTGAGCCCCAGTTATTAGAACTCAAAAATGGTATTGGAATAAATCGGTACAAAAAGTGGTGGCTCTGGTTGGCACAGAAACCTTGTTTTTGATTTATTGTGGTGGTGGTTATTACATTTTATCAGATTTAATTACTCTGATCATCGTCCAGTATTTTGGACGGCTGTGCCGTAGTTTCGTGGGAGATGCCAAGAAGAAAAAAAAAACGCCTTTTTTTTTTTCTCCACGAAGGAAAAGTTGATCAAGCGAGCACTCCTAAGTACCCCCTGACTGAGTTAGATTTAACAGGAACATTCAACAGTAGTTTGCAGGTCTGAATTTAATGTAGATTTCTTATAAATTAGTGTCCAAAGGGAAGGAAATCTGCACACTTGTCTGTATAAGATTGTGACGTAATCCACTAAGAGAAGTTGGAATTGAGTATTTGTGTCAGGAGTGACCAATGGTGTTGTAGCTGTTTGCCCGTGATTAGAATCTTCTCAGACGTGGTTGTTAATGAATAAATGTATTCAAGTTACGTGAACACAATTGTAAAATTAGATAAGTATCGTTAATTTAGCTCATGCCGAACTGTTAGTGAGTTAAAGTGAGTTATGAGTGTGGTGGCAAAAATTGTTGTTCAAAAAGAATGTCAGGACACCTCAGCTGTCTTTCGAAGATTTTATGAAAAGAGGACAAACATTCAATTGAATGGAGCCACACAGTCCAACCGATCACACAAACCGTCAGTCCTGAGTGAGCTGAAGAAGATTAGGGACAGGTTATTTTATACTCGGGAGCTGGAAAAGACAAAACATCACCCATCACCCTGGCAACCGTGCCAGGCTCTGTGTCAAAGGAACATGACCTCGGCATAGGAATGAAAACAGGCAACAGACAGTGTTATACCAAAATTTTCCATTACATTCCACCCCTTTTAGCATTTTTATGCTAAACCATAATAAAATAGGAAATTTTGCAATAACCTACCCCGCGACCAATATGCTCTGTCGTGCACCAGCCAAACGCTAGCACACCCATTCTCCAACGCGGGAGTTACAGAAACCCCGACAGAGGATCTTAGGTCACGGGTACAGAAGAGCCAAAACCTCTCCCTCCACTAGAAAAAGGGGGAGAGTCAAAAGACTCAATCTGTCTAGCTACCCTATCATAGATAAGGAAGGAAAAAACCCCCGTAGGGGAAAAACCCATCATGGAATATAAACTAATCTACTTCAAACAATACCAAAACAAATCACATTCAGCACAATAGTCCATGAAGGGAAAAGGAGAAGAGAAAAAATCAAAGGCACTGTGTGACTATGCAGTTCAAGGATAAAATGAGATAACATGTAAAATAATAATAATAATAATAATAATAAAAAAAATGACAAAATTCTCCATATGTCCTGGCAAAACCCTCCATGTTTTAACCCACCGTACCACGGGGCTAATGCTTGATTTCCTCACATCCTGTCAACAGGACATAACAGCTCATAATCAGTTCAAAACAGTATAAATGAGAAAGAAAAAAAAACATCATCAACCTGAGGAAGGATTAATGCAGAATATAATTCAAAACAGCTCTTCTTCCTCCATGGAAGGAGGAACCCACTCATCATTGTGGTCCATCTCCTGGGCAAACCGTCCAGGTGCGGTGGGAATGGCAGAAGCTACTAGTTTCTTCACCCATGGCACAATAAAACACAGAAAAACACACAAACCCAAAAGAATAGTCAGTTCAGAGGTTGAACAGCGCAGTTTCCCACCCTGAAATGGAAAACCAGGACCTCCTCTGCAAATGCAACAATTCATTCAGGTGTCCGACAACATGTGTCACATTGATCCCGTTGGTCAGCTGCCTCGTCACAGTGGTCATGGTACGGAACCATATGTTGTCCTGTAGCTGCAACGCCGTGTTGGTCGTGTTGTTCGTGTAAACAGCAGCCCTTCTCACCAGCCAAAGAGGGGCAAGTGCCGCCTCAGAATCGTGGTCAGGGGGAGGTGAGATTGTCGTGCAGTTGGTCTTGGTCTTGGTGACGTGTGATCGTGCAGGCTCTCCAACAGCAGCAGAAGCAACCTCACCCCTATGGAGACGACCAGCAGGACGCTGGTCGCCACCCTTAGGCCGCATCCGAACTGCCTAAGGGGATGGTACGGCCGTGGCCTCTCGATCAGGTGCATGGCGTGCGCGTGGATCAGGAACCCGTCGGCAGTGGCTGGCGTGGATCCACGTGGTACGTCTCTCTGCAACCTCGACTGCTGTCTCCGTCACCAGAAGCACTTGGAACGGTCCATTCCACCTCCGAGCTTTCCAGTGTTTACGTCTGAAGTCTTTGACCACGATGTAGTCTCCACTCCGAGGTCATGGAGTTTCGTCTCTGCCAGTTTGAGGAGGGCTGTCTTAACCTGCTTGTTGATATCAGACAAAACAGACGACAAGGTTGCACAATATCGTAACATTTCGTCTTCACAAAGGCCAGTTTCTTGCTGCTGCTTGCTCTTAAACGGGCCCAATCCCTGTTTAAAGGTCTCTTGAAACAGGATTTCAAAGGGGCTCAGGCCATTTTTGCTTCTCTGGCATGCCACATTAGCACCACATTAAGCTGGGTGGTAGGAGCAATGTTGTCTTATATCTACGCCCATGTACTCACCGACCTGTTTCAGTGCCGTGCTCACAAACGGAGCGCCATTGTCTGAACTGATTTTCGCCAGAATCCCCCGCCTGGGAATTATCAGGTGCATCAAAGCCTTGGCCACTGCCGCGGAGTCCTGTCTTGTTGTGGGAAAAGCTTCAATCCATTTAGAAAACATGCAAATGATAACCAAAACAAACTTTTTGCCTTCACTGGGTGTAAGTTCAATGAAATCCATCTGCAAATGTTGAAACGTCTGTCTGGTGGGGGCGAGTTGTGTCTTCATATTCACTCCTATTGCGTATTTCACTCACCATCCCCCACCCCTTGACACATGAAACCGTGTGTCAATTAAGCAAAGTGAGGGAAAAAATTCTTGGGGAGACATGGCCGGCCGTCGGGCCCCATTCACACCCTGTTAATTACCCTGCAGTCTGCATCCTCCCAGGACCATATTTCAGTGTGCAAAGCCCATGGTCGCAATTCACCAATCTCAACTGAGGTCACAGCCGAGGACGGAAGTAGCAGGGAGACAGCTCGTACTTTTAGAGACAAAGGTTGTTTGGACGCAGTTTCTTTTGCAGCTGCGTCAGCTTGAACATTTCATTGAGAGACAAAATCAGATTGTTAGTTGTCATCACATTTACACACAGCAATTTGTGTAGGCAGCAACATTGTATCCACGTGATGCGCTATGGGTCTACCTGTGGAAATAAAAAAAAACGTATCGGGAACAAAAGCCCCATAAAGCAAAACCTGCAATGTCATAGCATGTAGCAGGAGGCCTGGAAGCAGAACCAACAACAAAAAAGATCAAAGTCAGCATTGTCAATTGCAACATCACTCAAATTCAGGTCTTGGGGAACAAATAGATGTTAGCGTTGTCACACTAGCGTGGTTCTCCATCATCCGCTGTTGGCAAAAGGGTAAGGGTTAAGAACTTGCTGTAGCACTTGAAGTCACGTAACTGTTAGGAATCAGGCGGGCGAGGTTTTCTTCCCCAGCCCAGCTGGTGCTGAGTGGCACTCTGAGCGCACACCTGCAGCTCGTCAGCCTCATCAGGAGGAAAGCTTAAAGAGCGGGGGCTGCGAGTTGTTGGGTGTAGGTTTGTCTTGTAACATTGGTTAACTTTGGAAGGCGATTAGTTAGTGGTTTACTTATGTTCTGAGCCTGTTTATTTTCCAATTCCTGTGAGGAAGGTTTTTGTGTTCTTTTTTGAAGTGAGGTTTTTTGTCCTTCCATTTTCTGTGGATTACCTGTGGGGGTTCTTTTGGTTCAGAATTAATTTAGAGTTAGATTAGAATTTTGGCTAAAATTACTCCTGTTTTGTGTCGTGCAATTGGGTTCCAAGAAAACGATCCCTAACAGTAACCCCCCTTTCCGTCCACAGTCTGGGCGAAAGGTCGTGAACAGTCAGGCAGTCCAGGTATTGGAGGCGTCTGTAACGTCAGTTTCAGGTCAGTGAAGGTGTCGTCAGCCTCGTCAGTCCAGGTACCAGGGTCTGATGCTTGTAGGCCTTCTCCATGGGCAATTGCTGCCAATGGTGCCTCAATTTCCGCATAATGCGAGACCCACTGTCGACAATACCTGGTGGAGCCCAGAATTTACATCATTTGTTTCTTAATTAGGCCCTGCGATGGACTGGTGACCTGTCCAGGGTGTAACCCCTGCCTCTCACCTAAAATAAGCTGGGATAGGCTCCAGCAGACCCCCGTGACCCCGCAAGGGATAAAGCGGGTAAGATAATGAATGAATGAATGTTTCTTAATTACCAGTTCTGGCGTTTCTCCTTTTGAATGGCCGTAATTCTGCCAGGTGAGAGGGATCTGCCCTCCCCCGAAATGACATGACCCAGAAACGCAACCCTTGTGGCAACAAACTGCAGTTCGGACAGGGGTTGATGCCCCAGTTCAGCCAAAATGGGTCAACAGGTCCAGAGAAGCTTTAACGCACACGTCTCAGGACTCACTCGCAACCAAGATAACAACAACATACTGCAATAAGCACTTCCAACCTGCCCCTCAGAGCCAATGACAGTAGGCTCATGAACACTATATGGGTCAACGACATGGCATGCATATTTTGGTGTCCGGGTGCATTATTTCCCTTTAAAATAACTTTAATCAATTTATGACATATATCACGTTATTCTATAAAACCTATTTAGTTTGAATACCTTTCAGGTACATTCAGATAATATATGTTACTTTACATTTCGGCATCTCAAACCCCCAAAATGTCAAATGGTACAACCAATGTAAAACTAGGAAAATGTGATTTTATCATAAAACTCCCTATGCTATTTAAAAAATTATATGTATGAACTTGACAGCCAAGGTAGCCAATACAGGTGTCCAAGTAGAAGCCCGTCTAATTTAAAATTAGCTGTAAAAGTCAGGTGGCACAACTGATGTCAGGTGGTGCGACCACATAAAACATTCATTTAAACCAATAAATAATAGGTTAAAGTGAACAAATGGGTGACAACTATGATGTGAATAGATATTGTATTAAATGCATTCATTTGTATATTTGTATACTTATTATTCCGTCTTTAAATGTAAAATTGGACGCTAAAGATACTAAATACCTGGCCACTGGAATGCAATAATCTTAAAATATTGTAGATACAACAGAGTTCTTTTAAAAATACCTTCTGCGGAAGCCTTATTTGTCATTGACCCATATCCAAAAAAAAACACAGGGCACTCATTTTACGGGACGAAACCCACTCCTGACGAAACCGTCAATCAACAGTATGTGACTTCACGACAGACAAAATAAAGGAAAATGATTGATATGTAACATGTTTTTCACAATCATACACAGCTCAACGGCAAGAATCCCATTTCCATACAACAAAAACCAGGGTCGTTGCCCTATAGATGCAGGTTTAAAAACACTAAAATACCTTTGTTTGAAGCTTTCACATACATGTACGTGTACACTACATTTCAAATGTTTGGAAAATGGCCAAAAATATCTTTATTATAAGTATTTTAAAAATGGGCTACTCAAAGGCCTTATACGTCCTTGACCCACAATCCGGTTCAAATACAGTATCACAAAAGTAACCTGCAACCATTCGAACAGTAAATCAACCCAATTCTGACAATTCCACATCATCAATTCCCCACACAGGGAAAAGAACGAGTAAAAACTATTTTACTTGTATCCATTTAACAAAAAAAAAAAAAAAATGTCAACAGAAAGGAAAACGAGACAACATCTCTCTCCCATCCACGCAGCCTCACGTGAACGCTCCCTGCGTGAACGCGCAGTCAGACAAGCGACACGGAGCTTACACACCCACACACACCCACGCGTTTACACACGCACACACAGAGCGCAGGCGCATCAGCAGTTAATGCTGAATTTCACATACATGAGGGGGTTCACAATCTCAACATCTCTGTTTATGTCTTTCAGGCTCATGTCAACATAGTAAAGTATCAACATAGTATCTTCACGAAGCCACGCCATCAACATCCAAGTTGATCTGGCAATTTAAATCCCTAGCTAAAAAAGGGGGGGGTCCCAGACCCCCGAAGGTCCCTGACCTTCAACTCAACCCCCTCAGTGGGACTCAAACCCACTTTAATGCATTTACAGGAATCCCCAATTCAATAAACAGTTTCAGTCATGAACACTAGACAAAAAATATTGGACAGGACAACCATTAGCCAAAACAGGCAAACAAAAGTTCCCATTCCCCTAGATCCATCGAGAGGAGTGTCTCTTACGTCAGCTACCCCTCTTCCTTGCTGGTCACCGGGTCTCCCAGACTCCTGCTGGTCACCAGGTCTCTTGACCCCCGGTCGAGCCGACCCCACACGAGTGAACGTATAACATATTACCATCAAAACAAACGTGTAACAGTTTACCATCAAAACAACAGTGTAACATTTTACCATCAAAACAAACGTGTAACATTTTACCATCAAAACAACAGTGTAATATTTTACCATCAAAACAACAGCAAACTAAATTTTAGCATCAAAACAACAGCAAACAAAATTTTACAATCAAAACAACAGCAAACAAAATTTTACCATCAAAACAACAGCAAACAAAATTTTACCATCAAAACAACAGCAAACAAAATTTTACCATCAAAACAACAGCAAACAAAATTGACTGTTAGGATGGACTGGAATGCCGAGCAAAAAATAAATAAAACTAAAACGTTCTACCGGAACCTGACAGAAAATAGTGTGTGAATTCAGGTCGAATCCATTTCACTTCTAGTCCATTTATATCACCTCATCTTATTTGTACCTCATTTTTAATTAACCGGGAATGAGGCGTACCAGTCTGGCATGTGATGCAAGAGTTTTCCTGCTGCAGAATAAACAAAAAGTATAAACCAGCCCCTGCAACATTGTTCTAACAGCTGAAAGTATTATAATGAAGCCTCTAACTCTCTAACAGTTCGGCATGAGTAAAATTACCGATACTTATTTAATTTTACAATTGTCTTCACGTAACTTGAAGTTTTTTATTTATCAATAACCACGTCTGAGACGATACCAATCACGGGAAAGCAGCTACAACAGCATTGGGGTGCGTACCCACACGTCATGAATAACCTCCCCTGACACAATACTCAATTCCAACGTCTATTAATAAATTACGTTATAATCTTAAATCATAACCTAATCTTAAACAGACAAGTGCTGATTTCCCTTCCCTTTTGACATTAAACATAAAATCCAGACCTATTAAATGAAAAACAAGGTTCTTGTGTGTATGTGTATTTAGTATTCAGGTGCTCACGTGTTCTGCAGACCTCACAGCACAGCCGGCCTCTGCGTTTCCACCGGACACCTCACCGGCTCTCCTCGCCACCCCTAGACAGTCCGGCCCCCCTTTTCTCCCGTTGCCTCCTTCAGCCTTTTGCAGCAATAGTCTCACAATTTTCCTGGCGAAACGCAGGCTCTCTGCCAGTCAAAAATGTCCTTTTCAGCACTTTTCCTCATCTCTCCGATGGGTGAAACGGGTGAAGATGGGGGAGGGGTGCTCCCACGGGTGGAGTTGGGGGCAGTGGGGGGCAAACAGACGCAGCTGGTTGAAGTCCAGGCGCTGGTGAGCTCTGCCTGAGGTCCCGGCGCTAGTTGGGGGGGCGGGTGGGGCGGGGGGCGCAGAGTCCAGACCGGGTCCAGCTTCACACACTGGGGCACAGTCTGTTTGGGTGTCTGCCTCACTCAGCAACGTCTAAATCTATCTAAATTTGTTTTTCATTCTTCTTTTTAGCGAGTGATAACTGGTCTAACCTGCAAAGCGTCCAGCTGTTTAACGCTCAGGCTTCCTGTTTCTCGTGTTTTCTTTATTTTGGGAATTTAAGTTGTCTGACCCACAGCTCCGACAAAGGTTGTGGGTTCTATTCTTTTCCATAATTAACTATCATATATCTCACATTTAGTGCTGAAAAATCTGGTCCTTCGGAAAAATTACTCCCAGAAGGCTTATTGAAAAACTGGCCTCCACAACTGATTATTTGATCCTCTCAGACATGTTGCGAGTCTAAATTTTCAGAAGGAGAGAGGAAAAAAAAAAAAAAAACACAAAAAAAACAACACCATGGCTAACCAAGGTCTTCCGCTTATCAGGGTTTGTGACGTCACAACAGCCGGAAACACTCGCGCAGCTCTTTCACAGAGAAAGTTGGATTAAAAATATATTAGAAAAAGTCACGGTTCAGATTTGACTGGAGTCCTGCATCTTTTAAATTCTACCAGGTATACTTCGGATTACCCACTTAACTCAAACCGGGTTCTAGACGCAGAAGCCCACGACATAATCAACAGGAAAACATTCCAACTCCAATTATTTCTCAAAATTATTTGTTATCCTCCAGACAGTCAAGATTGTAAGCCAGACATTAACAGACAGCTCAGAGCACAAACACAAATCCTCCGACTCCTTCTAGGATTGGATGAGGCATCCTAGCCGCCCCCAGACCCCGTCTGGCATACTCGGATTCCCCGAATCCAGAGCCCTCAAGTTCCCGACTTGAAGTAGTCTCCCTCTCAAACCACGGCTACAGAAGCACTCGTGATCCGTCACGTCTGGCGACCCACAGCTGATGTCGTACCGAAAGGCGAGTCTTTTTCTCTTAAACAAAATTCCCTCATCACCTAGAATTGAAAGGCATTCTACGACGCCCCCAGACAAATCTGGCCCCTCGATCACTAACTCCTAGGTTAGTAACAAACAAAATTCCTTCATCACCTAGAATTGAAAGGCATTCTACGACGCCCCCAGACCTAGTCTGGCCCCTCGATCACTAACTCCTAGGTTAGTAACAAACAAAATTCCTTCATCACCTAGAATTGAAAGGCATTCTACGACGCCCCCAGACCTAGTCTGGCCCCTCGATCACTAACTCCTAGGTTAGTAACAAACAAAATTCCTTCTTCCACTAGAATTGATAGGCATTCTACGACGCCCCCAGACCTAGTCTGGCCCCTCGATCACTAACTCCTAGGTCAGTAACAAACAGCCCAAGGTCCTCAAACCCTGGCTGGACCAGCCCTCCCCGGTTCCAAATACTTGGACCACCGGCAACATCAGCAGAATAGGCAGAGAGGAGACGTTAGCGCGCACCTTATTTCGGCCGTTTTCTTTCCAAAACTCACCCAAAAGAACAGCGAGGCGTTTCTGAAGCCACCGGGTTCGTTCGACCCCAGTCGGTGCGGGGACCTTCCCAACCCCCCTCCGGACGAGAGGCCCTCACTCGACCTTCACTTGATGGGGGAGTACGAGGTTGTTGCATGCTTAAAACACCTTCGATTCCGGAGGAGAGAAGGAAAAAATCCGGCACAGATGAGGTCCCATCTGGGTCGCCAAATTGTGGTGGCAAAAATTGTTGTTCAAAAAGAATGTCAGGACACCTCAGCTGTCTTTCGAAGATTTAATGAAAAGAGGACAAACATTCAATTGAACGGAGCCACACAGTCCAACCGGTCACATGAACCGACAGTCCTGAGTGCGCTGAAGAAGATTAGGGACAGGTTATTTTATACTCTGGAGCTGGAATAGACAAAACATCACCCATCACCCTGGCAACCGTGCCAGGCTCTGTGTCAAAGGAACATGACCTCAGCATAGGAATGAAAACAGGCAACAGACAGTGTTATACCAACATTTTCCATTACACCAGTAGCAGTAGGTTAGCACCAGTAGTAGCATGCTAGCAGCAGGCTAGCACCTGTAGCAGCAGGTTAGCACCAGTAGTAGCAGGTTAGCACCAGTAGCAGCAGGTTAGCACCAGTAGCAGCAGGTTAGCACCAGAAGCAGCAGGTTAGCATCTGTAGTAGAACGTTAGCACCAGTAGTAGCAGATTACCACCAGTAGTAGCAGGTTAGCACCAGTAGCAGCAGGTTAGCACAAGTAGTAGCAGGTTAGCAGCAGGTTAGCACCAGTAGTAGCAGGTTAGCACCAGTAGCAGCAGGTTAGCTCCAGTAGCAGCAGGTTAGCATCTGTAGTAGCAGGTTAGCACCAGTAGCAGCAGGTTAGCACCAGTAGCAGCAGGTTAGCACCAGAAGCAGCAGGTTAGCATCTGTAGTAGCAGGTTAGCACCAGTAGCAGCAGGTTAGCACCAGTAGCAGCAGGTTAGTAACAGGTTAGCACCAGTAGTAGCAGGTTAGCAGCAGGTTAGCACCAGTAGCAGCAGGTTAGCACCAGTAGCAGCAGGTTAGCACCAGTAGCAGCAAGATAGCACCAGTAGTAGCAGGTTAGCACCAGTAGTAGCATGTTAGCACCAGTAGTAGCAGGTTAGCACCAGTAGTAGCATGTTAGCAGCAGTAGAAGCATGTTAGCAGCATGTTAGAACCAGTAGCAGCAGGCTAGCACCAGTAGTAGCAGGTTAGCACCAGTAGCAGCAGGTTAGCACCAGTAGTAGCAGATTAGCAACAGTAGTAGCATGTTAGCAGCAGGTTAGCACCAGTAGTAGCAGGTTAGCACCAGTAGCAGCAGGTTAGCACCTGTAGTAGCAGGTTAGCACCAGTAGCAGCAGGTTAGCACCAGTAGCAGCAGGTTAGCACCAGTAGCAGCAGGTTAGCACCAGAAGCAGCAGGTTAGCATCTGTAGTAGCAGGTTAGCACCAGTAGTAGCAGATTAGCACCAGTAGTAGCAGGTTAGCACCAGTAGCAGCAGGTTAGCACAAGTAGTAGCAGGTTAGCAGCAGGTTAGCACCAGTAGTAGCAGGTTAGCACCAGTAGCAGCAGGTTAGCTCCAGTAGCAGCAGGTTAGCACCAGAAGCAGCAGGTTAGCATCTGTAGTAGCAGGTTAGCACCAGTGGCAGCAGGTTAGCATCTGTAGTAGCAGGTTAGCACCAGTAGGAGCAGGTTAGCACCAGTAGTAGCAGGTTAGCACCAGTAGTAGCAGATTAGCACCAGTAGCAGCAGGTTAGCACCAGTAGCAGCAGGTTAGCGCCAGTAGTAGCAGGTTAGCACCAGTAGCATCAGGTTAGCACCAGTAGTAGCAGGTTAGCACCAGTAGTTGCAGGTTAGCACCAGTAGCAGCAGGTTAGCACCAGTAGCAGCAGGTTAGCATCTGTAGTAGCAGGTTAGCACCAGTAGGAGCAGGTTAGCACCAGTAGTAGCAGGTTAGCACCAGTAGCAGCAGGTTAGCACCAGTAGCAGCAGGTTAGTAACAGGTTAGCACCTGTAGTAGCAGGTTAGCACCAGTAGTAGCATGTTAGAACCAGTAGCAGTAGGTTAGCACCAGTAGTAGCATGCTAGCAGCAGGCTAGCACCTGTAGCAGCAGGTTAGCACCAGTAGTAGCAGGTTAGCACCAGTAGCAGCAGGTTAGCACCAGTAGCAGCAGGTTAGCACCAGAAGCAGCAGGTTAGCATCTGTAGTAGAACGTTAGCACCAGTAGTAGCAGATTACCACCAGTAGTAGCAGGTTAGCACCAGAAGCAGCAGGTTAGCATCTGTAGTAGCAGGTTAGCACCAGTAGTAGCAGATTAGCACCAGTAGTAGCAGGTTAGCACCAGTAGCAGCAGGTTAGCACAAGTAGTAGCAGGTTAGCAGCAGGTTAGCACCAGTAGTAGCAGGTTAGCACCAGTAGCAGCAGGTTAGCTCCAGTAGCAGCAGGTTAGCATCTGTAGTAGCAGGTTAGCACCAGTAGCAGCAGGTTAGCACCAGTAGCAGCAGGTTAGCACCAGAAGCAGCAGGTTAGCATCTGTAGTAGCAGGTTAGCACCAGTAGCAGCAGGTTAGCACCAGTAGCAGCAGGTTAGTAACAGGTTAGCACCAGTAGTAGCAGGTTAGCAGCAGGTTAGCACCAGTAGCAGCAGGTTAGCACCAGTAGCAGCAGGTTAGCACCAGTAGCAGCAAGATAGCACCAGTAGTAGCAGGTTAGCACCAGTAGTAGCATGTTAGCACCAGTAGTAGCATGTTAGCACCAGTAGTAGCAGGTTAGCACCAGTAGTAGCATGTTAGCAGCAGTAGAAGCATGTTAGCAGCATGTTAGAACCAGTAGCAGCAGGTTAGCACCAGTAGTAGCAGATTAGCAACAGTAGTAGCATGTTAGCAGCAGGTTAGCACCAGTAGTAGCAGGTTAGCACCAGTAGCAGCAGGTTAGCACCTGTAGTAGCAGGTTAGCACCAGTAGCAGCAGGTTAGCACCAGTAGAAGCAGGTTAGCACCAGTAGCAGCAGGTTAGCACCAGAAGCAGCAGGTTAGCATCTGTAGTAGCAGGTTAGCACCAGTAGTAGCAGATTAGCACCAGTAGTAGCAGGTTAGCACCAGTAGCAGCAGGTTAGCACAAGTAGTAGCAGGTTAGCAGCAGGTTAGCACCAGTAGTAGCAGGTTAGCAGCAGGTTAGCACCAGTAGCAGCAGGTTAGCACCAGTAGCAGCAGGTTAGCACCAGTAGCAGCAGGTTAGCACCAGAAGCAGCAGGTTAGCAGCAGGTTAGCACCAGTAGTAGCAGATTAGCAACAGTAGTAGCATGTTAGCAGCAGGTTAGCACCAGTAGTAGCAGGTTAGCACCAGTAGCAGCAGGTTAGCACCTGTAGTAGCAGGTTAGCACCAGTAGCAGCAGGTTAGCACCAGAAGCAGCAGGTTAGCACCAGTAGTAGCAGGTTAGCACCAGTAGTAGCAGGTTAGTACCAGTAATAGCAGATTAGCACCAGTAGCAGCAGGTTAGCACCAGAAGCAGCAGGTTAGCATCTGTAGTAGCAGGTTAGCACCAGTAGTAGCAGATTAGCACCAGTAGTAGCAGGTTAGCACCAGTAGAAGCAGGTTAGCACAAGTAGTAGCAGATTAGCAGCAGGTTAGCACCAGTAGTAGCAGGTTAGCACCAGTAGCAGCAGGTTAGCTCCAGTAGCAGCAGGTTAGAACCAGAAGCAGCAGGTTAGCATCTGTAGTAGCAGGTTAGCAGCAGTAGTAGCAGGTTAGCACCAGTGGCAGCAGGTTAGCATCTGTAGTAGCAGGTTAGCACCAGTAGGAGCAGGTTAGCACCAGTAGTAACAGGTTAGCACCAGTAGCAGCAGGTTAGCATCTGTAGTAGCAGGTTAGCACCAGTAGTAGCAGGTTAGCACCAGTAGCAGCAGGTTAGCACCAGTAGCAGCAGGTTAGTAACAGGTTAGCACCTGTAATAGCAGGTTAGCAGCAGTAGTAGCAGGTTAGCACCAGTAGTAGCATGTAAGCAGCAGGTTAGCACCAGTAGCAGCAGGTTAGTAACAGGTTAGCACCTGTAGTAGCAGGTTAGCAGCAGTAGGAGCAGGTTAGCACCAGTAGTAGCATGTTAGAACCAGTAGCAGTAGGTTAGCACCAGTAGTAGCATGCTAGCAGCAGGCTAGCACCTGTAGCAGCAGGTTAGCACCAGTAGTAGCAGGTTAGCACCAGTAGCAGCAGGTTAGCACCAGTAGCAGCAGATTACCACCAGTAGTAGCAGGTAAGCACCAGAAGCAGCAGGTTAGCATCTGTAGTAGCAGGTTAGCACCAGTAGTAGCAGATTAGCACCAGTAGTAGCAGGTTAGCACCAGTAGCAGCAGGTTAGCACAAGTAGTAGCAGGTTAGCAGCAGGTTAGCACCAGTAGTAGCAGGTTAGCTCCAGTAGCAGCAGGTTAACATCTGTAGTAGCAGGTTAGCACCAGTAGCAGCAGGTAAGCACCAGTAGCAGCAGGTTAGCACCAGAAGCAGCAGGTTAGCAGCAGTAGCAGCAGGTTAGCACCAGTAGCAGCAGGTTAGTAACAGGTTAGCACCAGTAGTAGCAGGTTAGCACCAGTAGCAGCAGGTTAGCACCAGTAGCAGCCGGTTAGCACCAGTAGCAGCAGGTTAGTAACAGGTTAGCACCAGTAGTAGCAGGTTAGCACCAGTAGCAGCAGGTTAGCACCAGTAGCAGCCGGTTAGCACCAGTGGCAGCAGGTTAGCACCAGTAGGAGCAGGTTAGCACCAGTAGTAGCAGGTTAGCACCAGTAGCAGCAGGTTAGCAGCAGTAGCAGCAGGTTAGCAGCAGTAGCAGCAGGTTAGCACCAGTAGCAGCAGGTTAGCACCAGTAGCAGCAGGTTAGCACCAGTAGGAGCAGGTTAGCACCAGTAGTAGCAGGTTAGCACCAGAAGCAGCAGGTTAGCAGCAGTAGCAGCAGGTTAGCACCAGTAGCAGCAGGTTAGCACCAGTAGCAGCAGGTTAGCACCAGTAGCAGCAGGTTAGCACCAGTGGCAGCAGGTTAGCACCAGTAGGAGCAGGTTAGCACCAGTAGTAGCAGGTTAGCACCAGTAGCAGCTGGTTAGCACCAGTAGTAGCAGGTTAGCACCAGTGGCAGCAGGTTAGCACCAGTAGCAGCAGGTTAGCACCAGTAGCAGCAGGTTAGCACCAGTATTAGCAGGTTAGCACCAGTAGTAGCAGGTTAGCACCAGTAGCAGCATGTTAACACCAGTAGTAGCATGTTAGTACCAGTATTAGCATGTTAGCACCAGTAGTAGCAGATTAGCAACAGTAGTAGCATGTTAGCACCAGTAGTAGCAGGTTAGCACCAGTATTAGCAAGTTAGTACCAGTATTAGCATGTTAGCACCAGTAGTAGCAGGTTAGCACCAGTATTAGCAAGTTAGCACCAGTATTAGCAGGTTAGCACCAGTAGTAGCAGGTTAGCACCAGTAGCAGCATGTTAACACCAGTAGTAGCATGTTAGCACCAGTAGTAGCAGGTTAGCACCAGTAGCAGCAGGTTAGCACCAGTAGTAGCAGGTTATCACCAGTAGTAGCAGATTAGCACCAGTAGCAGCAGGTTAGCAACAGTAGCAGCAGGTTAGCACCAGTAGTAGCAGGTTAGAACCAGTAGCAGTAGGTTAGCACCAGTAGTAGCATGCTAGCAGCAGGCTAGCACCTGTAGCAGCAGGTTAGCACCAGTAGTAGCAGGTTATCACCAGTAGCAGCAGGTTAGCACCAGTAGCAGCAGGTTAGCAACAGTAGCAGCAGGTTAGCACCAGTAGTAGCAGGTTAGAACCAGTAGCAGTAGGTTAGCACCAGTAGTAGCATGCTAGCAGCAGGCTAGCACCTGTAGCAGCAGGTTAGCACCAGTAGTAGCAGGTTAGCAGCAGGCTAGCACCTGTAGCAGCAGGTTAGCACCAGTAGTAACAGGTTAGCACCTGTAGTAGCAGGTTAGCAGCAGTAGTAGCAGGTTAGCACCAGTAGCAGCAGGTTAGCACCAGTAGTAGCAGGTTATCACCAGTAGCAGCAGGTTAGCACCAGTAGCAGCAGGTTAGCAACAGTAGCAGCAGGTTAGCACCAGTAGTAGCAGGTTAGAACCAGTAGCAGTAGGTTAGCACCAGTAGTAGCATGCTAGCAGCAGGCTAGCACCTGTAGCAGCAGGATAGCACCAGTAGTAGCAGGTTAGCACCAGTAGTAGCAGGTTAGCACCAGTAGCAGCAGGTTAGCACCAGTAGCAGCAGGTTACCACCAGTAGTAGCATGTTAGAACCAGTAGCAGTAGGTTAGCACCAGTAGTAGCATGCTAGCAGCAGGCTAGCACCTGTAGCAGCAGGTTAGCACCAGTAGTAACAGGTTAGCACCTGTAGTAGCAGGTTAGCAGCAGTAGTAGCAGGTTAGCACCAGTAGTAGCATGTAAGCAGCAGGTTACCACCAGTAGTAGCATGTTAGAACCAGTAGCAGTAGGTTAGCACCAGTAGTAGCATGCTAGCAGCAGGCTAGCACCTGTAGCAGCAGGTTAGCACCAGTAGTAGCAGGTTAGCACCAGTAGCAGCAGGTTAGCACCAGTAGCAGCAGGTTATCACCAGTAGTAGCATGATAACAGCAGGTTAGCACCAGTAGTAGCAGGTTAGCACCAGTAGCAGCAGGTTAGCACCAGTAGCAGCAGGTTAGCACCAGAAGCAGCAGGTTAGCATCTGTAGTAGCAGGTTAGTACCAGTAGTAGCAGGTTAGCACCAGTAGTAGCAGGTTAGCACCAGTAGTAGCAGGTTAGCACCAGAAGCAGCAGGTTAGCATCTGTAGTAGCAGGTTAGCACCAGTAGTAGCAGGTTAGCACCAGTAGTAGCAGGTTAGCACCAGTAGTAGCATGTAAGCAGCAGGTTACCACCAGTAGTAGCAGGTTAGCACCAGTAGCAGCAGGTTAGCACCAGTAGCAGCAGGTTACCACCAGTAGTAGCAGGTTAGCACCAGTAGTAGCAGGTTAGCACCAGTAGCAGCAGGTTAGCACCAGTAGTAGCAGGTTAGCACCAGTAGTAGCATGTAAGCAGCAGGTTAGCACCAGTAGCAGCAGGTTAGCACCTGTAGCAGCAGGCTAGCACAAGTAGCAGCAGGTTAGCACCAGTAGTAGCAGGTTAGCACCAGTAGCAGCAGGTTAGCACCAGAAGCAGCAGGTTAGCAGCAAGTTAGCACCAGTAGTAGCAGGTTAGCACCTGTAGTAGCAGATTAGCACCAGTAGTAGCATGTTAGCAGCAGGTTAGCACCAGTAGTAGCATGTTAGCACCAGTAGCAGCAAGATAGCACCAGTAGCAGCAGGTTAGCACCAGTAGCAGCAGGTTAGCACCAGTAGCAGCAGGTTAGCACCAGTAGTAGCAGGTTAGCACAAGTAGCAGCATGTTAGCACCAGTAGTAGCAGGTTAGCACCAGTAGCAGCAGGTTAGCACCAGTAGCAGCAGGTTAGCACCAGAAGCAGCAGGTTAGCATCTGTAGTAGCAGGTTAGCACCAGTAGTAGCAGGTTAGCACCAGTAGTAGCAGGTTAGCACCAGTAGTAGCAGGTTAGCACCAGTAGCAGCAGGTTAGCAGCAGTAGCAGCAGGTTAGCACCAGTAGCAGCAGGTTAGCACCAGTAGCAGCAGGTTAGCACCAGTAGGAGCAGGTTAGCACCAGTAGTAGCAGGTTAGCACCAGAAGCAGCAGGTTAGCAGCAGTAGCAGCAGGTTAGCACCAGTAGCAGCAGGTTAGCACCAGTAGCAGCAGGTTAGTAACAGGTTAGCCCCAGTAGTAGCAGGTTAGCACCAGTAGCAGCAGGTTAGCACCAGTGGCAGCAGGTTAGCACCAGTAGCAGCTGGTTAGCACCAGTAGTAGCAGGTTAGCACCAGTGGCAGCAGGTTAGCACCAGTAGCAGCAGGTTAGCACCAGTAGCAGCAGGTTAGCACCAGTATTAGCAGGTTAGCACCAGTAGTAGCAGGTTAGCACCAGTAGCAGCATGTTAACACCAGTAGTAGCATGTTAGTACCAGTATTAGCATGTTAGCACCAGTAGTAGCAGATTAGCAACAGTAGTAGCATGTTAGCACCAGTAGTAGCAGGTTAGCACCAGTATTAGCAAGTTAGTACCAGTATTAGCATGTTAGCACCAGTAGTAGCAGGTTAGCACCAGTATTAGCAAGTTAGCACCAGTATTAGCAGGTTAGCACCAGTAGTAGCAGGTTAGCACCAGTAGCAGCATGTTAACACCAGTAGTAGCATGTTAGCACCAGTAGTAGCAGGTTAGCACCAGTAGCAGCAGGTTAGCACCAGTAGTAGCAGGTTATCACCAGTAGTAGCAGATTAGCACCAGTAGCAGCAGGTTAGCAACAGTAGCAGCAGGTTAGCACCAGTAGTAGCAGGTTAGAACCAGTAGCAGTAGGTTAGCACCAGTAGTAGCATGCTAGCAGCAGGCTAGCACCTGTAGCAGCAGGTTAGCACCAGTAGTAGCAGGTTATCACCAGTAGCAGCAGGTTAGCACCAGTAGCAGCAGGTTAGCAACAGTAGCAGCAGGTTAGCACCAGTAGTAGCAGGTTAGAACCAGTAGCAGTAGGTTAGCACCAGTAGTAGCATGCTAGCAGCAGGCTAGCACCTGTAGCAGCAGGTTAGCACCAGTAGTAGCAGGTTAGCAGCAGGCTAGCACCTGTAGCAGCAGGTTAGCACCAGTAGTAACAGGTTAGCACCTGTAGTAGCAGGTTAGCAGCAGTAGTAGCAGGTTAGCACCAGTAGCAGCAGGTTAGCACCAGTAGTAGCAGGTTATCACCAGTAGCAGCAGGTTAGCACCAGTAGCAGCAGGTTAGCAACAGTAGCAGCAGGTTAGCACCAGTAGTAGCAGGTTAGAACCAGTAGCAGTAGGTTAGCACCAGTAGTAGCATGCTAGCAGCAGGCTAGCACCTGTAGCAGCAGGATAGCACCAGTAGTAGCAGGTTAGCACCAGTAGTAGCAGGTTAGCACCAGTAGCAGCAGGTTAGCACCAGTAGCAGCAGGTTACCACCAGTAGTAGCATGTTAGAACCAGTAGCAGTAGGTTAGCACCAGTAGTAGCATGCTAGCAGCAGGCTAGCACCTGTAGCAGCAGGTTAGCACCAGTAGTAACAGGTTAGCACCTGTAGTAGCAGGTTAGCAGCAGTAGTAGCAGGTTAGCACCAGTAGTAGCATGTAAGCAGCAGGTTACCACCAGTAGTAGCATGTTAGAACCAGTAGCAGTAGGTTAGCACCAGTAGTAGCATGCTAGCAGCAGGCTAGCACCTGTAGCAGCAGGTTAGCACCAGTAGTAGCAGGTTAGCACCAGTAGCAGCAGGTTAGCACCAGTAGCAGCAGGTTATCACCAGTAGTAGCATGATAACAGCAGGTTAGCACCAGTAGTAGCAGGTTAGCACCAGTAGCAGCAGGTTAGCACCAGTAGCAGCAGGTTAGCACCAGAAGCAGCAGGTTAGCATCTGTAGTAGCAGGTTAGTACCAGTAGTAGCAGGTTAGCACCAGTAGTAGCAGGTTAGCACCAGTAGTAGCAGGTTAGCACCAGAAGCAGCAGGTTAGCATCTGTAGTAGCAGGTTAGCACCAGTAGTAGCAGGTTAGCACCAGTAGTAGCAGGTTAGCACCAGTAGTAGCATGTAGGCAGCAGGTTACCACCAGTAGTAGCAGGTTAGCACCAGTAGCAGCAGGTTAGCACCAGTAGCAGCAGGTTACCACCAGTAGTAGCAGGTTAGCACCAGTAGTAGCAGGTTAGCACCAGTAGCAGCAGGTTAGCACCAGTAGTAGCAGGTTAGCACCAGTAGTAGCATGTAAGCAGCAGGTTAGCACCAGTAGCAGCAGGTTAGCACCTGTAGCAGCAGGCTAGCACAAGTAGCAGCAGGTTAGCACCAGTAGTAGCAGGTTAGCACCAGTAGCAGCAGGTTAGCACCAGAAGCAGCAGGTTAGCAGCAAGTTAGCACCAGTAGTAGCAGGTTAGCACCTGTAGTAGCAGATTAGCACCAGTAGTAGCATGTTAGCAGCAGGTTAGCACCAGTAGTAGCATGTTAGCACCAGTAGCAGCAGGTTAGCACCAGTAGCAGCAGGTTAGCACCAGAAGCAGCAGGTTAGCAGCAAGTTAGCACCAGTAGTAGCAGGTTAGCACCTGTAGTAGCAGATTAGCACCAGTAGTAGCATGTTAGCAGCAAGATAGCACCAGTAGCAGCAGGTTAGCACCAGTAGCAGCAGGTTAGCACCAGTAGCAGCAGGTTAGCACCAGTAGTAGCAGGTTAGCACAAGTAGCAGCATGTTAGCACCAGTAGTAGCAGGTTAGCACCAGTAGCAGCAGGTTAGCACCAGTAGCAGCAGGTTAGCACCAGAAGCAGCAGGTTAGCATCTGTAGTAGCAGGTTAGCACCAGTAGTAGCAGGTTAGCACCAGTAGTAGCAGGTTAGCACCAGTAGTAGCAGGTTAGCACCAGTAGCAGCAGGTTAGCACCAGTAGTAGCAGGTTAGCACCAGTAGCAGCAGGTTAGCACCAGTATTAGCAGGTTAGCACCAGTAGTAGCAGGTTAGCACCAGTAGCAGCATGTTAACACCAGTAGTAGCATGTTAGCACCAGTAGTAGCAGGTTAGCACCAGTATTAGCAAGTTAGTACCAGTAGCAGCAGGTTAGCACCAGTAGTAGCAGGTTAGCACCAGTAGCAGCAGGTTAACACCAGTAGTAGCATGTTAGCACCAGTAGTAGCAGGTTAGCACCAGTATTAGCAAGTTAGTACCAGTAGCAGCAGGTTAGCACCAGTAGTAGCAGGTTAGCACCAGTAGCAGCATGTTAACACCAGTAGTAGCATGTTAGCACCAGTAGTAGCAGGTTAGCACCAGTATTAGCAAGTTAGCACCAGTAGCAGCAGGTTAGCACCAGTAGCAGCATGTTAGCACCAGTAGTAGCAGGTTAGCACCAGTAGTAGCAGGTTAGCACCAGTAGCAGCAGGTTAGCACCAGTAGCAGCAGATTAGCACCAGTAGTAGCAGAACTAGCAGTGACTTATGTGTCCACTACAGGGCAAATAAATGCATTTAAATGCAGTAACTTATATGTCCACTAGAAATCAAATAAATGCATTTAAATGTATAATTTATGTGTCCACTAGAGGGCAAAGAAGTAATTTTAATGCAGTAATGTATGTGTCCACTAGAGGGCAAATAAATGCATTTAAATGCAGTAATTTATATGTCCACTAGAGGGCAAATAAATGCATTTAAATGTAGTAATTTATGTGTCCACTAGAGGGTAAATAAATGCATTTAAATGCAGTAACTTATATGTCCACTAGAAATCAAATAAATGCATTTAAATGTATAATTTATGTGTCCACTAGAGGACAAATAAGTAATTTTAATGATGTAATGTATGTGTCCACTAGAGGGCAAAGAAGTAATTTTAATGCAGTAATGTATGTGTCCACTAGAGGGCAAATAAATGCATTTAAATGCAGTAATTTATATGTCCACTAGAGGGCAAATAAATGCATTTAAATGTAGTAATTTATGTGTCCACTAGAGGGTAAATAAATGCATTTAAATGTAATAATTTATATGTCCACTAGAGATCAAATAAATGCATTTAAATGTAGTAATTTATATGTCCACTAGAGAGAAAATAAATGCATTTAAATGCAGAAACTTATATGTCCATTAGAGGGCAAAGAAGTAATTTTAATGCAGTACTGTATGTGTCCACTAGAGGGCAAAAAAATGCATTTAAATGCAGTAATTTATATGTCCACTAGAGGGCAAATAAATGCATTTAAATGTAGTAATTTATGTGTCCACTAGAGGGTAAATAAATGCATTTAAATGTAATAATTTATATGTCCACTAGAGATCAAATAAATGCATTTAAATGTAGTAATTTATATGTCCACTAGAGAGAAAATAAATGCATTTAAATGCAGAAACTTATATGTCCATTAGAGGGCAAAGAAGTAATTTTAATGCAGTACTGTATGTGTCCACTAGAGGGCAAAAAAATGCATTTAAATGCAGTAATTTATATGTCCACTAGAGGGCAAATACATGCATTTAAATGCAGTAATTTATATGTCCACTAGAGGGCAAATACATGCATTTAAATGCAGTAACTTATATGTCCACTAGAGGGCAAATAAATGCATATAATTGTAGTAATTTACATGTCCACTAGAGGGCAAATACATGCATTTAAATTCAGTAACGTATATGTCCACTAGAGGGCAAATAAATGCATTTAAATGTAGTAATTTATGTGTCCACTAGAAATCAAATGAATGCATTTAAATGTAGTAATTTATGTGTCCACTAGAGGGCAAATAAATGCATTTAAATGTATAATTTATGTGTCCACTAGAGGGCAAATAAGTAATTTTAATGCTGTAATGTATGTGTCCACTAGAGGGCAAATAAATGCATTTAAATGCAGTAATTTATGTGTCCACTAGAGGGCAAATAAATGCATTTAAATGTAGAGATTTATATGTCCACCACAGGGCAAATAAGTAATTTTAATGCAGTAATTTATGTGTCCACTAGAAATCAAATAAATGCATTTAAATGCAGTAACTTATATGTCCACTACAGGGCAAATAAATACATTTAAATGCAGTAATTCATGTGTCATCTAGAGGGCAAATAAGTAATATTAATGCAGTAATTTATGTGTCCACTAGAGCAGAGCCGTGGGTCATCTGGTACCGGGCCGCACAGAGAGAAAAAATAATTTCTGTAGAATCCCCTGATGATGGATGACTTTCAAACTGATGGTTCACGATGTTTTTATTCCTTGGATGTAAATACACAGCAAACACACCGTAAGAGCTATAAAGGAATACAATAAAATAGAGTTAATCTTTCTACATTCATATGTCATAAGTTTCATTTAACTTAAATACAGACCGACGCAGCTGCTCGCTCGGTAATAACTATAGCCTGACTTATGGTTCTGCGTTACACCTTAGGTCAGGCAGATTCCTTGGTGAACAAAAAAGTCCTACTGAAGGCATCAGGTGACTGAGGTGCTTTCAGGTGTGTGTGTGTGTGTGTGGGGGGGGGGGGGGGGGGGTTCCACAGGTGAGGGGCAGCTGAGCAGAAAGCTCGGTCCCCCAAGGTCCCAAGATCAGTCTTTTTGGTTTTGAGCAGGTTTTGATTTCCAGAACGGAGGGAGTGAGTGGCGGTTGGGGGTGCGGTGAGTTCTTGGAGGTATGATGTTACTGTGAAGGTCCTTCAGGCCCTCCAGGTTCTTCAGGTCCTTCAGGCCCTCCAGGTCCTCCAGGTTCTTCAGGTCCTTCAGGCCCTCCAGGTCCTCCAGGTTCTTCAGGTCCTTCAGGCCCTCCAGGTCCTCCAGGTCCTCCAGGTCCTTCAGGCCCTCCAGGTCCTTCAGGCCCTCCAGGTCCTCCAGGTCCTTCAGGCCCTCCAGGTCCTTCAGGCCCTCCAGGTCCTTCAGGCCCTCCAGGTTCTTTAGGTCCTTCAGGTCCTCCAGGTCCTCCAGGTCCTCCAGGTCCTCCAGGTCCTCCAGGTCCTCCAGGTCCTCCAGGTCCTCACAACGCTCAGCTTCACAGCCGATCATCCAGCAGCTGTGTATGTTTAAGAGTTTAACAGGCAGTTGACGGAAAGACCCAAAGCAACTTTAAGCACCAGACGGGGCCCATATACAGGTAAGACGGGGCCCATATACAGGTAAGACGGGGCCCCTGTACAGGTAAGACGGGGCCCCTGTACAGGTAAGACGGGGCCCATATACAGGTAAGACGGGGCCCCTGTACAGGTAAGACGGGGCCCCTGTACAGGTAAGACGGGGCCCCTGTACAGGTAAGACGGGGACCCTGTACAGGTAAGACGGGGCCCCTGTACAGGTAAGACGAGGCCCCTGTACAGGTAAGACGGGGCCCCTGTACAGGTAAGACGAGGCCCCTGTACAGGTAAGACGGGGCCCTATACAGGTAAGACGGGGCCCCTGTACAGGTAAGATGGGGCCCCTGTACAGGTAAGACGGGGCCCCTGTACAGGTAAGACGAGGCCCCTGTACAGGTAAGACGGGGCCCTATACAGGTAAGACGTGGCCCTATACAGGTAAGACGGGGGCCCCTATACAGGTAAGACGGGGCCCTATACAGGTAAGACGGGGCCCTATACAGGTAAGACGGGGCCCTATACAGGTAAGACGGGGCCCTATACAGGTAAGACGGGGCCCTATACAGGTAAGACGGGGCCCTATACAGGTAAGACGGGGGCCCCTATACAGGTAAGACGGGGCCCTATACAGGTAAGACGGGGCCCTATACAGGTAAGACGGGGCCCTGTACAGGTAAGACGGGGGCCCCTGTACAGGTAAGATGGGGGCCCCTATACAGGTAAGACGGGGCCCTATACAGGTAAGACGGGGCCCTGTACAGGTAAGACGGGGCCCCTGTACAGGTAAGACGGGGCCCCTATACAGGTAAGACGGGGCCCTATACAGGTAAGACGGGGCCCTATACAGGTAAGACGGGGCCCTATACAGGTAAGACGGGGCCCTATACAGGTAAGACGGGGCCCTATACAGGTAAGACGGGGCCCTATACAGGTAAGACGGGGGCCCCTATACAGGTAAGACGGGGCCCTATACAGGTAAGACGGGGCCCTATACAGGTAAGACGGGGCCCTGTACAGGTAAGACGGGGGCCCCTGTACAGGTAAGATGGGGGCCCCTATACAGGTAAGACGGGGGCCCCTATACAGGTAAGACGGGGGCCCCTATACAGGTAAGACGGGGCCCTATACAGGTAAGACAGGGCCCCTATACAGGTAAGACGGGGCCCTATACAGGTAAGACGGGGCCCTATACAGGTAAGACGGGGCCCCTATACAGGTAAGACGGGGCCCTATACAGGTAAGACGGGGCCCCTATACAGGTAAGATGGGGGCCCCTATACAGGTAAGACGGGGGCCCCTATACAGGTAAGATGGGGGCCCCTGTACAGGTAAGATGGGGGCCCTATACAGGTAAGACGGGGGCCCCTATACAGGTAAGACGGGGCCCTATACAGGTAAGACGGGGCCCCTGTACAGGTAAGACGGGGGCCCTATACAGGTAAGACGGGGCCCTATACAGGTAAGATGGGGCCCTGTACAGGTAAGACGGGGCCCCTGTACAGGTAAGACGGGGGCCCTATACAGGTAAGACGGGGGCCCTATACAGGTAAGACGGGGGCCCTATACAGGTAAGACGGGGGCCCTATACAGGTAAGACGGGGGCCCCTATACAGGTAAGATGGGGCCCTGTACAGGTAAGACGGGGGCCCCTATACAGGTAAGACGGGGCCCCTGTACAGGTAAGACAGGCCCCTATCCAGGTAAGACGGGGGCCCCTATACAGGTAAGATGGGGGCCCTGTACAGGTAAGACGGGGCCCCTGTACAGGTAAGACGGGGCCCTATACAGGTAAGACGGGGGCCCATATACAGGTAAGACGGGGGCCCCTGTACAGGTAAGACGGGGGCCCATATACAGGTAAGACGGGGGCCCTGTACAGGTAAGACGGGGCCCCTGTACAGGTAAGACGGGGGCCCATATACAGGTAAGACGGGGGCCCTGTACAGGTAAGACGGGGCCCCTGTACAGGTAAGACGGGGGCCCCTGTACAGGTAAGACGGGGGCCCTGTACAGGTAAGACGGGGCCCCTATACAGGTAAGACGGGGCCCCTATACAGGTAAGACGGGGCCCCTATACAGGTAAGACGGGGGCCCCTGTACAGGTAAGACGGGGCCCCTATACAGGTAAGACGGGGGCCCTATACAGGTAAGACGGGGGCCCCTGTACAGGTAAGACGGGGGCCCCTGTACAGGTAAGACGGGCCCCTATACAGGTAAGACGGGGCCCCTGTACAGGTAAGACGGGGGCCCTATACAGGTAAGACGGGGGCCCCTGTACAGGTAAGACGGGGGCCCCTGTACAGGTAAGACGGGCCCCTATACAGGTAAGACGGGGCCCCTGTACAGGTAAGACGGGGCCCCTATACAGGTAAGACGGGGGCCCTATACAGGTAAGACGGGGCCCCTGTACAGGTAAGACGGGGCCCCTGTACAGGTAAGACGGGGGCCTATACAGGTAAGACGGGGCCCCTGTACAGGTAAGACGGGGCCCCTGTACAGGTAAGACGGGGCCCCTGTACAGGTAAGATGGGGCCCCTGTACAGGTAAGATGGGGCCCCTGTACAGGTAAGACGGGGCCCCTATACAGGTAAGACGGGGCCCCTGTACAGGTAAGATGGGGCCCCTGTACAGGTAAGACGGGGCCCCTGTACAGGTAAGACGGGGCCCCTGTACAGGTAAGATGGGGCCCCTGTACAGGTAAGACGGGGCCCCTATACAGGTAAGACGGGGGCCCTATACAGGTAAGACGGGGCCCCTGTACAGGTAAGACGGGGCCCCTATACAGGTAAGACGGGGGCCCTATACAGGTAAGACGGGGCCCCTGTACAGGTAAGACGGGGCCCTGTACAGGTAAGACGGGGGCCTATACAGGTAAGACGGGGCCCTGTACAGGTAAGACGGGGGCCTATACAGGTAAGACGGGGGCCCTGTACAGGTAAGACGGGGCCCCTATACAGGTAAGACGGGGGCCCTGTACAGGTAAGACGGGGCCCCTGTACAGGTAAGACGGGGGCCTATACAGGTAAGACGGGGGCCCTGTACAGGTAAGACGGGGCCCCTGTACAGGTAAGACGGGGGCCCCTGTACAGGTAAGACGGGGGCCTATACAGGTAAGACGGGGCCCCTGTACAGGTAAGACGGGGCCCCTATACAGGTAAGACGGGGCCCCTGTACAGGTAAGACGGGGGCCCCTGTACAGGTAAGACGGGGGCCCCTATACAGGTAAGACGGGGCCCCTGTACAGGTAAGACGGGGGCCCCTATACAGGTAAGACGGGGCCCCTGTACAGGTAAGACGGGGGCCCCTGTACAGGTAAGACGGGGCCCCTGTACAGGTAAGACGGGGCCCCTATCCAGGTAAGACGGGCCCCTATACAGGTAAGACGGGGCCCCTGTACAGGTAAGACGGGGCCCCTGTACAGGTAAGACGGGGCCCCTGTACAGGTAAGACGGGGGCCCCTATACAGGTAAGACGGGGCCCCTGTACAGGTAAGACGGGGCCCCTGTACAGGTAAGACGGGGCCCCTGTACAGGTAAGACGGGGGCCCCTATACAGGTAAGACGGGGCCCCTATACAGGTAAGACAGGGGCCCCTATACAGGTAAAACGGGGGCCCCTATACAGGTAAGACGGGCCCCTATCCAGGTAAGACGGGGCCCCTGTACAGGTAAGACGGGGCCCCTGTACAGGTAAGACGGGCCCCTATACAGGTAAGACGGGGCCCCTATACAGGTAAGACAGGGGCCCCTATACAGGTAAGACGGGGGCCCCTATACAGGTAAGACGGGCCCCTGTACAGGTAAGACGGGGGCCCCTATACAGGTAAGACGGGCCCCTATACAGGTAAGATGGGGGCCCTGTACAGGTAAGATGGGGCCCCTGTACAGGTAAGACGGGCCCCTGTACAGGTAAGACGGGGCCCCTATACAGGTAAGACGGGGCCCCTATACAGGTAAGACGGGGCCCTGTACAGGTAAGACGGGCCCCTATACAGGTAAGACGGGCCCCTGTACAGGTAAGACGGGGCCCCTATACAGGTAAGACGGGGGCCCCTGTACAGGTAAGACGGGGGCCCCTATACAGGTAAGACGGGCCCCTGTACAGGTAAGACGGGGCCCCTATACAGGTAAGACGGGGCCCCTATACAGGTAAGACGGGCCCCTATACAGGTAAGACGGGGCCCCTGTACAGGTAAGACGGGGGCCCCTGTACAGGTAAGACGGGGCCCCTATACAGGTAAGACGGGGCCCCTGTACAGGTAAGACGGGGCCCCTGTACAGGTAAGACGGGGGCCCCTGTACAGGTAAGACGGGGGCCCTGTACAGGTAAGACGGGCCCCTGTACAGGTAAGACGGGGGCCCTATACAGGTAAGACGGGGCCCCTGTACAGGTAAGACGGGGCCCCTGTACAGGTAAGACGGGGCCCCTGTACAGGTAAGACGGGGCCCCTGTACAGGTAAGACAGGCCCCTATACAGGTAAGACGGGCCCCTGTACAGGTAAGACGGGGCCCCTGTACAGGTAAGACAGGCCCCTATACAGGTAAGACGGGCCCCTGTACAGGTAAGACGGGCCCCTGTACAGGTAAGACGGGGCCCCTGTACAGGTAAGACGGGGCCCCAATACAGGTAAGACGGGCCCCTATACAGGTAAGACGGGCCCCTATACAGGTAAGACGGGGGCCCCTATACAGGTAAGACGGGGCCCCTGTACAGGTAAGACGGGGCCCCTGTACAGGTAAGACGGGGCCCTATACAGGTAAGACGGGGCCCCTGTACAGGTAAGACAGGCCCCTATACAGGTAAGACGGGGCCCCTGTACAGGTAAGACGGGGCCCCTGTACAGGTAAGACGGGGCCCTATACAGGTAAGACGGGGCCCCTGTACAGGTAAGACGGGGCCCCTATACAGGTAAGACGGGGGCCCCTATACAGGTAAGACGGGGCCCCTGTACAGGTAAGACGGGGGCCCCTGTACAGGTAAGACGGGCCCCTATACAGGTAAGATGGGGCCCTATACAGGTAAGACGGGGGCCCCTATACAGGTAAGACGGGGGCCCCTGTACAGGTAAGACGGGGCCCCTGTACAGGTAAGACGGGGCCCTATACAGGTAAGACGGGGGCCCCTATACAGGTAAGACGGGGCCCCTATACAGGTAAGACGGGGGCCCTGTACAGGTAAGACGGGGCCCCTGTACAGGTAAGACGGGGCCCCTGTACAGGTAAGACGGGCCCCTATACAGGTAAGACGGGGGCCCTATACAGGTAAGACGGGGGCCCTGTACAGGTAAGACGGGGCCCCTGTACAGGTAAGACGGGGGCCCTATACAGGTAAGATGGGGCCCTATACAGGTAAGACGGGGCCCTATACAGGTAAGACGGGGCCCCTATACAGGTAAGACGGGGGCCCTATACAGGTAAGATGGGGGCCCCTGTACAGGTAAGACGGGGGCCCCTGTACAGGTAAGACGGGGGCCCTATACAGGTAAGATGGGGGCCCCTGTACAGGTAAGATGGGGCCCCTATACAGGTAAGACGGGGGCCCTATACAGGTAAGACGGGGCCCCTGTACAGGTAAGACGGGCCCCTGTACAGGTAAGACGGGCCCCTGTACAGGTAAGACGGGGCCCCTGTACAGGTAAGACGGGGCCCCTATACAGGTAAGACGGGGCCCCTGTACAGGTAAGACGGGGCCCCTGTACAGGTAAGACGGGGCCCCTGTACAGGTAAGACGGGGCCCTATACAGGTAAGATGGGGGCCCCTATACAGGTAAGACGGGGGCCCCTATACAGGTAAGACGGGGGCCCCTGTACAGGTAAGACGGGGCCCCTGTACAGGTAAGACGGGGGCCCTATACAGGTAAGACGGGGGCCCTGTACAGGTAAGACGGGGCCCCTGTACAGGTAAGACGGGGGCCCTATACAGGTAAGATGGGGCCCTATACAGGTAAGACGGGGCCCCTATACAGGTAAGACGGGGCCCCTGTACAGGTAAGACGGGGCCCCTATACAGGTAAGACGGGGGCCCCTATACAGGTAAGACGGGGGCCCCTATACAGGTAAGACGGGGCCCCTGTACAGGTAAGACGGGGGCCCTATACAGGTAAGATGGGGCCCTATACAGGTAAGACGGGGGCCCCTATACAGGTAAGACGGGGGCCCCTGTACAGGTAAGACGGGGCCCCTGTACAGGTAAGACGGGGCCCTATACAGGTAAGACGGGGGCCCTATACAGGTAAGACGGGGGCCCTGTACAGGTAAGACGGGGCCCCTGTACAGGTAAGACGGGGGCCCTGTACAGGTAAGACGGGGCCCCTGTACAGGTAAGACGGGGCCCCTATACAGGTAAGATGGGGGCCCTATACAGGTAAGACGGGGGCCCTGTACAGGTAAGACGGGGGCCCTATACAGGTAAGATGGGGGCCCCTGTACAGGTAAGACGGGGGCCCCTGTACAGGTAAGACGGGGGCCCTATACAGGTAAGATGGGGGCCCCTGTACAGGTAAGATGGGGCCCCTATACAGGTAAGACGGGGGCCCTATACAGGTAAGACGGGGCCCCTGTACAGGTAAGACGGGCCCCTGTACAGGTAAGACGGGCCCCTGTACAGGTAAGACGGGGCCCCTGTACAGGTAAGACGGGGCCCCTATACAGGTAAGACGGGGCCCCTATACAGGTAAGACGGGGGCCCCTATACAGGTAAGACGGGGCCCCTATACAGGTAAGACGGGGGCCCTATACAGGTAAGACGGGGCCCCTGTACAGGTAAGACGGGGGCCCCAATACAGGTAAGACGGGCCCCTGTACAGGTAAGACGGGGGCCCCAATACAGGTAAGACGGGGGCCCCTGTACAGGTAAGACGGGGGCCCTATACAGGTAAGACGGGGGCCCCTATACAGGTAAGACGGGGGCCCTATACAGGTAAGACGGGGCCCCTATACAGGTAAGACGGGGGCCCCTATACAGGTAAGACGGGGCCCCTATACAGGTAAGACGGGGGCCCTATACAGGTAAGACGGGGCCCCTGTACAGGTAAGACGGGGGCCCCAATACAGGTAAGACGGGCCCCTGTACAGGTAAGACGGGGGCCCCAATACAGGTAAGACGGGGGCCCCTGTACAGGTAAGACGGGGGCCCTATACAGGTAAGACGGGGGCCCCTATACAGGTAAGACGGGGCCCCTGTACAGGTAAGACGGGGGCCCTATACAGGTAAGACGGGGGCCCCTATACAGGTAAGACGGGGGCCCTATACAGGTAAGACGGGGCCCCTATACAGGTAAGACGGGGGCCCCTGTACAGGTAAGACGGGGGCCCTATACAGGTAAGACGGGGCCCCTATACAGGTAAGACGGGGGCCCCTGTACACAGGCATCACGTTGATAGAATCTATGTTATGTCACACTAGGTAAGGGATTGTTGCCACTACGGTATTTTACCACTGGTTAGTGTAGTTAGGCAGACAGGCTTTTTTTTTTAAGATTTTTTTTGGGCTCTACTGGCCCTTTATTCAAGCTGCAGATATGAAAGGGGTAGAGAGAGAGATCGGGGATGACATGCAGCAAAAGTGCGCAGGCGACCGCTGCAGGAGGACTGTAGCCTCAGTATATGAGCCGCTGCTTAACCCACTGCGTGACCGAGCGGCCCAGGCTTTTGTTTTCTTATTAGACGGTCAGACAGAACTGTGTTTTTCCTTAGCTGCCTAGTTTGTTATTTTGGCAACATCCTCGTCCCCTGGCAGTGGCATACTTTTGTTTTGGTACTTTGTTAACCTTGTAAATATCTTGCTGGATTGACAGTAAAAACAAGCACACCCTTTAAAAACCCTGTGTTGACTCAGTCATTTGCATCTTTTAATGTTTGGGATCCCTTTGTCTTAAATGTCGTGCTATGTGAGCTTGGTTTCAACTCCTGTACATGACCTGACCAGGGGTCTCGTAACACTCTCAAATTAATGAAGAACCGGATGAAGAACCGGATGAAGAACCGTGTGTGTACTTTCAAGTGTGTTAACAGAATGCCACGAGGGAAACACATCAGCACTGGTCTCAGAGAAGTTTTTATTTCTACTGATCTGCCTGAAAAAGGTTTTTAAAACAGTTTCAGACCTGAAGTTCAAGATTCTACAGTGAGAAAGATTGTTCAAAGTCCAGATCCAGACCTGCAGGTCCTCTACAGACCACTAGGGTCCAGATCCAGACCTGCAGGTCCTCTACAGACCACTAGGGTCCAGATCCAGACCTGCAGGTCCTCTACAGACCACTAGGGTCCAGATCCAGACCTGCAGGTCCTCTACAGACCACTAGGGTCCAGATCCAGACCTGCAGGTCCTCTACAGACCACTAGGGTCCAGATCCAGACCTGCAGGTCCTCTACAGACCACTAGGGTCCAGATCCAGACCCTGGTCAACACCAAGAGGGAAAGAAACCAGCGATGCTCTAGAAATGATTAAAGTTGCCCGAGCTTTTGACTCGTGGGGGAACTTTGTTCTGCCCACAACTTTAGTTTAGTTTTAATTAAATAAATAACAAAACAATGAAAAAAGGTGTTGTTCATCTGAGGTCTAATACTGGTGTGTTTTTTATTACTTATCTAATAATCTGGGATTCCTTCAGGGCATGTGTCCGGTCATGTAACCAGGCAACCACACCTGCCACACCTGAACAACCAGTTCCAGGAAGGTTTCCGGACCGGGAACCAGGAACCAGGAGGTTCAGTCAGCAGGTTCAGTCAGCAGGTTCAGTCAGCAGGAGACGAGCGGCTGCAGCGGTTCTGGATCCAACATGTCCGGGGGAAACGCTCAGGGTAAGAAACCTTACACCACCGTACCTCCTCAGGTCCTCCAGGTGCTTCAGGTCCTTCAGGTCCTCCAGGTCCTTGTCAGGACCTGACAATCGTTGTCTTTAAATCTGGTTTCAGTTCAGTTTCAGTTTCAAGTCTGAGGTGAACGGGTAGATTTGTTTATATTTATGTACAGAAATGGGCAGGTATGTGTGTATGTATGTATGTATGTATGTATGTATGTGTGTATGTGTGTGTGTGTGTGTGTGTGTGTATGTATGTATGTATGTATGTATGTATGTATGTATGTATGTATGTATGTATGTATTAGGGGTTCAACGGTTCAGGTAGCCCACAGTTCGGTTTCAGTTTGTGTTATGTGCATGAAGAGAGCTTTTTTTTCCAAAATGATCTGTTTATTTCTCTTGTCCCTTTTAAAAAAAGTAAATTACTATAATTCTTTATAGTCAACAGCCTCTTAATCTTGACAACTCAGTACATTACTCAATATACTAAATACGTAAGGGATAATGCATATATATATATATATATATATATATATATATATATATATATATATATATATATATATATATATATATATGGACGACACAGGGGCGTGGTCTGTCCGACGTGAAGCGGAGGATGTCATGGTTGGTCCTCCGGCCTTCAGTGGTTTTCCACTCCCCTCTCTCCTGCTCACTCCACCTGCCAGCCATGCCCACCTCGTCAGCCACGCCCACCTTGTCACTCACTCCCTTCACCTGCTCTCCCAGCTGCAGCTCCTCAACAATCAGGACAGCATAAAAGCTCCTCACTCCTGCACTCTCACTGCCAGATCGTACTGTTACGGGCTGAGGTTTTGGACCCAAATGCAGCACAAGGTGGTAGTTTGTCTGGTTTGCTTTATTACCCTCAACGGGGACGAAGAGCAGGCAGGAATTGGTGTCAGGTTCGGAAGACAAGGTCAGGCAACGGAGAACAGGAGACAAAGCAGTGTCCGGGAACAGGCAGGATCCAGGAACAGGCAGGATCCAGAAACAGGCAGGGTCCAGGAACAGGCAGGGTCCAGGAACAGGCAGGATCCGGGAACAGGTCCAGGAACAGGCAGGGTCCAGGAACAGGCAGGCTCCAGGAACAGGTCCAGGAACAGGCAGGCTCCAGGAACAGGTCCAGGAACAGGCAGGGTCCAGGAACAGGTCCAGGAACAGGCAGGTCCAGGAACAGGCAGGGTCCAGGAACAGGTCCAGGAACAGGCAGGGTCCAGGAACAGGTCCAGGAACAGTCAGGGTCCAGGAACAGGCAGGGTCGGCAACGGGAGGTCAAGACAGGGAATGTCTTGCAGGTCTTGCATCTACAAACAGAGTGCTGATCTGGCAGTGAGTGTGCAGGAGAGAGGAGCTTTTATGCTGTCCTGATTGTTGAGGAGCTGCAGCTGGGAGAGCAGGTGAAAGGAGTGAGTGACGAGGTGGGCGTGGCTGACGAGGCGGGCGCATCATCTCCTGTTCCTGCTCGGGCGGTGGTGCCGGACGCATCGTCTCCTGTTTCGGCGGTGGCCCTGGACGCATCGTCTCCTGTTTCGGCGGTGGTCCCGGTCGGATCATCCCCGGTTCCTGCTCCTGTGATGGTCCTAGACCCCCCTCAGCCAGCGCCAAGGACACTTAGTCCCCCGAAGCCAGCTCCTCGGGTTCGGTGTGACCCGCCTGCCACATCCTGAGGGCGACCACCCAAACTGTCTCGCCGGTCAGCCCGGCCCCAAGGGCGGCCCCCGGAACCTTGACCATGTGTTGGCCTATTTAACGCTAGTTAGACCTGATGGATAAATTAGTGACAATAACGAAGCTATTGCTAAAGCTGGAGATTGTTAGGTTCCAGCTCGGCCTAACGTTACTCCTTCCACGTCTGACGAGGCCAAAGTTTCATCAACCGTAAACACGTGTAGCTAATAACCCAGTCAGGAATTGGTTCATAAGGTGATTTAAGCAGAATAAAACACATTCAAAAGTTATTATAAGCCAGGCTTAAAACTTGACACGTTAAAAAAAGGGAAAAAATAAGAATTCCAAGCGGGGATCCCTGTTCTGTTCTTCTCTCATCCAAGGGGCTTAAAAAAGGTTGAAGACGCCTGCTATACGGCATTATGAACAGTGTATTTCTGTCCGACAGGGTTCGTGGGAGCCGTAGATCCAAACCAGAGGAGGATTGTTCTGGTAGGGAAGACCGGCGTGGGGAAGAGCGCGGCAGGAAACACCATCCTGGGGGAGGAAGCCTTTGAGTCGGAGCTTTCTCCGTCCTCCCTGACGTCCGACTGTGACAAGTCCAGAGGGTTGGTGGCCGGCCGGCCAGTGGCCGTCATCGATACTCCGGGACTGTTCGACACAAAGCTCACCCAGGAGGAAGTGCAGAGCAGGATCAAGATGTGCATTTCCCTGTCGTCTCCGGGTCCTCACGCCTTCCTGGTGGTCCTGCAGCTGGGCCGGTTCACCCAGGAGGAGAAAGAAACCATCCGGATGATCCAGTCCATGTTCGGGGAGGACGCAGCCAGATACACAATGGTGCTGTTCACACATGGAGACCAGCTGAAGAAGCAGACCATCGAAGGCTTCATCTCCAAGAGTCCCGACCTGGTCGCCTTCATTCAGAGTTGCTCCGGCAGATACCACGTCTTCAACAACGAGGTTAAAGACCTCACGCAAACCAGCCAACTGCTGGACAAAATCGACATGATGACGACGGCCAACGGTGGAAGCTACTACAGCAACAAGGTGTTCGTGATGGCGGAGGCCGCCATCGAGAAAGAGATGGACCGACTCCTGAAGGAGACGGAGGTGGAGAGGCAGAGGGAGCTGGACGAGCTCAGGGTGAAACACTCGGAGGAAGTCTACCAACAGGTGGAGTCCGAGGTGAACCTCAGGTACCAGTTAGAGGCCCGGACCCGCGCGGAGACGTCCAACAACTTCCTCACCTCGTTTGTTATCGGCGTGGCCACGGGCTGCGTCGCCATCGGAGTTGCCATGAGCACCGAAGCAGGTCAGATTGGTCCGGCAGTCGGAGCTATGGCCGGCACCGCCGCCAGAGCTACTGTTGAGGCGATAACCGTGAAAGTCTCCGAAAGCTGCGTTCTGCAGTGAAGACAACACGACCTTCACGATTCCTGGAAAGGTTCCACTTAGGAAATCTGTTTTACTCTGCTGGGATGAACCAACCTCACTTTCTTTATTCTGATACCACTTCCGGGTGTTCTGTCGATTCATGCTACCCGTCCAGATCTGCTACGTTGTGGTTCTGCATAGTCGGTTTTCAAAGTTTGATTGCCCATAATTTCATGCATCCCTTCAGTCCACGCTGCTGTTAACGATGAGTAACATCCTCAAAATCCCTAAGAAGATATATATTTATATATACAAGCCAGCAGAGATCATTTTTGATGCTTCCTGAGCCCTGAATGCATTAAGTGACGGGAGCATTATTTGATAGGATGTTACTGGACTATCAAATGATGCTACCCCTGAAATATTGATTTAAAATTGATGATACGGGATGTTGAGTATTTGATCCTTCAAAATAAACGACCCATGACATGAAGTGCATTACACTTTGTGAACATTATACGATAAAGAAAAAACAATTCTAACGCTTTATTTGATATTCATTTAGTAATTGGCCTTTATTTAACCAGTCAGGTCATTAAGAACATTCTTATTTACAATGACGGCCTGGCAAGAGACAAGGAAGTGGTTTAGGGAGTAAAACATTAAAATTGTAGAAAACCATTAGGGAGCATTTTTCGATAGACAGACACTATCAGTTTATGCGGCGGTAGCTTTTTTCGACAAAGCAGCAGAAATCGACAGAACACTGGGCTTTTAATATCAGCCGACACCTGATAGCGATCTGGAGGTTCTGAGGGCATCATGGTCGACTTACAGAGGTTCAGGTCTGGACTCCTCCCATCCTTACTGGTGGTAAACAACACCCAAACTGGCCTTGGAATCCAATCCTGGACATCTCTGACGACTGTGAATCACCTTATGACAGAGGGTCACACACCAACAACACTAACACAACAACACGGCAGGGGAGACTAAAGACACTGAAGAAACTACAGATGGACAAGAAAACAAGACCACGACTGAATGAGAGATTAAACGAGAAGGAACCTGGAACAGAGCCCTAAAATAACCTAAACCTCCACACCTGTAGGGGACGCTGCTGAGTTAAAAGCCTTTAAACTGTCCTAAATCTGTATCACAACATGCAGATGAGATGAAGACCGACCCCGACCCAAATCCAGAGCTGCAACAACAACGCTGGATGTTACGTGAGGGACTGTATCGAGGATTTAAGCAAACTTTGGCTGAAAGGGGGACGGGGACTTTATGAAGTCCCGCAGGAACCAGCAGCAGGTTCCAGAACCAAGACCGGACTCGTGCAGAGAGGTCCAACGACTTCATCACAATGAACTAAATTACCCCCGAAGAAGCCAGAACAGAAGAATTATTAGAATTAAAGGGTGAAACTGCAGAACTGATTATCTTGGATTAGTAACATCTGTTGAAAACATTGAAAATGTCGGCTTCTGCAGTTTAAAGCTCCCTTGTTCTGCTCTTCCTGTAATACATCCAGTTTTCAGGTTGTCTGTCATTTAAAGATGTGAACGGTTGATTAGGTAGTAAATACAAGTTTCAAAGAGCAGTCATACCAAGAGCTCTTTGTTCCAGACCAGCCCCGCCCATGCATCGATCCCACGGGGGGGTCAGCCACGCCTCTTTGGAGCAGACGGAGTTCAAAAACAAACATAGATGGACTTTGATGAGTCACAGTTGGTTTGTGTCCATGTTGGTCCTACTTCTATCTGACCAAATAGACTCTGTGTCCATATGTTGAACGCAGACCAGTTCTGTTGGTGCCACCCCTCAAATGCTGCCCCTCCTGGTGTACTGGCGTAAACTCAGCCCTCCGTGTCGTAGCAACTTTCACGGTAACCTGACCTTTTTTTTTCTTTCCTTAGAGACGTTTCAACTTCTTTCCTGAAGATTTTATCACTTTGAACTAATGAATTTGAATAGGAGGTTAAACATCTTCAAGAAGAGAAAGAGCAGCCGCCGCGTTTCTCTGAGAGCTGGTCCTGGTTTGGGGAGTGACTGCCATCTAGTGGTGGAGGAGGGAGCTACATCCATCTAGTGGTGGAGGAGGGAGCTACATCCATCTAGTGGTGGAGGAGGGAACTACATCCATCTAGTGGGGCGGCAGTAGCTCAGGTGGTAGAGCGGGTCGTCCAATGATCCGAAGGTCGGCGGTTCGAATCCCGCTCTGTCCCAGTTTGCTGTCGTAGTGTCCTTGGGCAAGACACCTTACCCACCTTGCCTCGTGTGAATGTGTATGAATGTGTATGAATGTTGGTGGTGGTCGGAGGGGCCGTTAGGCGCGATATGGCAGCCACGCTTCCGTCAGTCTGCCCCAGGGCAGCTGTGGCTACAAACGTAGTTTACCACCACCGGAGAGAATGTGTATGGATGAATAATGATTTCTGTAAAGCGCTCTGGGTGCCTTGAAGGGCGCTATATAAATCCAAGTCATTATAGTGGTGGAGGAGGGAGCTACATCCATCTAGTGGTGGAGGAGGGAGCTACATCCATCTAGTTGTGGAGGAGAGAGCTACATCCATCTAGTGGTGGAGGAGGGAGCTACATCCATCTAGTGGTGGAGGAGGGAGCTACATCCATCTAGTGGTGGAGGAGAGAGCTACATCCATCTAGTGGTGGAGGAGGGAGCTACATCCATCTAGTGGTGGAGGAGGGAACTACATCCATCTAGTGGTGGAGGAGGGAGTTACATCCATCTAGTGGTGGAGGAGGGAGTTACATCCATCTAGTGGTGGAGGAGGGAGCTACATCCATCTAGTGGTGGAGGAGGGAGTTACATCCATCTAGTGGTGGAGGAGGGAGTTACACCTAACCGACGACCTGGTGGTTCAGCTGAAGAAGCTCCGGTGGTTAGAGAGACCAGATCAGCTGTTTCTTTTCTTTGTATTTATTGGTGTAAAGAAATGTGCAGAAACATCTTAATGGGACCTTTCTGAAGTCTGCAGTCTCAGTGTTTTTACTGAACTTTTACTGAAATTTGAACTAGAATCAAGGGCCCAATCGGTTTTTTATTTCCTCCTACTCCTTTTCGGGCATGAAAGTTTATTTTCCTTTGATTTTGTTTAATCACTGTTTTTGTTTTATGTAATAGTTTTTTTTGTTTTTTTATGCTCGAAATAAAGATTTCAATCAACCAATCAATCAATCAATCAATCAATCAATCAATCAATCAATCAATCAATCAATCAATCAATCAATCAATCAATCAATCATTACTAAATAGAATAAAAAACCTCACGTTACATGTTGGACATAAACATCTGTGAAACCAGAGCAATGATTTTGGAAATCTGTGTATTATTTAATGATTTATGTTTAATTAATGAAATAACTAGTAAATCCTGAGATGAAGAGTTTCCAGCAGCTTCCTGATTGGCTGCAGCTCCATCAGCACCTTTTACACAAATACACACAAATCATATATTTTATTGTGTTGTTCTTTTTGTGTGTAAGAAATGAAGAAACAAAGATAAAGGTGTGAGAAGGATGAAGTCGGTTTGTTTTTATACTTTTAACACTTAAATAAAGGTGTTTCAAATTAAAACACTAAAGTTTACACATTAATTCCTGTCCTCTCTACTAACAGGAAGGTAAAAGGAATGAAGTCCTTTAAGCTCAGAGCTGTGAGACGGTTGTCCCGACCAATCAGAGAGATCCGTGGATCAGCTCTCCGATTGGTCGGATAGGACCGGTTTCTTTGAGCAGAAGTTAAATCGGGAGGTGAATGATTTAGAAAAACTTATTTAAATACCTGAATGGGCGTGAACCTCTAAATCAGCCCAGAGGTGTCTCCTACAGTAACCTACTAGTACCTACTAGTACCTACTAGCTCCTACTAGTACCTACTAGTACCTACTAGCACCTACTAGTACCTACTAGTACCTACTAGTACCTACTAGTACCTACTAGTACCTACTAGCACCTACTAGTACCTACTAGTACCTACTAGTACCTACTAGTACCTACTAGTACCTACTAGTACCTACTAGTACCTACTAGTACCTACTAGCTCCTACTAGTACCTACTAGTACCTACTAGCACCTACTAGTACCTACTAGTACCTACTAGTACCTACTAGCTCCTACTAGCACCTACTAGCACCTACTAGCTCCTACTAGTACCTACTAGTACCTACTAGTACCTACTAGTACCTACTAGTACCTACTAGCTCCTACTAGCACCTACTAGTACCTACTAGTACCTACTAGTACCTACTAGTACCTACTAGCACCTACTAGTACCTACTAGTACCTACTAGTACCTACTAGTACCTACTAGCACCTACTAGCACCTACTAGTACCTACTAGTACCTACTAGGTCCTACTAGCACCTACTAGTACCTACTAGTACCTACTAGTACCTACTAGTACCTACTAGCACCTACTAGCACCTACTAGTACCTACTAGTACCTACTAGCTCGTACTAGTACCTACTAGTACCTACTAGCACCTACTAGTACCTACTAGTACCTACTAGTACCTACTAGTACCTACTAGTACCTACTAGCTCCTACTAGCACCTACTAGCACCTACTAGCTCCTACTAGTACCTACTAGTACCTACTAGTACCTACTAGTACCTACTAGTACCTACTAGCACCTACTAGTACCTACTAGTACCTACTAGGTCCTACTAGCACCTACTAGTACCTACTAGTACCTACTAGTACCTACTAGTACCTACTAGCACCTACTAGCACCTACTAGTACCTACTAGTACCTACTAGGTCCTACTAGCACCTACTAGTACCTACTAGTACCTACTAGTACCTACTAGTACCTACTAGCACCTACTAGCACCTACTAGTACCTACTAGTACCTACTAGTACCTACTAGCACCTACTAGGTCCTACTAGTACCTACTAGCACCTACTAGTACCTACTAGTACCTACTAGTACCTACTAGCACCTACTAGTACCTACTAGTACCTACTAGTACCTACTAGCACCTACTAGCACCTACTAGTACCTACTAGTACCTACTAGTACCTACTAGCACCTACTAGGTCCTACTAGTACCTACTAGTACCTACTAGCACCTACTAGTACCTACTAGCTGCTACTAGTACCTACTAGCACCTACTAGGTCCTACTAGTACCTACTAGTACCTACTAGCACCTACTAGCACCTACTAGTACCTACTAGTACCTACTAGCACCTACTAGTACCTACTAGTTCCTACTAGCACCTACTAGTACCTACTAGCTCCTACTAGTACCTACTAGCACCTACTAGTACCTACTAGCACCTACTAGTACCTACTAGCTCCTACTAGTACCTACTAGCACCTACTAGCACCTACTAGCACCTACTAGTACCTACTAGCACCTACTAGCTCCTACTAGCACCTACTAGTACCTACTAGTACCTACTAGCTCCTACTAGCACCTACTAGCTCCTACTAGTACCTACTAGTACCTACTAGCACCTACTAGTACCTACTAGCACCTACTAGTACCTACTAGTACCTACTAGCACCTACTAGTACCTACTAGCACCTACTAGTACCTACTAGTACCTACTATCTCCTACTAGTACCTACTAGCTCCTACTAGTACCTACTAGTACCTACTAGCACCTACTAGTACCTACTAGTACCTACTAGCTCCTACTAGCACCTACTAGCTCCTACTAGTACCTACTAGTACCTACTAGCACCTACTAGTACCTACTAGTACCTACTAGCACCTACTAGTACCTACTAGCACCTACTAGTACCTACTAGCACCTACTAGCTCCTACTAGCACCTACTAGTACCTACTAGCTCCTACTAGCACCTACTAGTACCTACTAGTACCTACTAGTACCTACTATCTCCTACTAGTACCTACTAGTTCCTACTAGTACTAACACTTACTAGCTCCTACTAGTACCTACTAGTTCCTACTAGTACTAACTCCTACTAGCTCCTACTAGTACCTACTAGTTCCTACTAGTACTAACTCCTACTAGCTCCTACTAGTACCTACTAGTACCTACTAGTACCTACTAGCACCTACTAGTACCTACTAGTACTAACACTTACTAGCTCCTACTAGGTCCTACTAGTACCTACTAGCTCCTACTAGTACCTACTAGCACCTACTAGCTCCTACTAGCACCTACTAGTACCTACTAATACCTACTAGCACCTACTAGTACCTACTAGCTCCTACTAGCACCTACTAGTACCTACTAGTACCTACTAGCTCCTACTAGCACCTACTAGTACCTACTAGCACCTACTAGTACGTACTAGTACCTACTAGTACCTACTAGCTCCTACTAGTACCTACTAGTACTTACTAGCTCCTACTAGCACCTACTAGTACCTACTAGTACCTACTAGCTCCTACTAGCACCTACTAGTACGTACTAGTACCTACTAGCACCTACTAGTACGTACTAGTACCTACTAGTACCTACTAGCTCCTACTAGTACCTACTAGTACCTACTAGCTCCTACTAGCACCTACTAGTACCTACTAGTACCTACTAGCTCCTACTAGCACCTACTAGTACGTACTAGTACCTACTAGCACCTACTAGTACGTACTAGTACCTACTAGTACCTACTAGCACCTACTAGTACCTACTAGTACCTACTAGTACCTACTAGTACCTACTAGTACCTACTAGCACCTACTAGTACCTACTAGTACCTACTAGTACCTACTAGTACCTACTAGTACCTACTAGTACCTACTAGTACCTACTAGTACCTACTAGCTCCTACTAGTACCTACTAGTACCTACTAGCACCTACTAGTACCTACTAGTACCTACTAGTACCTACTAGCTCCTACTAGCACCTACTAGCACCTACTAGCTCCTACTAGTACCTACTAGTACCTACTAGTACCTACTAGTACCTACTAGCACCTACTAGTACCTACTAGTACCTACTAGTACCTACTAGTACCTACTAGCTCCTACTAGCACCTACTAGTACCTACTAGTACCTACTAGTACCTACTAGTACCTACTAGCACCTACTAGTACCTACTAGTACCTACTAGTACCTACTAGTACCTACTAGCACCTACTAGCACCTACTAGTACCTACTAGTACCTACTAGGTCCTACTAGCACCTACTAGTACCTACTAGTACCTACTAGTACCTACTAGTACCTACTAGCACCTACTAGCACCTACTAGTACCTACTAGTACCTACTAGCTCGTACTAGTACCTACTAGTACCTACTAGCACCTACTAGTACCTACTAGTACCTACTAGCTCCTACTAGCACCTACTAGCACCTACTAGCTCCTACTAGTACCTACTAGTACCTACTAGTACCTACTAGTACCTACTAGTACCTACTAGCACCTACTAGTACCTACTAGTACCTACTAGGTCCTACTAGCACCTACTAGTACCTACTAGTACCTACTAGTACCTACTAGTACCTACTAGCACCTACTAGCACCTACTAGTACCTACTAGTACCTACTAGGTCCTACTAGCACCTACTAGTACCTACTAGTACCTACTAGTACCTACTAGTACCTACTAGCACCTACTAGCACCTACTAGTACCTACTAGTACCTACTAGTACCTACTAGCACCTACTAGGTCCTACTAGTACCTACTAGCACCTACTAGCACCTACTAGCACCTACTAGTACCTACTAGTACCTACTAGCACCTACTAGCACCTACTAGTACCTACTAGTACCTACTAGTACCTACTAGCACCTACTAGCACCTACTAGTACCTACTAGTACCTACTAGTACCTACTAGCACCTACTAGGTCCTACTAGTACCTACTAGTACCTACTAGCACCTACTAGTACCTACTAGCTGCTACTAGTACCTACTAGCACCTACTAGGTCCTACTAGTACCTACTAGTACCTACTAGCACCTACTAGCACCTACTAGTACCTACTAGTACCTACTAGCACCTACTAGTACCTACTAGTTCCTACTAGCACCTACTAGTACCTACTAGCTCCTACTAGTACCTACTAGCACCTACTAGTACCTACTAGCACCTACTAGTACCTACTAGCTCCTACTAGTACCTACTAGCACCTACTAGCACCTACTAGCACCTACTAGTACCTACTAGCACCTACTAGTACCTACTAGTACCTACTAGCTGCTACTAGTACCTACTAGCACCTACTAGGTCCTACTAGTACCTACTAGCACCTACTAGTACCTACTAGCACCTACTAGCTCCTACTAGCACCTACTAGTACCTACTAGTACCTACTAGCTCCTACTAGCACCTACTAGCTCCTACTAGTACCTACTAGTACCTACTAGCACCTACTAGTACCTACTAGCACCTACTAGTACCTACTAGTACCTACTAGCACCTACTAGTACCTACTAGCACCTACTAGTACCTACTAGTACCTACTATCTCCTACTAGTACCTACTAGCTCCTACTAGTACCTACTAGTACCTACTAGCACCTACTAGTACCTACTAGTACCTACTAGCTCCTACTAGCACCTACTAGCTCCTACTAGTACCTACTAGTACCTACTAGCACCTACTAGTACCTACTAGTACCTACTAGCACCTACTAGTACCTACTAGCACCTACTAGTACCTACTAGCACCTACTAGCTCCTACTAGCACCTACTAGTACCTACTAGCTCCTACTAGCACCTACTAGTACCTACTAGTACCTACTAGTACCTACTATCTCCTACTAGTACCTACTAGTTCCTACTAGTACTAACACTTACTAGCTCCTACTAGTACCTACTAGTTCCTACTAGTACTAACTCCTACTAGCTCCTACTAGTACCTACTAGTACCTACTAGTACCTACTAGCACCTACTAGTACCTACTAGTACTAACACTTACTAGCTCCTACTAGGTCCTACTAGTACCTACTAGCTCCTACTAGTACCTACTAGCACCTACTAGCTCCTACTAGCACCTACTAGTACCTACTAGTACCTACTAGCACCTACTAGTACCTACTAGCTCCTACTAGCACCTACTAGTACCTACTAGTACCTACTAGCTCCTACTAGCACCTACTAGTACCTACTAGCACCTACTAGTACGTACTAGTACCTACTAGTACCTACTAGCTCCTACTAGTACCTACTAGTACTTACTAGCTCCTACTAGCACCTACTAGTACCTACTAGTACCTACTAGCTCCTACTAGCACCTACTAGTACGTACTAGTACCTACTAGCACCTACTAGTACGTACTAGTACCTACTAGTACCTACTAGCTCCTACTAGTACCTACTAGTACCTACTAGCTCCTACTAGCACCTACTAGTACCTACTAGTACCTACTAGCTCCTACTAGCACCTACTAGTACGTACTAGTACCTACTAGCACCTACTAGTACGTACTAGTACCTACTAGTACCTACTAGCACCTACTAGTACCTACTAGCTCCTACTAGCACCTACTAGTACCTACTAGTACCTACTAGCTCCTACTAGCACCTACTAGTACCTACTAGCACCTACTAGTACGTACTAGTACCTACTAGTACGTACTAGTACCTACTAGTACCTACTAGTACCTACTAGTACCTACTAGCACCTACTAGTACCTACTAGTACCTACTAGCTCCTACTAGCACCTACTAGTACCTACTAGCATCTACTAGTACGTACTAGTACCTACTAGTACCTACTAGTACCTACTAGTACCTACTAGTACCTACTAGCACCTACTAGTACCTACTAGTACCTACTAGCACAAACTCCTACTAGCTCCTACTAGCTCCTACTTTCACCTTATAGCTCTCATTACCTCCCTTAAAAAATATGTGTCCACTAGAGGGCAAATACATGCATTTAAATGCAGTAACTTATATGTTCACTAGAGCGCAAATAAGTAATTTTTATGCAGTAATTTATGTGTCCACTAAAGGACAAATAAGTAATGTTAATGTAGTAATTAATATGTCCATTCGAGCGAAAATAAATGCATTTTAATGCAATAATTAATATTTCCACTAGAGGGCAAATAAGTCATTTAAATGGAGTCATTTATGTGTCCACTAGTGCAGGGGTTCCCAACCTTTTTTGTGCTGAGGACCAGCAGAAGTATAAACAAAAAGCTCAGGGACCGGTTGACAATTTATGTCAATTATTTTTTTAACATGTTTCTTTATTGGGTAATCCATGTAAATTATATTACACAGTAAACATTTATTTTAAAGGGTTCGACAGAATACCCCGTTTTATATTTTAACATACACACTCAAAAAAAAAAATAAATAAATAACTAAATAACTAAATAAAATAAAAATAAATAAATAAATAAATAAGGACACAAAACTTAACATAACAAACACCCCAAAACACACACACTGCAAAATACGTAATTATAAACAGGTCCCAAAGTAAGTACCGATTACCAATCAAACTCTGACTGAAGACAATAATAATAGGAAAAATAAAGTAATAGACTAAAATACAGGACACGCAAAACAGCAGCAACAAAAAAATAAATAAAAAAATTAAAAAAAATAAAAAAAAACTACATCCATCTAGTGGTGGAGGAGGGAGCTACATCCATCTAGTGGTGGAGGAGGAAGCTACATCCATCTAGTGGTGGAGGAGGGAGCTACATCCATCTAGTGGTGGAGGAGGGAGTTACATCCATCTAGTGGTGGAGGAGGGAACTACATCCATCTAGTGGTGGAGGAGGGAACTACATCCATCTAGTGGTGGAGGAGGGAGCTACATCCATCTAGTGGTGGAGGAGGGAGCTACATCCATCTAGTGGTGGAGGAGGGAGTTACATCCATCTAGTGGTGGAGGAGGGAGCTACATCCATCTAGTGGTGGAGGAGGGAGCTACATCCATCTAGTGGTGGAGGAGGGAGCTACATCCATCTAGTGGTGGAGGAGGGAGCTACATCCATCTAGTGGTGGAGGAGGGAGCTACATCCATCTAGTGGTGGAGGAGGGAGCTACATCCATCTAGTGGTGGAGGAGGAAGCTACATCCATCTAGTGGTGGAGGAGGGAGCTACATCCATCTAGTGGTGGAGGAGGGAGCTACATCCATCTAGTGGTGGAGGAGGGAGCTACATCCATCTAGTGGTGGAGGAGGGAGTTACATCCATCTAGTGGTGGAGGAGGGAGTTACATCCATCTAGTGGTGGAGGAGGGAGCTACATCCATCTAGTGGTGGAGGAGGGAGTTACACCTAACCGACCGACCTGGTGGTTCAGCTGAAGAAGCTCCGGTGGTTAGAGAGACCAGATCAGCTGTTTCTTTTCTTTGTATTTGTTGGTGTAAAGAAATGTGCAGAAACATCTTAATGGGACCTTTCTGAAGTCTGCAGTCTCAGTGTTTTTACTGAACTTTTACTGAAATTTGAACTAGAATCAAGGGCCCAATCGGTTTTTTATTTCCTCCTACTCCTTTTCGGGCATGAAAGTTTATTTCCCTTTGATTTTGTTTAATTGTTTTGTGTAATTGTTTGTGTAATTGTTTTTGTTTTTTTTTTATGCTCGAAATAAAGATTCAAATTAATCAATCAAGCAATCAATCAATCAATCAATCAATCAATCAATCAATCAATCAATCAATCAATCAATCAATCATTACTAAATAAAATAAAAAAAACCTCATATTACATGTTGGACATAAACATCTGTGAAACCAGAGCAATGATTTTGGAAATGTGTATATTATTTAATGATTTATGTTTAATTAATGAAAGAACTAGTAAATCCTGGGATGATGAGTTTCCAGCAGTGTCCTGATTGGCTGCAGCTCCGTCGGCACCTTTTACACAAATATACAAAACCTAAACGTGAATATGGACATCATTAAAAAAACTCAAAATAAATGAAATAGAACAACTTTGGCTTTTTATTGTGTTGTTCTTTTTGTGTGTAAGAAATGAAGAAACAAAGATAAAGGTGTGAGAAGGATGAAGTCGGTTTGTTTTTATACTTTTAACACTTAAATAAAGGTGTTTCAAATTAAAACACTAAAGTTTACACATTAATTCCTGTCCTCTTTACTAACAGGAAGGTAAAAGGAAAGAAGTCCTTTAAGCTCAGAGCTGTGAGACGGTTGTCCCGACCAATCAGAGAGATCCGTGGATCAGCTCTCCGATTGGTCGGATAGGACCGGTTTCTTTGAGCAGAAGTTAAATCGGGAGGTGAATGATTTAGAAAAACTTATTTAAATACCTGAATGGGCGTGAACCTCTAAATCAGCCCAGAGGTGTCTCCTACAGTAACCTACTAGTACCTACTAGTACCTACTAGCACCTACTAGCTCCTACTAGTACCTACTAGTACCTACTAGCACCTACTAGCTCCTACTAGTACCTACTAGTACCTACTAGTACCTACTAGTACCTACTATCTCCTACTAGCACCTACTAGTACCTACTAGTACCTACTAGTACCTACTAGTACCTACTAGTACCTACTAGCTCCTACTAGTACCTACTAGTACCTACTAGTACCTACTAGTACCTACTAGTACCTACTAGTACCTACTAGCTCCTACTAGTACCTACTAGTACCTACTAGTACCTACTAGTACCTACTAGTACCTACTAGTACCTACTAGTACCTACTAGCTCCTACTAGTACCTACTAGCACCTACTAGTACCTACTAGTACCTACTAGTACCTACTAGTACCTACTAGCACCTACTAGTACCTACTAGTACCTACTAGTACCTACTAGTACCTACTAGTACCTACTAGTACCTACTAGCTCCTACTAGTACCTACTAGTACCTACTAGCACCTACTAGTACCTACTAGTACCTACTAGTACCTACTAGTACCTACTAGTACCTACTAGCTCCTACTAGTACCTACTAGTACCTACTAGTACCTACTAGTACCTACTAGCACCTACTAGTACCTACTAGTACCTACTAGTACCTACTAGCACCTACTAGTACCTACTAGTACCTACTAGTACCTACTAGTACCTACTAGCACCTACTAGTACCTACTAGCTCCTACTAGTACCTACTAGCACCTACTAGTACCTACTAGTACCTACTAGTACCTACTAGCACCTACTAGTACCTACTAGCTCCTACTAGTACCTACTAGTACCTACTAGTACCTACTAGTACCTACTAGTACCTACTAGCACCTACTAGTACCTACTAGTACCTACTAGTACCTACTAGTACCTACTAGTACCTACTAGCACCTACTAGTACCTACTAGTACCTACTAGCACCTACTAGTACCTACTAGTACCTACTAGTACCTACTAGGTCCTACTAGCACCTACTAGTACCTACTAGCACCTACTAGCACCTACTAGTACCTACTAGTACCTACTAGCACCTACTAGTACCTACTAGTACCTACTAGCACCTACTAGCACCTACTAGTACCTACTAGCACCTACTAGTACCAACTAGCACCTACTAGGTCCTACTAGCACCTACTAGTACCTACTAGTACCTACTAGTACCTACTAGGTCCTACTAGCACCTACTAGTACCTACTAGTACCTACTAGTACCTACTAGCACCTACTAGGTCCTACTAGCACCTACTAGTACCTACTAGTACCTACTAGTACCTACTAGCACCTACTAGGTCCTACTAGCACCTACTAGTACCTACTAGTACCTACTAGGTCCTACTAGCACCTACTAGTACCTACTAGTACCTACTAGTACCTACTAGGTCCTACTAGCACCTACTAGTACCTACTAGTACCTACTAGTACCTACTAGCACCTACTAGGTCCTACTAGCACCTACTAGTACCTACTAGTACCTACTAGCACCTACTAGTACCTACTAGCTCCTACTAGTACCTACTAGCACCTACTAGTACCTACTAGTACCTACTAGCTGCTACTAGTACCTACTAGCACCTACTAGTACCTACTAGCACCTACTAGTACCTACTAGCACCTACTAGGTCCTACTAGCACCTACTAGTACCTACTAGGTCCTACTAGCACCTACTAGTACCTACTAGTACCTACTAGTACCTACTAGCACCTACTAGTACCTACTAGCACCTACTAGCACCTACTAGTACCTACTAGCACCTACTAGTACCTACTAGCACCTACTAGGTCCTACTAGCACCTACTAGTACCTACTAGCACCTACTAGGTCCTACTAGTACCTACTAGCTCCTACTAGTACCTACTAGTACCTACTAGCACCTACTAGCTCCTACTAGCACCTACTAGGTCCTACTAGTACCTACTAGCTCCTACTAGTACCTACTAGTACCTACTAGTACCTACTAGTACCTACTAGTACCTACTAGCACCTACTAGTACCTACTAGCACCTACTAGGTCCTACTAGCACCTACTAGTACCTACTAGTACCTACTAGCACCTACTAACACCTACTAGGTCCTACTAGTACCTACTAGTACCTACTAGTACCTACTAGCACCTACTAGCACCTACTAGCTGCTACTAGTACCTACTAGTACCTACTAGCACCTACTAGGTCCTACTAGTACCTACTAGTACCTACTAGTACCTACTAGCACCTACTAGCACCTACTAGCTGCTACTAGTACCTACTAGTACCTACTAGCACCTACTAGGTCCTACTAGTACCTACTAGTACCTACTAGTACCTACTAGCACCTACTAGCTGCTACTAGTACCTACTAGTACCTACTAGCTGCTACTAGTACCTACTAGTACCTACTAGCACCTACTAGCACCTACTAGTACCTACTAGTACCTACTAGCACCTACTAGGTCCTACTAGTACCTACTAGCTCCTACTAGCACCTACTAGTACCTACTAGTACCTACTAGCACCTACTAGGTCCTACTAGTACCTACTAGCTCCTACTAGTACCTACTAGCACCTACTAGCTGCTACTAGTACCTACTAGTACCTACTAGCACCTACTAGCACCTACTAGTACCTACTAGTACCTACTAGCACCTACTAGGTCCTACTAGTACCTACTAGCACCTACTAGTACCTACTAGCACCTACTAGTACCTACTAGCACCTACTAGTACCTACTAGTACCTACTAGTACCTACTAGTACCTACTAGCACCTACTAGTACCTACTAGCACCTACTAGTACCTACTAGCACCTACTAGTACCTACTAGCACCTACTAGCTCCTACTAGCACCTACTAGTACCTACTAGTACCTACTAGTACCTACTAGCACCTACTAGTACCTACTAGCACCTACTAGCACCTACTAGTACCTACTAGTACCTACTAGTACCTACTAGTACCTACTAGTACCTACTAGTACCTACTAGTACCTACTAGCACCTACTAGTACCTACTAGTACCTACTAGTACCTACTAGTACCTACTAGCACCTACTAGCTCCTACTAGCACCTACTAGTACCTACTAGTACCTACTAGTACCTACTAGCACCTACTAGTACCTACTAGTACCTACTAGTACCTACTAGTACCTACTAGTACCTACTAGCTCCTACTAGTACCTACTAGCACCTACTAGTACCTACTAGCACCTACTAGTACCTACTAGCACCTACTAGCTCCTACTAGCACCTACTAGTACCTACTAGTACCTACTAGTACCTACTAGCACCTACTAGTACCTACTAGCACCTACTAGCACCTACTAGTACCTACTAGTACCTACTAGTACCTACTAGCACCTACTAGTACCTACTAGTACCTACTAGTACCTACTAGTACCTACTAGCTCCTACTAGTACCTACTAGCACCTACTACTACCTACTAGTACCTACTAGTACCTACTAGCTCCTACTAGTACCTACTAGTACCTACTAGCTCCTACTAGCACCTACTAGTACCTACTAGCTGCTACTAGTACCTACTAGTACCTACTAGTACCTACTAGCTCCTACTAGTACCTACTAGCTCCTACTAGTACCTACTAGCTCCTACTAGCTCCTACTAGTACCTACTAGCACCTACTAGTACCTACTAGTACCTACTAGTACCTACTAGTACCTACTAGTACCTACTAGCTCCTACTAGCACCTACTAGTACCTACTAGTACCTACTAGTACCTACTAGTACCTACTAGTACCTACTAGCTCCTACTAGCACCTACTAGTACCTACTAGTACCTACTAGTACCTACTAGCTCCTACTAGTACCTACTAGTACCTACTAGCACCTACTAGTACCTACTAGTACCTACTAGTACCTACTAGTACCTACTAGTACCTACTAGTACCTACTAGCACCTACTAGTACCTACTAGTACCTACTAGTACCTACTAGCTCCTACTAGTACCTACTAGTACCTACTAGTACCTACTAGCTCCTACTAGTACCTACTAGTACCTACTAGTACCTACTACCTCCTACTAGTACCTACTAGCACCTACTAGTACCTACTAGTACCTACTAGTACCTACTAGCTCCTACTAGCACCTACTAGTACCTACTAGTACCTACTAGTACCTACTAGCTCCTACTAGTACCTACTAGTACCTACTAGTACCTACTAGCACCTACTAGTACCTACTAGCTCCTACTAGTACCTACTAGCACCTACTAGTACCTACTAGTACCTACTAGTACCTACTAGTACCTACTAGTACCTACTAGTACCTACTAGCACCTACTAGTACCTACTAGTACCTACTAGCTCCTACTAGCACCTACTAGTACCTACTAGCTCCTACTAGTACCTACTAGCACCTACTAGTACCTACTAGTACCTACTAGTACCTACTAGCACCTACTAGTACCTACTAGCTCCTACTAGTACCTACTAGCACCTACTAGTACCTACTAGCTCCTACTAGTACCTACTAGCACCTACTAGTACCTACTAGCTCCTACTAGTACCTACTAGCACCTACTAGTACCTACTAGCTCCTACTAGTACCTACTAGCACCTACTAACTCCTACTAGCTCCTACTAGTACCTACTAGTACCTACTAGTACCTACTAGCTCCTACTAGTACCTACTAGTACCTACTAGTACCTACTAGTACCTACTAGTACCTACTAGTACCTACTAGTACCTACTAGCACCTACTAGTACCTACTAGTACCTACTAGCACAAACTCCTACTAGCTCCTACTAGCTCCTACTTTCACCTTATAGCTCTCATTACCTCCCTTAAAAAATATGTGTCCACTAGAGGGCAAATACATGCATTTAAATGCAGTAACTTATATGTTCACTAGAGCGCAAATAAGTAATTTTTATGCAGTAATTTATGTGTCCACTAAAGGACAAATAAGTAATGTTAATGTAGTAATTAATATGTCCATTCGAGCGAAAATAAATGCATTTTAATGCAATAATTAATATTTCCACTAGAGGGCAAATAAGTCATTTAAATGGAGTCATTTATGTGTCCACTAGTGCAGGGGTTCCCAACCTTTTTTGTGCTGAGGACCAGCAGAAGTATAAACAAAAAGCTCAGGGACCGGTTGACAATTTATGTCAATTATTTTTTTAACATGTTTCTTTATTGGGTAATCCATGTAAATTATATTACACAGTAAACATTTATTTTAAAGGGTTCGACAGAATACCCCGTTTTATATTTTAACATACACACTCAAAAAAAAAAATAAATAAATAACTAAATAACTAAATAAAATAAAAATAAATAAATAAATAAATAAGGACACAAAACTTAACATAACAAACACCCCAAAACACACACACTGCAAAATACGTAATTATAAACAGGTCCCAAAGTAAGTACCGATTACCAATCAAACTCTGACTGAAGACAATAATAATAGGAAAAATAAAGTAATAGACTAAAATACAGGACACGCAAAACAGCAGCAACAAAAAAATAAATAAAAAAATAAAAAAAAATAAAAAAAAAACTAAATAAGATAAATAAATAAAAATTAAAATAAACTGACGTAAGAGGAACCCTAAAAAAAAAAAGAGACATGGTTAGCAATATCATACTTCTCTGTAATTAAGTTAAATCAGATTAAATTAATCTTCCAAGGATGTCAAAGAATTAACAAAAGAAAGAATAGGTTCCCAAATATAAGAAAACTTATCAGAGCAACCCCTAATACCGTATTTAATTTTCTCTAAATATAAAAATGACATCAGGTCTTTCAACCAAGAATTGGGAGATGGAGGTTTTTGGTCCTTCCATTGAAGTAGAATACGTCTTCGAGCTACAAGAGAGGAAAAAGCAATTATATTAATCTCCTTCTTAGTAAAACTATTAAAATCTTCAGGTACACCAAAAATAGAAATTAATTAATTTATGTCAATTTTAATAAACATTTTAGAAAAAAACAATGCATTTTAAAATGCAGGCTATCATTGTTTTACTAACTTTACAATGGTTTCAGGTGCATATATTTATCCACCAACAGGTGGCGACTCATTTTATGAAAATAACAGCCTATTTCAATTGCCAGACCGCTACAACACTTTGCCAGCTGCTTTTTCCCCCAAAAGTTTGAGGCAGATGTCTTTTGCAGCGGGCAGTATTAGCTCCTCTCCAATTGTAAAGGGCTTTTTAGCTTTTGCAATCCGGTGAGCAACGAGATATGAGGCCCTCGTTGCAGCGACGTTAGCTGATGTTGTGGCCTTTAAAACTTGCTTCTGCAAATCTAACTCACGTTTTTTCCTTTCGAAAAAATCCACTGGTTTGTCTTTGAGAGAAGGATGTTTTGTATTTAAGTGTCTTTGAAGCTTGGATGGCTTCATTGCTTCGTTGCCAAGCGTTTCTCCACATAAAATACATAGTTGGTTTGGCGCCTCCAAATCCGTATTTTATATACATAATGTCGTACTTGCGATTAAAGCTTTTGCTTTTCTTTTTGGTAGGATTTTCCACTTGTTCATCACTATTTCTTTTACTCGAACAACCAATAAAGAAACGGCTCATGGAGGTTTGCTGAGATCAGCTCATCTCTGCAGCTGACTGTACCTAACCTGCATACAGCACCTGTGCATTGCGCTGTTCAGTCCGATCGGGTACCTTATGGTCCGCCAAGCCATGACAGGGCTGCCACTCAAAGAAACACATTTCGATTTATACAAGTTTTGGATGAAATTATATGACAAAAAAATGCAAAAATTGTTTTCTTAAATTTAGTATGAGGTTGCTTTAATTATGTGGCAAATGACAATAAACACGAGAAAGATGGGTACTTCAATGAAAAATAGATATTTTATTCAACTTGCTGCTGTTCATACAAAAAGTAAATAAAAAAACCAAGGACAAGCACAGTGATCAGTCAGTATAGAGATAAATCCATAAATAAATAAACCTCTGTCCATTATTTTGCATTTTTTAAGGACAGGCAATTGTGTGATATAAAAAATAAGAGCTGCTCATATCACAGATCAGCATCTGCAGTATTGGTCAGTGAGCGCAGTCGTCTGGTGCGGGAACACGTCTGCTTCTTTTGCAGAAAGGGGTCCATGGTGGCTCTTCATCGGTCTGCATGCATTTAATTTAAAATACTTTTGTCAAGCACAGTCAGGCATAACGTTAAAGCTCTTTTAAAGCCAACATACGCTTAATATCTTACCAAGGCGAGTCCGTTTCCTTCAACTGTCCGAGGTGCTTTTTCTCTTCAAATGCTCGTGCATTACCAACGTGCTCCCGTGATAAGCAACGTTGGCTTTGCAAACCTTGCAAGTCCTCTTTTTATTCACCGTATATCCAGGCTAAAATGCTCCCGAACTTTTGAAGTTTTGTTACCCGCAGCTGCGCGGAGACGCAAAAAAAAAAAAAAAAACTGCGCTGAGACGCTGTGGTGCTGCGCGGCTCTCGGCAGAGATTGTATGAGGTGAAGTGAAGTGAGATGCCTCACTCCATTGGGAAAAAAACATCTGGGGACAATTGCCGACAATTTTGATTATCGATTTTTGTCGACAACGTCGACGAATCGTTGCAGCCCTAATTATGATCGGAACACAAGCCATTTCACGGCCCAGTAGTAACGGCTCTACGGCCCGGTACTGGGAATCACGGCTCTAGTGGACATATAAATTACTGCATTTAAATGCGTTTATTTGCCCTCTAGTGGACACATAAATTACTGCATTTAAATGCATTTATTCGCCCTCTAGTGGACACATAAATTACTGCATTTAAATGCATTTATTTGCCCTCTAGTGGACATATACGTTACTGCATTTAAATGCATTTATTTGCCCTCTAGTGGACACATAAATTACTGCATTTAAATGCATTTATTTGCCCTCTAGTGGACATTGAAATTACTGCATTTAAATGCATTTATTTGCCCTCTAGTGGACACATAAATTACTGCATTTAAATGCATTTATTCGCCCTCTAGTGGACACATAAATTACTACATTTAAATGCATTTATTTGACCTCTAGTGGACACATAAATTACTGCATTTAAATGCATTTATTTGCCCTCTAGTGGACATATACGTTACTGCATTTAAATGCATTTATATGCCCTCTAGTGGACACATAAATTACTGCATTTAAATGCATTTATTTGCCCTCTAGTGGACATTTAAATTACTGCATTTAAATGCATTTATTTGCTCTCTAGTGGACACATAAATTACTGCATTTAAATGCATTTATTTGCCCTCTAGTGGACACATGAATAACTGCATTTAAATGCATTTATTTGCCCTCTAGTGGACATATAAATTACTGCATTAAAATTACTTATTTGCCCTCTAGTGGACACATAAATTACTGCATTTAAATGCATTTATTTGCCCTCTAGTGGACATATAAATTACTGCATTTAAATGCATTTATTTGCCCTCTAGTGGACACATACATTACTGCATTTAAATGCATTTATTTGCCCTCTAGTGGACATATACGTTACTGCATTTAAATGCATTTATTTGCCCTCTAGTGGACACATGAATAACTGCATTTAAATGCATTTATTTGCCCTCTAGTGGACATATAAATTACTGCATTAAAATTACTTATTTGCCCTCTAGTGGACACATAAATTACTGCATTTAAATGCATTTATTTGCCCTCTAGTGGACATATAAATTACTACATTTAAATGAAATTATTTGCCCTCTAGTGGACACATAAATTACTGCATTTAAATGTATTTATTTGCCCTCTAGTGGACATTTAAATTACTGCATTTAAATGCATTTATTTGCCCTCTAGTGGACACATAAATTACTGCATTTAAATGCATTTATTTGCCCTCTAGTGGACACATGAATAACTGCATTTAAATGCATTTATTTGCCCTCTAGTGGACATATAAATTACTGCATTAAAATTACTTATTTGCCCTCTAGTGGACATTTAAATAACTGCATTTAAATGCATTTATTTGCCCTCTAGTGGACATATAAGTTAATGCATTTAAATGCATTTATTTGCCCTCTAGTGGACATATACGTTACTGCATTTAAATGCATTTATTTGCCCTCTATTGGACACATAAATTACTGCATTTAAATGCATTTATTTGCCCTCTAGTGGACATTTAAATTACTGCATTTAAATGCATTTATTTGCTCTCTAGTGGACACATAAATTACTGCATTTAATGCATTTATTTGCCCTCTAGTGGACATATAAATTACTGCATTTAAATGCATTTATTTGCCCTCTAGTGGACAAATAAGTTATGCATTTAAATGCATTTATTTGCCCTCTAGTGGACATATAAATTACTGCATTTAAATGCATTTATTTGCCCTCTAGTGGACATATAAGTTACTGCATTTAAATGCATTTATTTGCTCTCTAGTGGACACATAAATTACTGCATTTAATGCATTTATTTGCCCTCTAGTGGACACATAAGTTATGCATTTAAATGCATTTATTCGCCCTCTAGTGGACACATAAATTACTGCATTTAAATGCATTTATTTGCCCTCTAGTGGACATATACGTTACTGCATTTAAATGCATTTATTTGCCCTCTAGTGGACACATAAATTACTGCATTTAAATGCATTTATTTGCCCTCTAGTGGACATTGAAATTACTGCATTTAAATGCATTTATTTGCCCTCTAGTGGACACATAAATTACTGCATTTAAATGCATTTATTCGCCCTCTAGTGGACACATAAATTACTACATTTAAATGCATTTATTTGACCTCTAGTGGACACATAAATTACTGCATTTAAATGCATTTATTTGCCCTCTAGTGGACATATACGTTACTGCATTTAAATGCATTTATATGCCCTCTAGTGGACACATAAATTACTGCATTTAAATGCATTTATTTGCCCTCTAGTGGACATTTAAATTACTGCATTTAAATGCATTTATTTGCTCTCTAGTGGACACATAAATTACTGCATTTAAATGCATTTATTTGCCCTCTAGTGGACACATGAATAACTGCATTTAAATGCATTTATTTGCCCTCTAGTGGACATATAAATTACTGCATTAAAATTACTTATTTGCCCTCTAGTGGACACATAAATTACTGCATTTAAATGCATTTATTTGCCCTCTAGTGGACATATAAATTACTGCATTTAAATGCATTTATTTGCCCTCTAGTGGACACATACATTACTGCATTTAAATGCATTTATTTGCCCTCTAGTGGACATATACGTTACTGCATTTAAATGCATTTATTTGCCCTCTAGTGGACACATGAATAACTGCATTTAAATGCATTTATTTGCCCTCTAGTGGACATATAAATTACTGCATTAAAATTACTTATTTGTCCTCTAGTGGACACATAAATTACTGCATTTAAATGCATTTATTTGCCCTCTAGTGGACATATAAATTACTACATTTAAATGCATTTATTTGCCCTCTAGTGGACACATACATTACTGCATTTAAATGTATTTATTTGCCCTCTAGTGGACATTTAAATTACTGCATTTAAATGCATTTATTTGCCCTCTAGTGGACACATAAATTACTGCATTTAAATGCATTTATTTGCCCTCTAGTGGACACATGAATAACTGCATTTAAATGCATTTATTTGCCCTCTAGTGGACATATAAATTACTGCATTAAAATTACTTATTTGCCCTCTAGTGGACATTTAAATAACTGCATTTAAATGCATTTATTTGCCCTCTAGTGGACATTTAAATTACTGCATTTAAATGCATTTATTTGCTCTCTAGTGGACACATAAATTACTGCATTTAATGCATTTATTTGCCCTCTAGTGGACATATAAATTACTGCATTTAAATGCATTTATTTGCCCTCTAGTGGACAAATAAGTTATGCATTTAAATGCATTTATTTGCCCTCTAGTGGACATATAAATTACTGCATTTAAATGCATTTATTTGCCCTCTAGTGGACATATAAGTTACTGCATTTAAATGCATTTATTTGGCCTCTAGTGGACATATAAATTACTGCATTTAAATGCATTTATTTGCCCTCTAGTGGACATATAAGTTACTGCATTTAAATGCATTTATTTGCCCTCTAGTGGACATATAAGTTACTGCATTTCAATTCACTTATTTTCCCTCTAGTGGACACATAAGTTACTGCATTTAAATGCATTTATTTGCCCTCTAGTGGACACATAAATTACTGCATTTACATGCATTTATTTGCCCTCTAGTGGACACAAAAATTACTACATTTAAATGCATTTATTTGCCCTCTAGTGGACATATACATTACTGCATTTAAAGGCATTTATTTGCCCTCTAGTGGACAGATACATTACTGCATTTAAATGCATTTATTTGCCCTCTAGTGGACAAATAAGTTATGCATTTAAATGCATTTATTTGCCCTCTAGTGGACATATAAATTACTGCATTTAAATGCATTTATTTGCCCTCTAGTGGACATATAAGTTACTGCATTTAAATGCATTTATTTGGCCTCTAGTGGACACATGAATAACTGCATTTAAATGCATTTATTTGCCCTCTAGTGGACATATAAGTTACTGCATTTAAATGCATTTATTTGCCCTCTAGTGGACATATAAGTTACTGCATTTCAATTCACTTATTTTCCCTCTAGTGGACACATAAGTTACTGCATTTAAATGCATTTATTTGCCCTCTAGTGGACACATAAATTACTGCATTTACATGCATTTATTTGCCCTCTAGTGGACACAAAAATTACTACATTTAAATGCATTTATTTGCCCTCTAGTGGACATATACATTACTGCATTTAAAGGCATTTATTTGCCCTCTAGTGGACAGATACATTACTGCATTTAAATGCATTTATTTGTCCTCTAGTGGACACATAAATTACTGCATTTAAATGCATTAATTTGCCCTCTAGTGGACACATAAATTACTGCATTTAAATGCATTTATTGGTCCTCTTGTGCAGGGGTTCTTAACCTTTCTGACCTTGGGGCCCAATTTTTTCAGTACTGAGTGGCCCGAGGCCCGCTAAATATTAACACTGTATAGCAGCGAAGGTCCAGAACATCATAATAAATATATATATATATATATATATATATATATATATATATATATATATATATATATATTCAAGTAGCCTCATAGTTGTATCAACATCTGCATCTGACTGTTATATTAAAAAAGTACATATTTGCCCATTTAACATGTGTAACTTCAATTACACATTTTTTTCTCTTAAAAATAAAATAAATAAATAAGATTTTATTTTATTTTTCAAATGCTATCTTTGAATTTCCCCTTTTCTTTGTTAATTGTCTCAACACATTTTTATAATAAAATAATATAAACACATCTTAACAATTTAAAAGTTTTGCAGTTTTTCTTTCTTCCCCTTAATCTTATGCCCTCACTTTCTGTTGTTCAGTGAGAGAACTGAGCTCTAATTTCTCCTGCCAGGACTTTAAATCTGGGCTCGATGGTGTCAGGTTCTCATATGCATGTGGAGCTGCTCATTGATGAGCCTGGAACGATATTTAGTTTTAATTATGTTCATTGTGGAGAAAGCTGCTTCACAGCTGTATGTGCACCCAAACATGTTTAAGATGGTCAGCTTATTTTCTGTGACTTCAGTTCAGACTTGAGTGGATATGTTTGATGAAAAACTTTGTGTTTTGTTTCAGTGGCGTTTTACTTTCGCACTTCGAACGCCACGGTCTCTGAACGCATGAGACACTGGTTTTGTCCCAGTGTGAAGACTGAACCAGGATGAATCTGTCCATTCTGGGTTGAACTTCCCTTTCCACCTGTTAGGCTTCTCATCTCTGTAAGAGTCAAGCTAATTACTTACTAAGTAACAGGACTGTCGGATTTCATCCGAGCCTGATCAGCTGAGACGGGCATGGAGCCCGCAGCTCTCTGGTCGCGCTGCAGCAGAGTCACTTTCCGATGCTTTTGCGAGCCCGAACAACAGTCCAGTCCAGCAGACACATCTACATGTACAATCCTTCAGCAGTAACGATGGAGCCCACCGCCCAAGCGGCACCGACCTCCCCGGCCGCGGGGACGAGTCAGTGATCACGCCGCGCTCGCTCGCTCTGGGCGCAGACCCAAGTAATCGATCCCTGATCCTGGCGGATCTAAACCTACTCTGTGCAAAATGAAGGATTTTCTCTATAAATACACACCATTTCTCTTACTATTACACCTAGAGCTAGCTGAGGGTCTTCTTCTCCTCATTTGGTTGGGAGTTGCTATGCAGTCCCGCGGCCCCCGCGGCCCACATGTACAAAACTGATTTTTTTTTCGCGGCCCACTAGATGGCGCTCGCGGCCCAAGTGTGGGCCGCGGCCCTATGGTTAAGAATCACTGCTCTAGTGGACATATAAGTTAAAACATTTAAATGCATTTGTTTGCCCTCTAGTGGACACATAACTTACTGCAATTAAATGCATTTATTTGCCCTGTAGTGGACACATAAATTATTGCATTAAAATTACTTATTTGCCCTCTAGTGGACACATAAATTACTGCATTTAAATGCATTTATTTGCCCTCTAGTGGACACATAAATTACTGCATTTAAATGCATTAATTTGCCCTCTAGTGGACACATAAATTACTACATTTAAATGCATTTATTTGCCCTCTAGTGGACATATACTTTACTGCATTTAAATGCATTTATTTGCCCTCTAGTGGACATATATATTACTGCATTAAAATTACTTATTTGCCCTCTAGTGCAGTGGTTCTCAAATGTGGGTACGCGTACCCCTGGGGGTACGTGAAGGCACTACAGGTGGTACATGAGATTTTAAAATATACATATATTTAAAAAGTAGCATCCATGTAAATATCCTTTAAAAAATAAATATTTCATAAATAATTGAGGAAAATATAAGTCTAAATTCATAAAATGATTTTTTCTTCAGGAGTAGGCTATTCAACTTATTTTCCTAAAACCGCAGAGTATCCCCCACACCAGGATGGTTCCACCTAACCTGTCAATCACATGGCTTCACCTGTCAATCACTTGGACCAACGATGGAGTCGTGGTTGAAGCGTTGCAGCAATATTTTTATGTTTAATAAATCAGTTACTGATGGCACAGTGCTCTGTTTTAGGTCTTTTTTTTTTACAACCAAAAGTGCTTTGCGCTGGTTAGGGGGTACTTGACTGAAAAAATATTTCACAGGGGGAACATCACTGAAAACAGGTTGAGGACCACTGCTCTAGGGGACACATAAATTAATGCATATAAATGCATTTATTTGCCCTCTAATGGACACATAAATTACTGCATTAAAATTACTTTTTTGCCCTCTAGTGTACACATAAATTACTGCATTTAAAGCGACACTACGTAACTTTTCCACCTTAATCTAATATTTCATCATCATCATTGTGATGGAACATCAACTTCCAACAGGTTTAATGAACCTCTGTCATGGTCTGAGGGGTCTGTATCGCCTTCACTGGCACTATGTAACTTTGAGGAGCATGGTAGGAACCCTGCCACACTACTGGTAAAGCACTACCGCTTTTGTCCAAAGGAGACGCCAAACTCAACAAAAGCTGAAAGTCACATTGTGCTGCTTTAAAAGCACCAATATTTTTGACTATCCATTACAGTGGATCAGTCTTGACTGATCAGAGATTGTTGTTTCTTGGTTAAACCTTGTAGTTTACATAGATATCATGAAGAGAACTGGAATATCCAGAGTTGACTGGATGTTTTGGACCAATGGGGGGCCATGTTGGTGGGAACTGACTCCATCCAACCAGGGCTGATCCAAAGATGAGAAAATGGGCCAAACGAACCTGGAAGTCAGATGGAACAACTTAGCTCAGTTCACACAAACTAGTATTTCTATCTTAGCTTATGTTAGTCTATGATGCTAACCTATATTACCGTGGTGCAGAGAGGTGAGATCCATCACAAGTCATTCAAAGTGCATGTGGACACATGTGTTGATGCCAAGTTGGAACAGACCTGCTGAGAGCTGTCCACTCAGAACAGGTTCTGGTTGGTCTGAAGGTTCTGATTTGTCTGGAGGTTCTGTGTTGGTTCTTGAAGATTCCAGATCACCTCCGACCCTTAAGCCCAGGACACACCAACCCAACGTCGCCCGCTTTTGGCCGACTGCTGTGTCGCTTCGCGTCGCCTGTGTCGGGCTGTGTCGGGCTCTTTGAACACACTGAAAATACGACACCCGACGGCCTGACTAGTACGTACGTTCTGCGCATGCGTGAGAGGTAATTCCCCTCCACACCAGCAGGCAGCGGTAGTCTGTATTCAGGGGCTCAAGGAGAGGGACAGCGCTTTTTTTTTCAAAGCTTTATTGAGAAAACACAACTGCAATACAAAACAGACGGCACAACCACCTGCAGCTCTGTGGAGAATTACCGCTGGCTGAAATAAATCATTTAGGAAGATAAATGTTGGTTTAATAGACTAACAGTTGTAGCTACGTCTGTTAGGAAATTTGCTCCAAAAAATTCAGGATTTTCTTTCTGCCTGCCGGCTCGGGAGCTGATTTATGGTTCCACGTTAAATCGACGCAGAGCCTACGGTGTAGGGTACGGCGTACGACGTAGGGTATGGCGTACGGCGTAGGGTACGGCGTACGGCGCGTGTCGCCGCGTAACCTACGCCTTAGGCTCTGCGTTGGTGTAACGCAGAACCATAAATCAGCCTTTATTCTGGCGAGGTTTGAAAAAGACATCGGAACAACGACCAAGCGAGTGATTATATACATTCACTGAGTGAATATTATGAAAGTAAAATATATATTTCTCGCTAGAAATGTAATCAAAACGCATTTCTATGCAGAAACTAACTCAAAATATTGATTTTATTCACTAAAACATAAGAAATGTCCGCCATGTTTTTTTTTTTATTCAGTCCGCAAATGACGACGAAAAGCATTCTGGGAAATTCTGGGAACAGCCAATCACAGAGTGAGCTGTTTGACCGACGGCCGTCGCCGAAAGTCGGCTTGGTGTGTCAGGGCCATTAGAGGAACCTTCGCGGAACCTTCCAGGATGAGTTACCCGACCTCTAATACCCCTTTTCCACCAAGCTGGTTCCAGGGCTGGTTCTGGGCTAGAGCCAGACTTAGCACCACTTCTTTGGTTTTACACAGCCTAAGCACCGGCTCCTGGCTCTCAAAACTGGTGCTACAGGAGAACCAAGTATTTGCTGGTTTAGGATAGAACCACGTTACGTTGGGAGCTACGTGCTTACGTCAAGGGCTGGGGACGGGGCTGGGGACGGTGTTACTGAACAACCAAAGCAGAATAAACACGGAAGAGCGCCGTTTTTAAACAACGGAGCGTTGAAGATGGCGGTTAAGTTAGACTCTTTTATTATTACATCCATTTATTTAATAATGGATGTAAAACAGAAGCAGCAGTGTTTGTACCAGTACGGTACAATCCATCAACAGTAACGTCGGCGGGCTCCGTGCCCGCCGATGGAGCGCAGCCTCGCGTCCGAGCCCGCGGGGGAGCGTTCCAGCCCTGGGAGGCGTCCCCGCGGGCTTGGACGCGAGGCTGCTGCTCGATCGGCGGGTTCCCGGCCCACGGGGACGCGTCCCAGCCCGCTCGATCCGTGGTTCCTCCAGCCTTCAGCCCGCTTCCGCATCGCAGCCCCCCGGGAGCATCTACTCATTCAGACTTGAGTTTCTGCATAAAAATGCGTTTTGATTACATTTCTAGTGAGAAATACATATTTTACTTTCATAATATTCAGTCAGTGAATGTACATAAAAGTTTTCCCGTTTGCCGAAGATCACGTCAGAATAAAGGGATTTATGGTTACGCGTTACACCAACGCAGAGGCTACGGCGTATGTTACGTAACCTACGCCGTATTTCATCCAGCGTAATTCTCAACAGAGCTGCAGGTTTCTCCCCCGGGACGACGGCGCAGGTTGAGCCGGCTGTGAGGAGCTGGGCTGCCGGCTCTCGAGTCAAATTTCTCAACAGGCGTTATTTGGATAAACTGAGCCCAGGTTGGGGATCTTAAAGGTTACTTTACCTGAAAAAGTATTAAAACTTAATAAAGTGGCATATTAACAGCGCTACAGCTGAAATTAAAACAGCTTTTGGCTCTCAGCTTCCTGATCAAGGTGGGGATGAAAACGAGGGGGAGTGGTGGTGACGTGATGACGTGGCTCTCTGGCCAGCTGCAGGCAGCACCAGCTTGTGTAAAAGCAAACGGTTCTTAACCGGTTCTTACTAGAACCAACCGCGAACCGGCTCTAGCACCAGCACTAGCACCAGCCCTGGAACCAGCTTGTTGTAAAAGGGGTATTACTGACAGGTAGCGGGACTGTTGTAGCAGAACTGGACCAGCACCGGTGCTGCTGGTCCAGGCTTTGGGTTCAGAGCATTCTTAGCTGATGCTAACCTATGATTCTAACAGAATCTTTCATGCCCCCCCATCGTTTCAAGTGTTGCTCCCTGTTACGTGCCACATAGGTAGGGTTTTCTGTGTCTACGTATTTCTCTGCAGGTCTGAGGTCCATAACCAGCAGGCATTAACCACCCATCTCTCATTGGCCAGTCTCTAACTCCCTGTCTCCGCCCTATTCCTAGTCTGGTGTAAATGCCCTGCCTTGGGACAGGTAAGACGGGGGCCCCTATACAGGTAAGATGGGGGCCCCTATACAGGTAAGATGGGGGCCCCTATACACAGGCATCCCGTAGGTAGAATCTATGTTTAGTCACATTAGGTAAGGGATTGTTGCCACTACTGTATTTTTGTCCCACTGGTTAGCGTAGTTAGGCAGACAGGCTTTTGATTTCTTATTAGTCAGTTAGACAGAACTGTGTTTTTCCTTAGCTGCCTAGTTTGTTATTTTGGCAACATCCACGTCCCCTGGCAGCGGCATACTTTTGTTTTGGTACTTTGTTAACCTTGTAAATATTGATAAAATCTTGCTGGGTTGACAGTAAAAACAAGCACACCCTTTAAAAACCCTGTGTTGACTCAGTCGTTTGCCTCTTTTAATGTTTGGGATCCCTTTGTTTAAAATGTCATGCTATGTGACCCTTGATTTCAGATCCAGACCTGCAGGTCCTCTACAGACCACTAGGGTCCAGATCCAGACCTGCAGGTCATCTACAGACCACTAGGGTCCAGATCCAGACCTGCAGGTCCTCTACAGACCACTAGGGTCCAGATCCAGACCTGCAGGTCCTCTACAGACCACTAGGGTCCAGATCCAGACCTGCAGGTCCTCTACAGACCACTAGGGTCCAGATCCAGACCTGCAGGTCCTCTACAGACCACTAGGGTCCAGATCCAGACCTGCAGGTCCTCTACAGACCACTAGGGTCCAGATCCAGACCTGCAGGTCCTCTACAGACCACTAGGGTCCAGATCCAGACCTGCAGGTCCTCTACAGACCACTAGGGTCCAGATCCAGACCTGCAGGTCCTCTACAGACCACTAGGGTCCAGATCCAGACCTGCAGGTCCTCTACAGACCACTAGGGTCCAGATCCAGACCTGCAGGTCCTCTACAGACCACTAGGGTCCAGATCCAGACCTGCAGGTCCTCTACAGACCACTAGGGTCCAGATCCAGACCTGCAGGTCCTCTCCAGACCACTAGGATCCAGATCCAGACCCTAGTCAACGTCACCAAGAGGGAAAGAAACCAGCGATGCTCTAGAAATGATGATCCCGACTGTTCGGATCCACGACTTCAGCTTAAAGCTGCCCAAGCTTTTGACTTGTGGGGGAACTTTGTTCTGCCCACAACTTTTAGTTTAGTTTTAATTAAATAAATAACAAAACAATGAAAAAAGGTGTTGTTCATCTGAGGTCTAATACTGGTGTGTTTTTTATTTTTCCAACACTACTTTATTATATAAATATATATTATCTATAATATTTCTAATAATCTGGGATTCCTTCAGGACCAGTGTTGTTCTTGTCGGCTATTTTTAAATTTTGTTTCAGTCTTAGTCTTGTTTCAATCGCCGTTGTTATTTTTTGTCATATTTAGTCGAACTCATCCTTTTTTTATTTAGTCACATTTTTGTCGACTAAAAGTCGAGCATTTTACTCTTTGTCTTAGTCCATGAAAACGCAAATTTATTTGTTTAGTTTTAGTGAACAAAAACTATTGGCATTTTAGTCTAGTTTTAGTCTGACATTTTAGTCTAATTTTAGTCTGACAATTATTTTAGACATTTATCACTAGATCAAATCGAAAAATATTTTCCATCGCATTTTCTCTCATCCTTTTGATAAAAATGTCAATTTTAAGAAATACATCTAGAAAGGGAACATGAATTGACATGAATTTGCACATTTATTTGGATCAAAATTCAGACACATTGATGGTTGCATTAAAATAAATATACATCTGCGATTAAAATAAAATAAAGTGCCTAATGGGCTAGTTCACATTCAAGAAAATGGATATGGACTCAGTGAAAATAAGAGAAAAATAAGAAATTAAAACAAACTCCCAATGTATATAACAAAATAGTCCTCTGTAAACATCAGTTTTTTGGCAATTTCTTGTTTTTGATATTTTCTCCTGAAAACGGCACTTACGACGTATGTCTGCTTTAAATAGGCTAAACTTGCAATCCAACTGAAACCATAGTTGCCCCACCAATAGAATAGTATCTTTCATTCATTGTACACTACAAGTGGCTGCGGTTGCTACATGCTAAGAAGCTAACGTAAGTTAAGGTTTTATTGTAGTAACATTAAGCTGACAGTACACTCAACAACACAACGTTGATTTAATGTTGTAAACAACCAGCAGCATACTTTATGTTAACTTAGCTTACCTTGATTTCTTTGTGGTAAAAGGAGATGTGTCTTTTCAGGTTTGTAGTGTTCTTTCCTTTCAACTTATGACCGACGTCGTGCAAAGCATGTTACTGTTTTATTTTATTTTATGAAATTAAATCTCCGCGTTGGGTCTGATAGTGTGCAGCTGCGGCTGCAAGCTGCGCTGGCGGTAACTTCAAAAGGTGTGTTTGTGTGTGTGTGTGTGTGCGTGTGTGTGTGTGTGTGTGTGAGAGAGAGTGTGTGGGGGAAGGGTATGTTCGATATATGCACCCTGACCACAATGCAAATACAAAGTGATAGACAACTGTGCTCCCGGACAGTCCCGGTGAGCATTTGCGAACGCACAGCAGCGTTTTATGGAAAAAGAGACAGGAGGAAATGATACATTCATTATAATTATATATTTCGTATCGTCTTTGTTCGTGAACGAAAATGACCATAGATTTTAGCGGAGTATTTATTTTGTGAACTATATTTTCGTTTAGTCTTTATTAGTCAAGGAAATTGCATAATGATTTTGTCCTCCTATTTATTGTTTATACACGTGTTTTTTGTCTAGTCCGGTCTCGTTTTCGTCCGGTGAAAAATGGTCGTTAACGAACATATTTCGTTTCCGTTTTCGTGAACGAGAACAACACAGTTCAGGACCTGTGTCCGGTCATGTGCCCAGGCAGCCAAACCTGCCACACCTGAACAACCAGTCCGGGAAGGTTTCAGGAGGTTCAGTCAGCAGGAGACGAGCGGCTGAGCGGTTCTAGATCCAACATGTCCAGGGGAAACATTCAGGGTAAGAAACCTTACACCACCTTACCTCCTCCAGGTCCTTCTCAGGACCTCACAATAGTTGTCTTTAAATCTGGTTTCAGTTCAGTTTCAAGTCTGGGGTGAACGGGTAAATTTGTTTATATTTATGTACAGAAATAGGCAGGTATGCATGTATGCATGTATGCATGTATGCATGCATGCATGCATGCATGTATGCATGTATGCATGCATGTATGCATGTATGCATACATACATACATGCATGTATGCATGCATGTATGCATGCATGTATGTATGTATGTATGTATGTATGTATGTATGTATGTATGTATGTATGTATGTATGTATGTATGTATGTATGTATGTATGTATGTATGTATGTATGTATGTATGTATGTATGTATGTATGTATGTATGTATGTATGTATGTATGTATGTATGTATGTATGTATGTACAACCCAGTCTCATATAAAAACGTACCCTGGCTACATTGGTCCAAAGTGCAAAAACGTAGAGGGGTTACAATATTAGCCCTTGAAATGTATAACTGTTACATTTTTCTAGCGCTTGAAATGTATAACTGTTACATTTTTCTGCATATTCGTTTTGCGTCCAAGTTACGTGACTTTTAAGATTCTGGCCGTGATACCAACAAACACGGTGGACATTTTTCATTTTTGAGTGAAAAAATCTATATTTTGAGTTAACAAACACGGTGGACATTTTTCATTTATGAGTGAAAAAAATCTATATTTTGAGTTAGTTTCTGCATAGAAATGCGTTTTGATTACATTTCTAGCAATATATAAATGTAGATAATCTCTTGCTTGCTCGTGGTTGCAAGGTTTTTTTCAGATCTCGTCAGAATAATGTAAAACTGGAACGTTTTAATAACGTTAAATGGTTACATTTTTGGTTGCTGGACAGTGCTGTGAAAAAAAATCAATATTTTGAGTTAGTTCCTGCATAGAAATGCGTTTTGATTACATTTCTAGCAATACATATTTCAATTTCATAATATTCACTCAATAAATGTACATAATCTCTTGCTTGCTCTGGTTACAAGGTTTTTTCAGATCTCGTCAGAATAATGTAAGACTGGAACGTTTTAATAACGTGAAATGGTTACATTTTTGGTTGCTGGACACGCTGGGAAAAAAAGCAATATTTTGAGTTAGTTTCTGCATAGAAATGCGTTTTGATTACATTTCTAGCAATACATATTTCAATTTCATAATATTCACTCAATAAATGTACATAATCTCTTGCTTGCTCTGGTTACAAGGTTTTTTCAGATCTCGTCAGAATAATGTAAAACTGGAACGTTTTAATAACGTGAAATGGTTACATTTTTGGTTGCTGGACAGTGCTGCGAAAAAAAATCTATATTTTGAGTTAGTCTCTGCATAGAAATGCGTTTTGATTACATTTCTAGCAATACATATTTCAATTTCATAATATTCACTCAATAAATGTACATAATCTCTTGCTTGCTCTGGTTGCAAGGTTTTTTCAGATCTCGTCAGAATACCCTGGCTACGTTGGTCCAAAGTGCAAAAACGTAGAGGGGTTACAATATTAGCCCTTGAAATGTATAACTGTTACATTTTTATAGCCCTTGAAATGTATAACTGTTACATTTTTCTGCCTATTCGTTTTCAGTCTCATATAAAAACGTACCCTGGCTACGTTGGTCCAAAGTGTAAAAACGTAGAGGGGTTACAATATTAGCCCTTGAAATGTATAACTGTTACATTTTTCTAGCCCTTGAAATGTATAACTGTTACATTTTTCTGCCTATTCGTTTTCAGTCTCATATAAAAACGTACCCTGGCTACGTTGGTCTAAAGTGCAAAAACGTAGAGGGGTTACAATATTAGCCCTTGAAATGTATAACTGTTACATTTTTCTAGCGCTTGAAATGTATAAATGTTACATTTTTCTGCCTATTCGTTTTGCGTCCAAGTCACGTGACTTTTAAGATTCTGGCCGTGATACCATCAAACACGGTGGACATTTTTCATTTTTGAGTGAAAAAAATCTATATTTTGAGTTAACAAACACGGTGGACATTTTTTCCTTTTTGCGTTTTGAATACATTTCTAGCAATATATAAATGTAGATAATCTCTTGCTTGCTCTGGTTGCAAGGTTTTTTCAGATCTCGTCAGAATACCCTGGCTACGTTGGTCCAAAGTGCAAAAACGTAGAGGGGTTACAATATTCAACCCAGTCTCACAGGAAAACGTGGTACAGGCTACGTTGGTCCACATTGCAAAACGTGGCCAATGTTACGATTTGCCCTCCTAAAATGTGAGATGTGAACGCGTTCCGTGGCCCATTCATTTTAATAGGTTTCATTAGGTTTCGTTTCTGTCACGTGACTTTCAAGTTTTCGGTTGTGGAGGAAAAATAAAATTGCTGCCATTTCTTTGATTCTCGGTCTAAATTGCAATATTTTAAGATAGTTTCGCCATGAAAAGCAGATTTTATCATATTCATCGCAAGAAATATATTTCGGTTATTTTGCCCTCATTTAATGGATCTTATGGACGGAAATGTATGAACCATGTGCTTGTTTTACTTCCTTTGAGTAATAAAACCACCAATTCTCTTGCATGGCCCCGTTATTAAAATATATGCCAGGCCCAGTGCTTAATTTGTAAAGTGGGAGGTCCCGGAGCGCAGACGATGAGTGGCTCCGGTGCGAGAGAAAAAAAAAAACACACACACACACACACACACACACACACACACACACACACACACACACACACACACACACACACACACACTGTTGAACTGTCGGTTTTGACATTAACGGCGATTTTCACAATTATATCTGCAACATTTGTTAAGGCAGAAACACCACTGTATCATTGTTAATTACACAACATTAGTGGGTTAATTTCCTGCACATCAATTTTCATGTTTTTCCCTTCGATTGTGAGAAAAAAAAGAGTTGTTTCACGCTGAGAGCATAATGCCAGCCAATCAGAATCCTGGAAAAAAAATCAACAAATGACACGTGTAACTAGCAGGCTGATTTATGGTTCCGCGTTACACCAACGCAGAGCCTACGGCGGAAGTGATACTAGTAGCTGATTGGCCGATATGTGATCATCATCATCATCATCATCATCATCATCATCATCATCATCATCATCATCATCATCATCATCACCACCACCACCTTCATCATCATCATCACCATCATCATCATCATCGTCACCTTGATCACCTTCATCATCATCATCATCATCTGTTTGTTATGTATTGTTATGAGGCCTATTTCGTGTCTATTTTTGAACAGTTCACTTTGAGCTAGGAAGCTGAAATTCTAGACTCTGTATCAGGAGGTGACTTTCATCCACTGTGCGCATTTTCAGATCTGTGTGACCTTCGGAATTGTCAAAGGTCACCGCGTCTGTTGCTTTTCGGCCTGCAAAGACCATTTCGTGTCTTCTTTTGCATAGTTCACTAACGCTTTGAGCTAAGAAGCTGAAATTCTAGACTCTGTATCAGGAGGTGACTCTCATCCACTGTGCCGAGGTCCACACCCATGCGACTTTCGGAAGTGCCAAAGGTCACCGTGTGTGGTGCCTTTTTCGGGGCTTTTTTGTGTGTTTTTTGAATAATTCACTAACGCTTTGAGCTGGGAGACTGATTTTTGATTATGTTGCAATGCAGAAGGCCCTTGGCTAGGATCTTTTGGTCCCGTGGCTGTACAACTTCCACAGAGCTAGTTGGCATTGCAGAGGGTTCACAGAGTTGAGACTTGGCAAGCCCAATCTAGGCCCCATATGGAGGCCACAGGTCGAGTTTTACTTGGTTTGGTCAAATATTGTGGCAACGGTGTCCGTTCGAATGTTGGAAAAGGTGATGTTTCAAAGCCCCACCCAACGAAAAGTACAGGTCTGATCTGCACCAAACTAACGTCTGTCTGATCAGGGGATGCCCCCAAACAACATATAAAAAATTCAGACTCTTAGCTAAAGGCGTTAGTGAACTATGCAAAAAAAGACACCAAATAGGCCCTGTTCCATTAGTCAGGAGGCTCTCAGAGCTAGAGGTTTCTACACCCTCCTAACCAGCCAGAACGTTTTAGAGGAAACACTGTTGCAGAAGTCATAGAAATCTGAATTTTTTATATGTTGTTCGGGGGCATCCCCTGATCAGACAGACGTTAGTTTGGTGCAGATCGGACCTGTACTTTTCGTTGGGCGGGGCTTTGAAATGTCACCTTTTCCAACATTCGAACGGACACCGTTGCCACAATATTTGACCAAACCAAGTAAAACTCGACCTGTGGCCTCCATATGGGGGCCTAGATTGGGCTTGCCAAGTCTCAACTCTGTGAACCTTCTGCAATGCCAACTAGCTCTGTGGAAGTTGTACAGCCACGGGACCAAAAGATCCTAGCCAAGGGCCTTCTGCATTGCAACATAGTCAAAAATCAGTCTCCCAGCTCAAAGCGTTAGTGAATTATTCAAAAACCACACAAAAAAGCCCAGAAAAAGGCACCACACAAGGTGACCTTTGGCACTTACGAAGGTCGCATGGGTCTGGGTCTCGGCACAGTGGATGAGAGTCACCTCCTGATACAGAGTCTAGAATTTCAGCTTCTTAGCTCAAAGCGTTAGTGAACTATGCAAAAAAAGACACGAAATGGTCTTCGCAGGCCGAAAAGCAATAGACGCGGTGACCTTTGACACTTCCGAAGGTCACACAGATCTGAAAATCCGCACAGTGGATGAAGGTCACCTCCTGATACAGAGTATAGAATTTCAGCTTCCTAGGTCAAAGTGAACTGTTCAAAAATAGACACGAAATAGGCCTCATAACAATACATAACAAACAGATGATGATGATGATGATGAAGGTGATCAATGTGACGATGATGATGATGATGATGATGATGATGATGATGATGATCAAGGTGATGATGATGAAGGTAATGATGATGATGATAATGATGAAGGTGATGATGATATGAAGGTGATCAAGGTGATGATGATGAAGGTGATGATGGTGATGAAGCTGATCAAGGTGATAATGATGATGATGGTGATGAAGGTGATGATGATGATGATGATGATGATGATGATGATGATGATGATGATGATGATGGTGGTGGTGATGATGATGATGATGATGATGATGATGATGATGGTGATGATGATGATGATGATGATGAAGGTGATGATGATGATGATGAAGGTGATCAAGGTGATGATGATGATGATGGTGATGAAGGTGATGATGATGATGATGGTGATGATGAATGATGAATGTGTGTGTGTGTGTGTTTTTTTTCTCTCGCACCGGAGCCACTCATCGTCTGCGCTCCGGGACCTCCCACTTTAGAAATTAAGCACTGGGCCTGGCATATATTTTAATAACGGGGCCATGCAAGAGAATTGGTGGTTTTATTACTCAAAGGAAGTAAAACAAGCACATGGTTCATACATTTCCGTCAATAAGATCCATTAAATGAGGGCAAAATAACCGAAATATATTTCTTGCGATGAATATGATAAAATTTGCTTTTCATGGCGAAACTATCTTAAAATATTTCAATTTAGACCGAGAATCAAAAAAATGGCAGCAATTTTATTTTTCCTCCACAGCCGAAAACTTGAAAGTCACGTGACAGAAACGAAACCTAACGGAACCTATTAAAATGAATGAGCCACGGAACGCGTTCACATCTCACATTTTAGGAAGGCAAATCGTAACATTGGCCACGTTTTGCAATGTGGACCAACGTAGCCTGTACCACGTTTTCCTGTGAGACTGGGTTGAATATTGTAACCCCTCTACGTTTTTGCACTTTGGACCAACGTAGCCAGGGTATTCTGACGAGATCTGAAAAAACCTTGCAACCAGAGCAAGCAAGAGATTATCTACATTTATTGAGTGAATATTATGAAATTGAAATATGTATTGCTAGAAATGTAATCAAAACGCATTTCTATGCAGAAACTAACTCAAGATATTGATTTTTTTTCACAGCACTGTCCAGCAACCAAAAATGTAACCATTTCACGTTATTAAAACGTTCCAGTTTTACATTATTCTGACGAGATCTGAAAAAACCTTGTAACCAGAGCAAGCAAGAGATTATGTACATTTATTGAGTGAATATTATGAAATTGAAATATGTATTGCTAGAAATGTAATCAAAACGCATTTCTATGCAGAAACTAACTCAAAATATTGATTTTTTTCCCAGCGTGTCCAGCAACCAAAAATGTAACCATTTCACGTTATTAAAACGTTCCAGTTTTACATTATTCTGACGAGATCTGAAAAAACCTTGCAACCAGAGCAAGCAAGAGATTATGTACATTTATTGAGTGAATATTATGAAAGTGAAATATGTATTGCTAGAAATGTAATCAAAACGCATTTCTATGCAGAAACTAACTCAAAATATTGATTTTTTTTGCAGCACTGTCCAGCAACCAAAAATGTAACCATTTCACGTTATTAAAACGTTCCAGTTTTACATTATTCTGACGAGATCTGAAAAAACCTTGTAACCAGAGCAAGCAAGAGATTATGTACATTTATTTAGTGAATATTATGAAATTGAAATATGTATTGCTAGAAATGTAATCAAAACGCATTTTCTATGCAGAAACTAACTCAAAATATTGATTTTTTTCGCAGCACTGTCCAGCAACCAAAAATGTAACCATTTCACGTTATTAAAACGTTCCAGTTTTACATTATTCTGACGAGATCTGAAAAAACCTTGTAACCAGAGCAAGCAAGAGATTATGTACATTTATTGAGTGAATATTATGAAATTGAAATATGTATTGCTAGAAATGTAATCAAAACGCATTTCTATGCAGAAACTAACTCAAAATATTGCTTTTTTTCCCAGCGTGTCCAGCAACCAAAAATGTAACCATTTCACGTTATTAAAACGTTCCAGTTTTACATTATTCTGACGAGATCTGAAAAAACCTTGCAACCAGAGCAAGCAAGAGATTATGTACATTTATTGAGTGAATATTATGAAAGTGAAATATGTATTGCTAGAAATGTAATCAAAACGCATTTCTATGCAGAAACTAACTCAAAATATTGATTTTTTTTGCAGCACTGTCCAGCAACCAAAAATGTAACCATTTCACGTTATTAAAACGTTCCAGTTTTACATTATTCTGACGAGATCTGAAAAAACCTTGTAACCAGAGCAAGCAAGAGATTATGTACATTTATTTAGTGAATATTATGAAATGGAAATATGTATTGCTAGAAATGTAATCAAAACGCATTTTCTATGCAGAAACTAACTAAAAATATTGATTTTTTTTCACAGCATGTCCAGCAACCAAAAATGTAGCCATTTAACGTTATTAAAACGTTCCAGTTTTACATTATTCTGACGAGATCTGAAAAAAACCTTGCAACCACGAGCAAGCAAGAGATTATCTACATTTATATATTGCTAGAAATGTAATCAAAACGCATTTCTATACAGAAACTAACTCAAAATATAGATTTTTTTCACTCATAAATGAAAAATGTCCACCGTGTTTGTTAACTCAAAATATAGATTTTTTTCAATCAAAAATGAAAAATGTCCACCGTGTTTGTTGGTATCACGGCCAGAATCTTAAAAGTCACGTGACTTGGATTCAAAACGAATATGCAGAAAAATGTAACAGTTATATATTTCAAGCGCTAGAAAAATGTAACAGTTATACATTTCAAGGGCTAATATTGTAACCCCTCTACGTTTTTGCACTTTGGACCAATGTAGCCAGGGTACGTTTTTATATGAGACTTTTATATGAGACTGGGTTGGTATGTATGTATGTATGTATGTATGTATGTATGTATGTATGTATGTATGTATGTATGTATGTATGTATGTATGTATGTATGTATGTATGTATGTATGTATGTATGTATGTATGTATGTATGTATGTATGTATGTATGTATGTATGTATGTATGTATGTATGTATGTATGTATGTATGCATGCATGCATGCATGCATGCATGCATGCATGCATGTATGTATGTATGTATGTATCTATGTATTTATTAGGGGTGCAACGTTTCACTAGGGGGCAAGGTGGTGCAGCAGGTGCAGCCGTCTCACAGCAGGAAGGTCCTGGGTTCGATTCCCGCCGGGGACGCTGTGGGCGCTGAAGTGCGAGTCCCTTGGGTAGCTAATGTTCTCTACCCTCACAAAAACATGCAACAGTCCTGGGCTCTACTGCCCCCTCTGGCCAACCGGGGAACAGATGGGGTGGGGAGGATCCGGCCGGAATAACGTGATCCTTCCACGCGCTACGTCCGGCCGGAGAAACCCCACCCTGTCTGGTGAAAAGATGCGGTCAGCAGTACACAGCAGACATCCACGTAGGCAGGTGGAAGCAGCAGCGGGATGACCAGAGGGGGGAGGGGGGGGCCGCAGGCCAGAACGCAGCTCCCGAGGCTCCGGCCTGCAAACATGCACAAAAGAGAAAAAAGGGGGGCCGGCACAAGAAACTACAGGAACGATGGACAAAAATGATAGCTATGAGATACTTATAATAAATAAAAATGGAAATGGAGAAGAGAGGAAGGGAAGAGGAGAGGTGAAGAAGGGTGAGAGGCACCGCCCAGTGGATCATGTCCCCCCTGCAGCATAGGCCTATAGCAGCATATCTACCACCAAGCTATATTTGAGAATAACTATTATAGTCTTGTTCTATAGCTGCAACTATGACTACTGACTCTAACACACTAGAGTTTACACTACCTAGAGATTTACCAACACCAGCTAGAGGTTTACTAAACACTAACTATAGGCTTTACTAAACACTAACTATTATAGTCTTGTTCTATAGCTGCAACTATGACTACTGACTCTAACACACTAGAGTTTACACTAACTAGAGATTTACCAACACCAGCTAGAGGTTTACTAAACACTAACTATAGGCTTTACTAAACAGAAAGGTTTTAAGTTTAGTTTTAAAGGTGGAGGTGGTGTCAGCCTCCTTAACCCAGATTGGAAGTTGGTTCCATAGTAATGGTGCCTGATAGCAGAACGCCCGCCCTCCAAATCTACATTTAGATACTCTAGGAACTACGAGTAAACCTGCACTCTGAGAGCGGAGAGCTCTGCCAGGAACATAAGGCACTACCAGGTCTTGTAAATACTGCGGAGCTGAGCCGTTTTGGGCTTTATATGCAAGTAATATAAATAATAAAGAATTTTACAGGTAGCCAATGGAACAACGCTAACACTGGAGAGACGTGGTCTCTCCTGCTGATTCCTGTCAGCACTCGTGCTGCTGCATTCTGGATCAGCTGGAGCCTATTCAGCAAATTACTTGGACATCCTGCTAACAACACATTACAGTAATCTAGTCTAGAAGATAAAAACGCATGAACTAGTTTTTCTGCATCACTCTGCGAGAGGGTTTTCCTAATTTTTGCAATATTACGGAGATGGAAAGATGCTATTTTACAAACCTGATTAACATATGGTTTAAACAACAAATCCTGATCGAAAACAACACCAAGGTTTCTCACAGTTGCACTGGAAGCCATCGCAACACCATCTAATCCCTTCCTAAGATGCTCTGGACCAAGAATGATAACCTCTGTTTTATCTGAATTTAGAAGCAAGAAATTTCTGGACATCCAGTCCTTGATGTCCCTAAGACATGCCTGAAGTTTAACTAACGGTTCTATTTCATCCGGCTTCATAGACAAATAGAACTGCGTATAATCAGCATAACAATGAAAGTGTATGCCGTGATTCTGGATTATACTTCCCAACGGCTGCATGTATAATCTGAACAACATTGGCCCTAGCACTGAACCCTGCGGAACACCATAACAGACCCTTGACTGTTCTGAAGAAACCTCATGTACATGAACAAACTGGAACCTGTCAGATAGGTATGATTTAAACCAACATAGAGCTGTCCCTTTAATCCCAACAACATGCTCTAACCTGTGCAGTAAAATGCCATGATCTATAGTGTCAAAAGCAGCACTGAGGTCCAGTAGAACCAGTATGGACACTAATCCCTTATCTGAGGCCATAAGGAGGTCATTCGTGACTCGAACAAGTGCTGTCTCTGTGCTATGATGCATTCTGAACCCTGACTGAAAGACTTCAAACAGATCATTTCTATACAAATAGTCACATAACTGGCTTGAAACTGCCTTTTCCAGAATTTTAGACACAAATGGAAGGTTGGAAATTGGTCTATAATTAGCTAAGGTGTCTGGGTCAAGAGAAGGTTTTTTAAGTAAAGGTTTAATTACTGCAACTTTGAAAACCTGTGGTACATATCCTAAACTTAGGGATAAGTTAATTTGGTCCAGTATTGTCGTACCAATAAGAGAAAAAATATGTTTGAATAGTCGAGTCGGGATGGGGTCTAACATACATGTGGTTGGCTTAGCTCTATTAACGAGTGAAGTCAGCTCAGGGAGGTCTATAGGATCAAAACAGTCTAGAGACAAGTCAGAGCCTAGGGAAGTCGCTAAAGCTGAAGAAACACCTACAACCGGCTGGTTGATTTCTTCTCTAATTCTCGCGATTTTACTGTTGAAGACAGTAAACACTGAACCAGGAGGTGAGGCATAATGAGTTATAGTTTAACTCTGTAACTTTAACCACTTGAGCCCCAGCATCCAAGTTTTTTCTGGAAAAGGCTTTTGCAGAAAATAGCTGCTTGACAAGCTCTGTGACACATAGTAAGCTTGTCGAGCTGCCATAGCTAGCCTAGGTGTTGTGAGCTTAGATAATAAGTTATTATTTTTTTTTAACCAGGAGCTGCTGTTGAAGAAGACGAGGAGGAGGTGGTGACAGCGGCAGTCACAGAGATAGTGGCCACAGTGACGGTGGCCACTAGCGGGTACGAAGCAGAGTTTGATATGGACATTAATGACATTGATCAGATCACCTGCACAGGTGATCACGATGACAACCACCAGGCAAGTCTGTCTTCCTCTGAGCCATTATTGGACTTTGCACAACCATACTGCACAGATCCACGTCTTTTTAAAAGCACAGACAAAATCAGAGCTATTGTACAACATGGTCCATGTCAGCCTGGGTTAAAAGATAACTTTTCAGATTTTGTTAAAAATTAATTTAATGACAAGTTTAAGACAAACTGGTACAAAAACACGAGTGGCAAATGCAGTGTAGCTAGACACTGGCTGGTGTATTCCCCTCTAGCTGGCAAGATGTTTTGTCATTGTTGTTGGCTTTTTGCCAAAAAAACAGAAAGATCTACTTGGTCTGACCCTGACAAGGGGTTTGATGGTTTCCACAAAGGCATGGATAGAATAAAGCTACATGAAATGTCACCAGCACACCAAGAGGAAGAGAGGAAACTATTCATCACTAAATATCGCATTACAGAGGACAAAACTGTAATCGCAGGACTCATTCAGGCAGAAAGACTAGCTATTGAGAAAAACAGGAAAGTAGTTAAAAGGCTGATGGATATTACTCTCTATTTAGCCAAGCAAGTTATCGCCTTTAGGGCACACAGGGAGTATGCTGGCCTAGGAGCCCCATCTGTTAATGAGGGCAACTTCCTTGAACTTTTAAAACTAATGGCAAGATATGACAATATCCTTGAGAATCACTTAAATGAAAAAAAGGTTTACAAATACATACATCCGGACTCTCAAAACGAGATGATCACATGCCTTGCCCGAGAGACACTGCAAATGATTCTTAAAGAAATTAAGGATGCTGTTTTTTACTCTGTCATTGTTGATTCAACAATTGATATTTCAAGGGTGAATCAATTTTCATTGTCCATAAGGTATGTCAATAAGAGTGGTAAAAGTGTTGAGCGATTTATTAAATTTGATGAGCTGTCCAGTGGCAATGCAGAAGCATTCCATGAATTACTAATTAAAGCGCTCCAGGACCTGGGACTTAATGTTACCAAAATGCGAGGGCAGGCATACGATGGAGCTAGGACTATGTCTGGTCACATATCGGGCCTTCAAAAAAGAGTGAAAGACTCATGTAGCTCTAAGGCTCTGTATGTGCATTGTTGTGTCCATAACTTAAACCAGTGATTCTTAACCATAGGGTTGAGTACTTGGTAGAATATTGAAGTGGGAAATGTCAAACTTTAAAGTGTGGCTGTTGAACTGTACAGTCTGGCATAGTTTATTGCTTTTATACTGCGATTGGTGCCAAGTACGGTCTAAAACAGCTTTTTAAACAGAAATGTGTCACTAATATCCGTTTTTTCCACTGCCAATCACGTGAATATAGTGTATATACAGTGTTGAATCAACTTCTACTGATAACTTCTGCAACCTACGTTTCCTGAAGGCAACATGACTGAGGAACGTCCCCCGCCTCCTCTGTTCTGCTGTCACTCATGATGCCACGCCCCTCTCAGTTGATGCCACGCCCCCCACGCCAGATCCGGGCCAAAAGTCTGAACCTGAAAAAAAAATGTGTAACTGAAAAAAAAGAAGTGAAACTGAAAAAAAAAGAAGTGAAACTGAAAAAAAAGAAGTGAAACTGAAAAAAAAGAAGTGAAACTGAAAAAAAAGAAGTGAAACTGAAAAAAAAGATGTGAAACTGAAAAAAAAAGACGTGAAACTGAAAAAAAAGACGTGAAACTGAAAAAAAAAGATTTGAAAGTGAAATAAAAAGATTTAAAACTGAAAAAAAGATCTGATACTGAAAAAAATAAAACTGAAACTGTAAAAAAAAATTTTCAGGTTCAAATTTTATTTTCAAATTAGCAAAACTTTTGGCCCTGATTTGGCTCCATATTATAGAGGCACTTGATGTAGTAATCAATGAGGATGTCGGCTCAACACCAAAAGCAGCAGCAGATGCACAAGGTCTGCTAGCCACAAGTGAGACATTTGAGTTCATGTTCATGCTCAACTTTTGGAACTTTGTTTTAGGGAAAACATTTTGTCTATCAAACTATCTTCAGAAAGAATCAATCGATTTAATCTCTGCACTTGCGCAAATTGACAGCTGCGCACGCACATTGAAACAACTGAAATCTGATGAGGGCTTTGAGGAAATTGAGAGATCTGCAAAAGAGAAAGCAGAAGAATGTAAAACATCTACAGAGTTCAAGCAGGGGAGAGTAAGAAAGAGAAAACGTTTCCATGATGAAGTTGCCACAGACGAGCCTATATCTGACAGTAGAGCACGTTTTAAAGAGCAGACGTTTGAGCACATTCTAAAAGTATTTGACACACAGTTTGAAACACGTTTCACAGACCTTCGAAACACAGTTAGTAAGTTTCAGGTCCTAAATGAAAAGCACTTTTTTGATAAGAATTCCATCCAGAGGATCAATGAATTGGCAGAATTTTATTCAGAGGATCTGGATGCAGAATGTGTTGAGAATGAATATTCCTCGTTCAGAGACGTGTACAAACAACTGTTCCCTAGCCCTGATGGAGCAGGGTTTACTACAGCAGAGATTCTGCCCTTTCTAATTGCAAATGACTTGCATGAAGCGTATCCTAACGTTGCAACGTTATATCGTGTATTTCTCACTATTCCTACAAGCAGCGCACAGGCTGAGCGCACCTTCAGTCGCCTTAAGCTCATTAAAACCTATCTGCGCTCAACAATGACTGAGAGTCGTCTCTCAGATCTCGCAATGCTTTATGTTGAGAGAGAGGTTACTGCGTCCATTACATTAGATAATGCTATTGAAACATTTGCCAGGATGAAGAAAAGAAAAAGTTCTGAATTGTTTTTCTTCTGAGAGCAATGCTCAAATATTGGCAGTTGGCATAAAATATGCATCTTCTCCTTTTCTCCAATAGCCCTTTTTGATACTGCACTTTAATGTTCATCAATAGGTATCTTATTTTTGGCATCCAGATTTATTATTGTTGGGATTGTAATGGCACCTTAAGTTGTTTTATTGTAATTTTATTGAGTATGTCTTTGTATTGGGACTGAGTTGGGAATGTTTAATGTGAATTTTATTTATATGCTGCTATGTTGGTCAGTCATGTGTTTTTTCTTATTTATTGTATTTATTTATTTTGCCATTTTGTATAAAATACCAGTCTGAGATGGATGTTTGTTTAGCCCTATATGATGCAGTGAGTTGGAACTTGGAGGTCATTGGTATTTTGCTGAATGCAGCAATAAAATGAGGAGGATAATAATTATAATTGTTGTCATGACACTTTCTTTGGCTTTCTCGTTTCTCATTCAGTTTTTACTCCTTATATTGTCTAAAATTGAATAGGGGAATACACAGAGCTTTGCCCTGTTGCACTATTCACCACCCTGCAGTAATTATTATCCTGTGCTATGCATTCATCTGCTGATCTGGAATGGTCTTTTTTGTTATAATCATTGAAGCTGCTTGTGGCTGTCAATCTGTTTCTAAACGACTTAAAGTCATGCAAAGTTAACCGATCCGACCCGTAAGATCCCAAACATTTTGCGGTTGCAGTTTAGGCCTCCGCTACGCGGGGGCCCCTTTGGGCTCAGAACCCATAAGGGATTACACCTGGCGACGCCCCTGCGTAAGCACGTAGCCGCCAACATAACGTGGTTCTTAAGTTGGCCCAGCAAAGACCCCGTTCTCCTGTAGCACCAGTTCTGAGAGCCAGGAGCCGGTGCTTAGGCTGTAAAACCAAAGAACTGGTGCTAAGTCTGGCTCTAGCCCAGAACCAGCCCTGGAACCAGAACCAGAACCAGCCCTGGAACCAGAACCAGCCCTGGAACCAGAACCAGCCCTGGAACCAGAACCAGCCCTGGAACCAGAACCAGCCCTGGAACCAGAACCAGAACCAGCCCTGGAACCAGAACCAGCCCTGGAACCAGAACCAGCCCTGGAACCAGAACCAGCCCAGGAACCAGAACCAGCCCTGGAACCAGAACCAGAACCAGCCCTGGAACCAGAACCAGAACCAGCCCTGGAACCAGAACCAGCCCTGGAACCAGAACCAGAACCAGCCCTGGAACCAGAACCAGCCCTGGAACCAGAACCAGCCCTGGAACCAGAACCAGCCCTGGAACCAGAACCAGAACCAGCCCTGGAACCAGAACCAGCCCTGGAACCAGAACCAGAACCAGCCCTGGAACCAGAACCAGAACCAGCCCTGGAACCAGAACCAGCCCTGGAACCAGAACCAGCCCTGGAACCAGAACCAGAACCAGCCCTGGAACCAGAACCAGCCCTGGAACCAGAACCAGAACCAGCCCTGGAACCAGAACCAGCCCTGGAACCAGAACCAGCCCTGGAACCAGAACCAGCCCTGGAACCAGAACCAGAACCAGCCCTGGAACCAGAACCAGCCCTGGAACCAGAACCAGCCCTGGAACCAGAACCAGCCCTGGAACCAGAACCAGCCCTGGAACCAGAACCAGCCCTGGAACCAGCTTGGTGGAAAAAACAGTCCAAAAACATGCATATTAGGTTAATTGGTGATTCTAAATCACCCGTAGGTGTGAGTGTTGTTGTGAGCATGGTTTGTGTGTCTATATGTGGCCCTGTGATGGACTGGTGACCTGTCCAGGTGAACCTGCCTCTCACCTGTAATGAGCTGGGATAGGCTCCAGCAGACCCCGTGACCCCGCAAGGGATAAAGCGGGTATAGATAATGGATGGATGGATATTTTTGTTTAATTATTGTTATGAAAAGTTAAAAAAGGGGAAAATATTGATATTTCTATTGTTATTTTAAATCTTTTTTTTTCTTATTGCCCTCAATAAATATATCTATAAAAAAAAAGATGTCAGAATTTTATCAACAAGTTCTGTTAGCATGGAAACTGTTATTCAGATAACTTTTCTCCACATAAATCTATCATTTGGAACAATGAATGCATTACTAAAAGGAACAAATGACTCTATTTACAAAATTGGATTGACAAAAATATGATTTAAATAAAAGACCTATTTAACCCTCATGGTCAACTACTTAGTATTTATATTATATATATATATATATATATATATATATATATATATATATATATATATATATATATATATATATATATATATAAAATATACAATGTTTACGTAGTTAATTATAGTTATGTAGGAGTTTGGGAACAAAAAAAAAGCTGAAAAACGCTTTTTGTGGACGAAGGAAAAACATGAGTTGTTTATTCCAGTCTCTCGTTACAACAGCTCCGTAACTAGAGATGCACCGATCGATCGGCCCCTGATCGGGATCGGGCTGATAATGGCCCTATCAGTTTTGATCGGAGATCGGAAAATAATAGTTCAGAGCGGCCGATCTGATGACGTTTACAACAACAAACGCCGCCCGCGGGGGCGTTCCCGTATCTCATACCGAGCGGCCCTGAGGAGGCGTGGGTCTCGCGTTTGCAGGAGTTTTACAACGTCTGAAAAGGAAAACAAATTTGCAGTTTGCAAAGTGTGTCCAAAGGAGATGCCATGAGGAGTAATATTACAAAAGAATCACAACATAACAAAGCTGATAAGACATTTGAAAGTTCTTCACACGGAGTATATTGAGTTTCCAAAGTTGGCTGCAGCAGAAAAAAGGGAGAAAAAAAAGGAGCACGCGCAACGGCACAAACTCAGCTGCAACAGAGACTTATAAACGACAGGAAGAAAAATAAAGAACTACATCGTAAGGTAATGAATTCATATGCTTTGATCATCTGCTTTCTGTTGTAGAAGACATCGGGTTTAAACACGTTTGCAGCTTGGATCCGCGCTGCGCGTGTTATACCCCTAAAAAAGGGGGCGTGAAACAGACACACAGACACGATGCTCGTTAATCAGCGTCCAGTTCTGTATAGAGAGAGTCGCAATCTACGTCATCACCTGGCAGCCGCCATGCTGGACGAACCATTAGCAGCTCTTCAGACCACTACGCACCGCGTACAGACGTGCTCCCTCTTCGTCGTGTTTTACGTGAAATCGTTACTTTACATTATTCTGTAAACCCTGGTAGCCTGTTGCTGTGTTGTAGCAGCAGCAGCTCCACACATAACAGACGTGGGGAAAAAAATCGCTAATGGTTTAACTTTTCACCGGTTCCTGCTCGGAGGCAGAACCTCCAAACATCTGAGATAACAAACAGTCGTCGGCTCGCTTGGCTGTAAGACGACCAAATATAACCTTCCACATTATCCCGATGTCGATGAGAGTCTGCTCCCTGCATTTTCATTCTGGTAAGTTAAAGATGCTGTATGATTATCTTTTTATACATTGTCTCTCCTTCAACTGCAACACCACACACACACACATAGAAGCGCGCACACAAACACACGTAAAGGCAGTCATAAGGCTAACACTATGCATTACATAGACGTGACACTCATAATCATGACATGTAAGAAATCATAAAGTCATTACAGGTGCCCTGTCATGACTATGAGTGCCACATCTATGTTATGCACATCCATTCATATAAGTGTTCCTATCATAACATAACATTAAGGTTCTATATTTTTTCAAGACTTATGTTTTGGGATGATAATTTTGAATGTGTTACCAGGAAAACCAGCAAATGAAATGTACAGCTCCCACCCAGACTGAGCCCCATCTCTCAACCTGGGCTACACTAAGATAAATGTCACATCGACTGCACGCTATGAGAGAAGGGAAGGAGAAAACGGCGGAGGACTGACAGTACACCTGCGATGGATGAGACAGTTATGGATGACCTTCTTCCAGCAGGTAAGCCTTACAGAGCCAGCAGATACAAGACCATATCTTGTTTTTGTTGCAGCTGTATGTGGCACATTTAGCTCTAATGATTTCCTTCAGAATAAACTATATCTTATCTGATCCACAGTGGAGACACCAGCACCAGTAGACGATGGAGCTGACCAGAGACCGCTGACAGAATGTGACTTCTGTCATCGTCGGCAGGATGAAATCAAGCGGCTGCTGGAAGAGAACAGGGCCCTGAAACAGGAGCTCGGTCAGAGGAAAATGGGTGAACATTTCCTGAAGGATGACATCAACAAAGTGAAGTACTACACTGGACTTCCACACCTCGAAGTTGTCATGGGTGTTCTAGCCTGTGTTGCAAAAATGAGTGATGCTAAAACCCACACTGAAATAAATGTGTCTGAAATACAGCCATAAGTGTCTGTCGCATCCATACCCACAATCTTCACAATAAACATACTTAAATGCATATGTCTTATAAACAAGGAGAAATAACAGTTTGATGTGCAAAAACAAGAAGTGTTTATTTGAAAGTATTGCAACCTGAGAACACAGAACCTAGTGCAATTTGAATGCTTAAAAAAATTGTTACAATTTAAAAAATGGAGGTAGTGCAATTTCTTATATTGCAATAATAAATATACATGTTACATATAAATGCTTTCAATACCAAAATTAAATAGGTATCTATACAATAACATATTGAAAACAACAACATATTGCAAGAATAGATACAAGTAAACAATGGAGGTAGTGCAATTATTTCAATAATAATAGTATATATCCATGTTTCTTATAAATAAATAGGTATCAATACTATATATATATTTATATAATATACAGTATTTCTTATTGTCTTTGAATAAACTGTGTGACTACAGGTATCAGTTGTAAACATACTGTACATCTAAAAATATTGAAAACAACATATTGCAAGAATGACAAATTGTCCAGTGTGGCTTGGGGCTTGTGTCTGCTGGCTGGCGTCCGTAGGCCAGGCCTGGGAGTGTTGTCATCGATGGCTCGGTCCAGAGCAATCCTCTCAATCAGCTCTCCTAAGAGGAGACAAATGAACATACATTAGTTAATTTGTCATAAACCTGTAGAAAGCAGCAGTAATACTAAACGACAGAGAAGGACAGCACTTCATTGTGTATCATTCTATGCAGGAAACCAAACATTGTAGTGGCCACTCACTAGCAGGACTGTGTATATACATGACCTATAAATGACATTTATGTATATGACAGTAAAGTATAACGTCTGAATATTAGTTTATATAGCTTAACTACACTTTTGTAACACCTAGTTACGAGCACACGTGTGCATGCTGCTACAAACAAAGCACTAACAGTTGCTAGAATGAAGCGCAGCTTACCTTTGACTGGCTTTATGATCTGAAGCTCCTGCACCATCCATTAGTGAACTGCACATGAGACCCCAACGACTTATAGCAACGGAACTGCTCTGAAGTGTAGCCGCTCACACCGCAAACAAGGTAGACGAAGACGTCGGTCGTGCAGAACGTTGGCAGTAAATCCTCGTCGGAGCAGGGATTTCGTACGGATCCAAACTGTTAATTAAAACAATTTTTTCAAAATACCGGTCCCTGGCTTCCTTGATTAAGGTATCCCGGTAAATACCACTTCTTTTCTGAGATTTAAAATTTTTTTTTTTGCTCTCCGTGCAACAACCGTTATTATAATAGATCCATGGCAACAACACTGCTACCACTCTGCTACTACACTGGTACTGCGGTGGTTTGTTTACATTCTCGTTCGTCCAGCATGGCCGCCGCGTCCCAGAATGCAACTTCGGCGACTCTCTCTATTGCTTTTTCTCAAACATATATTTCTTTAACATCAAACATTGTCTAACGGCAAATCTCTTCTGACACACCACCATACCTGCCAACATTGGGCTGTGAAAAAGAGGGAGATTTTCTGGGGTAGTGGTTGGAATGCTCCACTCACAACATCCTGATATAAACAAGGCAAATTTTAATGAGCTTTAAATCCATAGCTACAATGAAATGTGCTAAAATGTACCTCCCAAAATGATTCTACAGCCTTCTTGGAGCCAAAAAAGTTTAGTATTAATAACAATAAAATACAATATTTGTAGAATTTTCCAGGTTCCCTTTGTCACCCAAGGACCTGTTGTAATTGTAGGTGTCAGACTTTGCAGCTTCAATCACTTTTCTGTTGTTTCTCTATTTTTCTTGTTTTTGTGAGGGGGATATATATAGTTTTTCGGCACTACCTTGTTCTCTATAGCTGATATAACATGAATTACTCCTATGTGGGATCAATAAAGTTCTTATTTTTGCCATCTGAGAAAATTAAACATATTATTTCTGGTGCCTAACTGTTTCCCAAGTATATTAATGCGTGTGTGAATGAATAAATGAGACGTAAAACGTAAATTTCTTTGTACAAAGGCGCTTTATGAAAAAAAGTAAATTTAAAATGTGTACACATTATATACACTACTTATATACACCATACACTGTTTATATACACCAAGTTGTATATTAATAACACGTATGCACTATTGCTGGCCAGGGGCGTCACTAGACTTAAGACTGTACTGGGGCACAGCTGGGGCACAGAGAATTCATGCGAGTGCGCGTAGCGCACAAGCAAAAATTTTTTTAGCACTTATTTATAATAAAAAAGCTGAAATGGTGCTTTAAATCAGTGTTTCCCAACCCTGGTCCTCGAGGCAACCCTGTCCTGCATGTTTTAGATGTTTCCCTGCTTCAGCACACCGTGATACAAGTAACTGTGTCATCAAAAGAAGTGTCAAGACCTTGATGACGAGCTAAATAGGACCATTAATTAGAATCAGGTGTGATGATGCAGGAAACATGTAGAACATGCAGGACAGGGTTGGAGACCCCTGCTGAATACAATCATGTATTGTCCTAGTGGCGTTTCAACTTTATTCAGAGGCTGTAAATCTCCAACATTGTAGTGCATTATCAATTTGTCTATACCTGTTACTGGGAAATCAGACCCCTTGGTCTTTCTGGGAACTTTTTTGATTGTCAAGGACTAGCAGATATTTTCTCCCACTGGACTGATGCTTTAACTCCACATGACGTTTCAAATGTGAAGTTGACGAGGCAGACGTTCAGACTTGTTTTCTCAGACATAATCTTCACAGAAAGGTTAGTTTCCTACCGTCAGACTCTTTGGGAGACGATGTGTAAAATTCCCGCAGATAATCAGTACTTGAGTTGTAAAAAAAAATCAGGGGGGGATGGTGGATTTTATCATATGGGGACAGATAATTTTTGCTCATTACAAATAATATAATATATTACAAATAATAGCACTGACCAAAACACCTGCAGGAATGACATAGCAGCAGTTAAATGCAGCCTTCTGTAAGCTTTAAATATCCACTGGGCTTACATCAAATACATCAAAACACAAAAATAAAAAACAGTTTTCTGAACTTATCAATATGACTCTGTCCTTCACAGGATAAGTAATAATGGAGCACTGCAAAAACTCAAAATAAGAATATGATTTGTTCTATTTCTAGTTAAAATTTCTCATTTCAGTAAAAAATCTTATTACACTTAAAACAGGACTCATCACTGGAAAAAAACAACAATTTTCACCTGTTTCAAGTAGATTTTCACTTGAAATAAGTAGAAAAATCTGCCAGGGGAACAATATTTTTTTTGCTTGTAATAAGAAGATAAATCTTGTCCCACTGGCAGATTTTTCTACTTATTTCAAGTGAAAATTTACTTGAAACAGGTGAAAATTGTCAAATAAGTTATTTTTATGGTGTTATTTTTCTGGTGATGACTCTAAATGTTGAAATAGCAGTAAAACCACATTCATTGATGAAATGACATAAGGGATGGAAAGGGGGGATGGCAGTTTTACAGGGGGGATGATTTTTACTGTTTTTATTTCAGGGGGGATGCCATCCCCCCTCATCCCCCTTCAACTCGAGTACTGCAGATAATGACAAGCGGATCATCATCTGACGGCTCGCTGACGCTGCGTCTGCAACGTCTCTCTCTTCACTGGTCAAGACTGATTTATGGTTCCGCGTTAAATCGACGGCGCGGACTACAGCGTAAGATACGCGGCGACGCGAACCATACGGTCCGCACGCCGCGTATCCTACGCCGTAGGCTCCGCGTTGGTCTAACGCGGAACCATAAATCAGCCTTCATTCGTAAAGACTGCACCGGGCTCGTCGAGCATTTTAAATATGCGCGCCGCCCGCTGGTGAAATGAGAAGGATTATTCGTTCATTTGAATGCGTTCATGCACAACACTGGTGTATTCTATGTGGAGTTAAAACTCCGAAATTCATTTTTTACTGGTGAAATTTTTACTGGGGCACTGCAGATCAATACTGGGGCACGTGCCCCAGTAAAATCTGTCTGGCGACGCCGATGTTGCTGGCTCAAGGACCGTGCGTCTTCTGAAGGTGTCGTTGAAGCTTCAGGTGCTTGGAAGATCTGAAACCATAAACAGAAGAAAAATGTATTACTAATAGAACGGGTGACACCGGAGCTCCGGTTAGGTAAAACCTACCCGTTAGGTAAAACCAGAGCTAATCTAAATACTTAGCCCATGCAAAGATCATACAAACAAATATAAATAACGTAAAAAAATAACGTCACTTACCGCTGACTCGTGTGCAGTTGCCGGGTCCGTACTGTTGGTACTGATCCTTTTATGAGGGTAAGTCTCGATGCAAAACCTCATTTTTACTGTCCCTTGTTGTTCAAACAGCCACACGATTCACCGCTACGAAACAATGGCGGACACTCCAGCCGGCGGAGTTAGTTGTGGGCGTGGTTTCAGCAGCGGAGGAGACCGAGGCGTGGTTTGCAATTTGGTTACATAACGAAAAATGTAGAAGTCACATGACACTGGACGGCTCATCCGGGCGGCTGTACAGACCCTGCAGAATCTGGTTGCTTTCCTCCTTCTCTGAGTTGGCAGGCTGAGGGGAGACCACTTTATATATGTTAAAGCAAGAAAAAACCTGGTTTTCACAATAGGTCCCCTTTAAGGAGAAAAGCAGTTTACAGTCTTGTGCAAAACTTTAGACGCCTTGTTTTAATACGATGATCATCTAATGATATAGACTTTTGGTTTTAACAAATACAATGAGCTGAGGTTAGTTGTGAGGATCAGCTGAGTTAGTTGTGAAGATCAGCTGAGGTTAGTTGTGATGATCAGCTGAGGTTAGTTGTGGGGATCAGCTGAGGTTAGTTGTGAGGATCAGCTGGGTTAGTTGTGGGGATCAGCTGAGGTTAGTTGTGGGGATCAGCTGAGGTTAGTTGTGGGGATCAGCTGAGGTTAGTTGTGGGGATCAGCTGAGGTTAGTTGTGGGGATCAGCTGAGGTTAGTTGTGAGGATCAGCTGAGGTTAGTTGTGAGGATCAGCTGAGGTTAGTTGTGGGGATCAGCTGAGGTTAGTTGTGAGGATCAGCTGAGGTTAGTTGTGGGGATCAGCTGAGGTTAGTTGTGAGGATCAGCTGAGGTTAGTTGTGAGGATCAGCTGAGGTTAGTTGTGGGGATCAGCTGAGGTTAGTTGTGGGGATCAGCTGAGTTAAGTTGTGGGGATCAGCTGAGGTTAGTTGTGGGGATAAGCCGGGTTATTTGTGGGGATCAGCTGAGGTTATTTGTGGGGATCAGCTGAGGTTAGTTGTGGGGATCAGCTGAGTTTAGTTGTGGGGATCAGTTGGGTTAGTTGTGCCAGAAGCTTGTTCATTCGTTTGTTCGTTTGTTCGTTTGTTCGTTCGTTTGTTCGTTTGTTCGTTCAATTTTGTTTATTTCGAACATGTATAAAAAACAAGAAAAAAGATACGAAACAAATCCAGGTTCATTCCACCACATGAAGAAAAAAAACATCATCAAAACACATATTTCGAGTTACATGTTGGAAAAGAAGTGGGAGGAAATATAAACGTATTTAGTCCCACCCCCTTTCCACAACTAAACATTTTTATACTATACACTCATCTGTATATATAATTTTGGTAACACTTTACAATAAGGGTACCTTAATTAACGTTAGTTAATGCATTATTAAGCATGAATTAACAGTTTAATAATAGTTAAATAACCATTATTATGTATTACTTAACATTAATTAACATATTAGTTAATGCATTAATAAACAGTTAGTTAATGCATTATTAAGCATTAATTAACAGTGTAATAATAGTTAAATAACCATGATTATGTATTACTTAACATTAATTAGCATATTAGTTAATGCATTAATAAACAGTTAATTAATGCATTATTAAGCATTAATTAACAGTTTAATAATAGTTAAATAACCTTTATTATGTATTACTTAACATTAATTAGCATATTAGTTAATGCATTAATAAACAGTTAGTTAATGCATTATTAAGCATTAATTAACAGTGTAATAATAGTTAAATAACCATGATTATGTATTACTTAACATTAATTAGCATATTAGTTAATGCATTAATAAACAGTTAATTAATGCATTATTAAGCATCAATTAACAGTGTAATAATAGTTAAATAACCATGATTATGTATTACTTAACATTAATTAGCATATTAGTTCATGCATTAATAAACAGTTAGTTAATGCCTACTGCTCAGAGTTAATTAATACATTAGTAAGCATTAATAAACGTTACATGATGTAATTATTTATCCTTATGTATGCATTACTTAGTATTAAGTAATACATTAGTTAATACATAGTAAAACGTTAATAACGTCCCTAGTAATCATTTACTAATGGTGTTTATTTGGAGTGAATATGCATTAAGTAACAGCTACCTAATACATCTACTAATCATTCGCTAATGGTGTACATGTTTACTGGATGGGCATTATTAAACAACTATTTAGAGTCTTAAGTAATCATTTCCTAATGGTGCTGTGTATGTTATCAGGTAGCTTACCTGACCTTATGAACGGTTACCTGACATAAACCTTAATAAATGTATAGGAGTGGCTCATAACCATTACTTAACCATTAGTAAAGGCTTGCTGGACCCTTATTGTAAAGTGTAACACATTTATCCCTTAGGTAACACATTATTAATGCTTAACTGCCTCATAAGCATTACTTAACCATAATTAACCATTAGTAAAGGCTTGATGGACCCTTATTGTAAAGTGTAACACATTTATCCCTTAGGTAACACATTATTAATGCTTAACTGCCTCATAAGCATTACTTAACCATTACTTAACCATTAGTAAATACTATTCTGGACCCTTATTGTAAAGTGTAACACATTTATCCCTTAAGTAACACATTATTAATGCTTAACTGCCTCATAAGCATTACTTAACCATAGTTAACCATTAGTAAATGAAGCAATCACATATAAAGAAGTTTACACTTTTTATTTAAAACAAAATAAAACAGATAACAGATAACATTTGTTATATGTATACATCTTATACATATATATATATATATATATATATATATATATATATATATATATATATATATATATATATATATATATATATATATATATACTGTATATATATATATATATATATATATATATATATATATATATATATATATATATATATATACTGTATATATATATATATATATATATATATATATATATATATATATATATATATATATATATACTGTATATATATATATATATATATATATATATATATATACTGTATATATATATATATATATATATATATATATATATATATATATACTGTATATATATATATATATATATATATATATATATATATATATATATATACACACACATCTGTGATAACAGATACGTAACAACAATTCGCACAGAGGAGATCTTTGAACAAACATTATTTAGTAACATAATACAATAACACAGCATGATAGGCTGGCATAATTTTATCATCCTTCATTTTATGTATTGTAGCAGAAATGACTTCAGTGGCCTTTATAACCTCTTTGCATCTTTTAGCAAAGTCTGCCACCGTCTCCCCCTTCTCCACCTGATCATATTCTTCTGGAGCAGCTATTGCGAGCTCGGCAATCGCTGCAGTCCTCACAATAGTAAGTCTGTCTACTCCATACTTCTCGAAGGATTTGGCCATATTCTTCATCGTCTGGAAAATGGCAAGGACTTCCTTGTACCGCTTCACCACATCACCTGGTCCTCCAACTAATATAAACACACAAGAACAAGAAGGAATGTATCATTTGAATCATGAGATTGATGAGAAGAAAAAAACAAATCATTGTATTTTACTGTTAATGTTCAATGTGCCGCGAGACACACTAATCCCATATGTGACACCTCAACACAGTGTAGAAGGATTTTCTGGCACAACTTCACCAAGGTACATGGAAACACCATGACACACACAGGGAATTATCAAGGCTAAATTGGGAGAAAAAGAGGGGAAAATGCTAAATAAAAATGGACACATTTGGGGTGAATCATTTTTGGAAATGAACATTCATTTGGACCGTACTGGTCCTTCTGGTACATCCCTCTATCAGCGTGCAGGGCTTGAATTTAGCACTCGCCACTTGCCATTTGCGACCCAAATTCCTCAAGTGGCGAGACAGATTTTCTTGCCATTTGGCTAGTTAGAAAAATCGAGATTCCCAACTGTTGTGCCATTTATAAATCAAATTGAGATTCCCAATACTGTGCGCACCATTGCACCTTTTTATTTTTTATTCTTGATGTCAACTCCGGGTGAACCGTCTGAGTCTGACTCTGAAGAATGAATAGTAAACACTCTGAAGAACAACTGGAGAAAATGGACCAATGCAATGTCTCAGTTTGACCAGCAGGGGGCACACTGTATAGTTCCTTAAATGGTTTAGCTGTTGTCTTGTGGTTGTCTTAAGACAGGCTAGGTTGGTTGTTGCAGTCTTTATAAGACACTTTCGAGCTAATAATAAAAAGGCTGCTTGTTTTTAAATTCACTTGTTCGTTCTCATTTGGACATTTTTATCCAGCCCAGAATAAACACATTATTTATACAATACACCTGCTGCATTATAGAATATACAGACAGGACAGGATCAAAGTGTTACTTTGAAGGTGTAATGCTATATATTCCTCCATAAATGTTAGATTTACAATTAAGTAGGCAACTACTGAAATTAAATTATACAAGAACACATCATGCAATCTCATTTTCCACCAATAGTATAGTAGTACACTACTGAATGATAATTGTAGCGTATAGAAAAACAGGATTGATGTAATATGGTACTACGATGACTGCTATATACAAGTGATGTCCAAATACAAAAGTAAAGCAACGTTTTGGTTTTGGCTAGTAAAAAATCTGGTTGGCTAATAAATTTTTTCATCTACTAGCCACTTGGCTAGTAAGTCAAAAAGTTAATTTCAAGCCCTGTCAGCTTGTCATGAGAGATTGATCTACTTGTAGGGACAACAGACACATACAGCTCAAGCCAGCCAAGAAATACGTTTCACATACCCCGCAGGCGAGAGCGATGTTTGCTTTTCTTCGCCTTTTTCTCCTTATCCTGTCAGAGCTGGATTCAGAGCTGGATTCAGAGTCATCCTCACTGTCGTCTTCACTGTCATGCTGCATCTCAGATCCCCTCATCGCTTCATCATCACTGTCTTCTCTTCTGGACTGTTGAGCCTCCTTGAGACATGTCAAAGCTATGGATGCAAGGATTGATAGTTGATTACATCAGTTTGATTGCTTATTGTATACAAACACCTACAACAACAAACACAGCTATGACACAACTTTCGCACCCACAGCGTACACACCCATCATTCTTTAACCCTCGAGCATCCCTTAAAATTAATATACACTTTTTACCCATAGTCCAAATTTGCCTCATTGACCATCTCATAAAAGTGCAATAAAAATGTAGGCCTAATACATATTTATTTTCACTTTCACCACATAAAATCTTTTCAACAACTTCAGACCTAGCCATAGATATAAAGTTAATTATAATCTTTAAAAATTATTTTTACAACTCCTGATTTTTTCAATAGAAAAATCACAAAATATGCAATATTTTCAAAAATTAGGTTCAAAGTGAAATATATTACAGCATTGACTATGTCAATAATTGATAACATTTATTTTGATGCATTATTATTTTTGGAACAATGAGAGTTCATTTAAAAAAACTTACACTCTTTACCTTCATGTCCAAATTTGCCCCATTGACTCCCATTATAACCACATATTTTTTATGTACTGTAATTCTTACCTATTATAATTTTTTTCAGACGAATTCCTAATAAATCTAAGCCTCTACCTTCAAAATACAGAGAAAACAGGTTTTATGTCTGGTGACCCCCCCAAAACTAGCAGGGGCAGCAGAGCTTCATCACATCAAGTTTCAGTGACGTCTCATCCATCCCGCTCCGTGTTTAGTTGGGGTCTTCCTTTTAAATAGTGTCAGCCTCCACAAGGTGTATTAGCTTCTACACACACCCTTTCAGTTACATGACTGAGAAGTCAGTCTTTCAAATTACCGACGTAAACTTCTTCTTCTCCATTATTCAAGTGTTACTGAGTCAAATATGCAGCATCTTTTTGAAAAGTTTACATTTTGTCAGAATGATGTATTTGTTATGACAACTCGAATTGTGAACTTTTCAAAAAAGTGTCATAAAGTTAACATTAAGAGTCTAACAGTTTAACGTAGTTAGATTAATCTTACCGATGTTTTCCAGATGAATTTCCCTTTTCCGCTTTTTCCTTCTGTGTGGTTATCCTGGTCCTGCGAGGTGAGACTCCGAGCTCATCCATCCTGAGACGCTTCTGTAGACGGGGCCGCGGTCAGTGCGCGCAAAGAAAAAAGTGCGGCTTGCGGCGTTCAGGCCAATTCTGGAACTAAGGTTTTAACTAAGGCCTAATATTGGTGCTCCTAATCGGGAAATTCAGAGTCTTCTTGGAGAATCAGTTTTCTGACATCACACAACAATGTCTAATGTCAATGTCTGGAACGCTTTGAAGACAGAAATGGGAGTTTTCAATGGGGAAACCCAGAGTTCTGAGGTGTCATGAACACAGCATTAGCGCGCACCAGAACTCAGGAGTTATCGCGGATGTAACCTGGGTGGAACTGCCTTGAAGGAGGAGCAGAATTTTCTGGCAGGACGGACAGTAATTTTAACAGGATAGCCATTTACAAGCTGCACGTTTCATTTTAGGAGCACTTTAGTGGGTTTCATTTTAGTGGGTTAAAGTTAGCAAACAAGTTGAGTGAGCTGACAGAAGGCAAAAAAAAAAACACAAACACCTCAAACTAATTGAATGGCTCCAAAAGAAAAAAAATACTGAGATGGAAAGTCAAGGGCAACCGGTGCCATCACAAAATGAAGCTGAAGAAAAAGATGGTGGATCTGTGGACCGATTTGAATGGTAGGTAACTTGGCTAACATTGTGGGATAACTTTTTTGGTCAGTATTATTATTATTATTATTATTATTATTATTATTATTATTATTATTATTATTATTATTATTATTATTATTATTATTATTATTATTATTATTATTATTATTATTCGCCAGCTTGATTTCATGATGGACAACATTGCTGCATCCTCAAGAACCCTTTCAAGAATGGCAAAGCAACGGGAGGTCTGCGTGACAGCGATGGAGAGGCTGCATCATAGAGAAGGACAGAGAATTGGGGGAAGGAGCATTTCGTGGTGATAGATGAGTCACTTCAGACATGAAAGAAAGGTAACTTTTTATATTAACTGCTACAAATTGTTGGGCTGCTAATTATGACTTAGGGGTAAATCCACAAAGAACAGATTGCGCCCGCAAATAGCGCTGTGAATTGCGCTGCTTTAGCGCCCGCAATTTGCCCCGCTTTAAGGTCCTATTCACAAAAGATTTTGCTCTAATGATATACCGGAGCAAACACGCCCATAAAGTTTTGCGGCTGAGTGCAATTTGCACTTGTCTGAGTGAGCGGAGCTGTTTCCAGTGTTCTCCATATTTCAGCACACAGATTGGTCCATAATGAAAACTGCAGAAATAAAAAATAAAGTCGAGCCACAGTGCCACTGAATTTCACTGAGATCTGAGATCGAGATGTTGTGGATGAGGTGGAGGACAGGAAAACGACATTATTTGGTGGTCACAGTAAAAGTAGAAAAATAAATAATATAAAATAAAGCGAGTGAGTAGCAGCACGCCGTTGCTGCGCGGAACGCCGTGAGTGCCCCGGCGCAACAGGGGGGGGCATGTCCCCCCGTCTTTTCAAAATCATGTTTTTGTCCCTTTAGGGAAGAAATGAGGGGCTCCGTGGAGCCCCTAAACGCTCTAGGAAGCCCCTCATTTGTTCTGTCCTAAAGCAGTGGAGGAGGTTCCCGGCGTGTCACCGCAGGTGCAGCAGCACCAGCAGAGTCCTGACTGACGCTTCAAACACAGAGGGACACGATCAGCGCTATTTTTATTATAAGTCTGATATCTGTTGTGATATGTGATAGGCTAAATCCTAACAAAAGGATTGCGCGGCTTTTGCGGCCGCTAAACCGGTGCAAATGAGACAAAAAGAGACAAAAAGAGAGCGTCTAATTAAAGCAGTTTGTGGAGCGAATTGCTCCACAAACTGCGCTGCCAAGCAAATAGTGTCATGGTGCGCCTGTGCCATTTGCATGCATGCAAATTAGGTAATATTCATACATTTGGCGCAAAATCGCCCCCTTTCTATGCAAATAAGCCTCATTGCAAAAAGCGCCTAATTCAGAAAGGCCAGAGCTATTTGCCACACGCAAAAATAGTGGAGCAAATACCGTGTTTCAGAAGCGTGTATTAAACTGCGCGCAAACTCCTCACTCCCCGTCTGTCTCTGTTTCTCTCTCTCTCTCCAATGTCATTCAAGCCTGTGTGATACTGAATGATATTAAGGGTGAAATCTACAGTCAGACATGACTGTAGACAGTCAGATCAAGTGGGGTTGTGGACTTATCGGATTTAAAAATAAAAGTAACAGGACGGAGTTCAGGATTCATCCATACATAGGGGCTGCTTTATTACAATTCCACCATATAAACATATACATCTAGAATGTGTGTGTTTAACAGCTGACCTGTAGGTGTGTGTAGCAAAACAAAAAGAACATGAATTACCATTAGATCCTGATCTGATCCCGATCCGGTGTTAATGAAGTTACTGGTGCTGTGCCTTGTGCGTAAATGCGCACAGCCTCTTAACATTTGACATTTCATTAGCTTATGTCATACAGACACTGAGGTCTTTATGTGTGTGTGATGATGGCTATGTTCTACCACACGATGGTGGCCAGTGCACTCTTTTTTTTAAACCTTATATGTTTATTTTAATATTATGAATGTGCTTTTATTGTCTGAATGGAAGTGTGGTTGATTTTTATGTTTATGTTTTGATGAGCTGCTGGACGATTGAATTTCCCTTTGGGGATGAATAAAGTTCTATCTATCTATCTAGCTACATGCGAAATACTAGAGAAGTGCAAATACGTGAAAGTTGAGGCTGTTGTGCTCTCTGAAGTTTTCATTAGGGACCAATCTGTGTGCTGAATTACGGAGAACACTGGAAACAGCTCCGCTCACCTACTCAGAAAAGGGCAAATTGCACTCAGGTGCAGAGATTTATGGGCGTGTTTGCGCCGGTATATCATTAGAGCAAAATCTTTTGTGAATAGGACCTTAAAGCGGGGCAAATTGCGGGCGCAAATGCAGCGCAATTCACAGCGCTATTTGCGGGCGCAATCTGATCTTTGTGGATTTACGTGCGAAGAGCCCCGCTCCCCCTCCTCCCTCCTCCCTCAGTGCTGTTCAAGGCTGATTTATGGTTCCGCGTTAAATCGACGCAGAGCAACGCGCACCGTACAGTGCGCGTCGCCGCATCTTTCAGGCCCCTTTTGTGCGCAAGTAAGCTTTATAGATGAGGTCCCAGATCAGGATCTGACGGTAATTCATGTTCTGTGTTTTGCTACACACACCTACAGGTCAGCTGTTAAACACACACATTCTAGATTTATATGTTTATATGGTGGAATTGTTTGTAATAAAGCAGCCCCAATTATGTATGGATGAATCCTGAACTCCGTCCTGTTACTTTTATTTTTAAATCCGATAAGTCCACAACCCCACTTGATCTGACTGTCTACAGTCATGTCTGAATGTAGATTTCACCCTTAATATCATTCAGTATCACACAGGCTTGAATCACATTGAAGAGAGAGAGAAAAAGAGCTGCAGGGGGAGTGAAGAGTGATTTTGCGCGCAGTTAATACACGCTTGAAAGACGGTATTTGCTCCACTATTTTTGCGTGTGGTAAATAGCGCTGGCCTTTCTGAATTAGGCGCTTTTTGCAATGAGGCTTATTTGCATAGAAAGGGGGCGATTTTGCGGCCAATTTATGAATATTACCTAATTTGCATGCATGCAAATGGCACCGGCGCACAATGCCACTATTTGCTTGGCAGCGCAGTTTGTGGAGCAATTCGCCCTTTGCGGGTGCTTTGTGAATTAGACGCTCTCTTTTTGTCTCATTTGCACCGGTTTAGCGGCCGCAAAAGCCGCGCAATCTTTTGTGGATTTGGCCCTTAGTCTTGTGATGCCCAACGTTCAGGTCGAGACTGGACAAGACTTGAATGTCTGGGGAAGTTAGTGCAGGATTTTGTAATAGTGCTACCGCTGGTTGCAACCAGCTTCCTTGATAAGGTAAAATAGGTAAAATAGGCAGGTTAAATAAGAGTTTTCTTTTTCCTGCTCCTTTCTGAACATGGATAAAGATGCAACTGTTTGCTATTTCCTTTGGTACAATTTGAATGTTTCCATGGGCAGAACAAGTAAATGAAATTAAATGAAAATCTGTGTTAGTCTTTCATCCTCAACCAATGATTGGTTAGCTCTGCTTTGCACACACCTTACCAGAAACGTCAGCAATGTTAGCAACGAAAGGCCCACCCTAAAAGACTGTTGGTTGGTTTTGCAACACTGTTTTTTTTTAAACTCACAAAAGGTTTCCACCCAGACACCCGCTTATTTTTACAAAATTGAGGTGGAACTTCCCCAGACAATCATTTTGAAATATTAGAGTTTCGAAACGAGACTAGTTATAACCACATCTCCAATGTGGAAAAATTAATTAGTATATTCAAAGATTCAATATGTAAATTTTGATCAGAATTATGAGGTAAAACATTACAAAATCATGTGCAATTATCAGAAATATGTTTAGAAAGAAGAGTTTAAATGTTATGTCAAAGACATTTACCAATTGAAGATGCAAAAGGCACCAAATACAAGCGCAACAGTAAAAGTTGGTGGCGAAGTGCAAATATGCGGCCTCCAGCAGGGAGCAGGGTGCAGATTTTTATTTTAAAAGTTGTACCAGCGCTCCTGCTCCATCCCGCTCCAATTTAGCTCCAGGGCCACCCATACCTGACCTACAACCAGCTTGTTTTCTAGCTGGATCTGTTTGTTATCGAAAAGTATGTAATTGATTAAATTATTATTCAAACTGTGGGAGGGAAGAGACCCGAAACAGAACTCATACTGGAATCTGACGATGCCAGGTTTGGGTTTAAGTGTACAACGCTGCTTTTTTGGACAGGTCTGTGAGCAAGGAGCAAGAAAATTCTCACCTGCTCTGTTTCCCTCACATGCTCTGGTCCACCATCCTAATGTGGAGATCTATACTAGGGCTGGGCGATTATACGATCTCGATTTGTGATCGCGATCAAATTAAGTTCGATCACGGTGATCAGCTGTGGGTCTACTTTCTCGATCACGTGCAAAACATGCTGCAGCAAAGTGCACGACAACCAATCACAACCCGCTTTCCTGGCACCGCGCTGTCTGCATTAATTGATCATGCGCATGACATGCCGCGGCAGTCGGTAAGGATCCAGACGGGAGACGTACGTAGCTCTGTGTTTTACGTTTATTCATCATTCCATGCACAATTCTGGTCCGTTCCTTAAAGCAGGGCTTTCCACAAGCGCCGGCTGCCGGCCATATAGCCGACTACTCGATTAGGTCCAGCCGGCTACTTTAATGACGCTTATTTTTTTAGCCTATATATATTATTTTTTCGATTTTAATAAAATTAAATGTTTTTCTCATAGACTGACAATAATGTCAAACTGAACCGCACTCATTAAAGTTGTGATTCGCTCTGCTTGTACACAAATTACTGATCACCGGGAGAAACTCCGCGGCCCCGACATGGGTGTGTGTGTGCGTGCATGTGTGTGCGTGTGTGTGTGCGCGCTCAGCGGAGTGAATGTGTCGGAGGCAACAAGCAGAGCTCAGCATGATGATTTTTTTTGTCACCATAAAAACGGTACGTCCTTATTACTCAGCCTATCCACTACAGAATTTAATCAGTTTAATCAGTTCGTATTAAAAAGAAAGCCTAACCGCGTTGCGACGCGCGCCGTACGGTGCGTACCCCCGTGTACCCTACGCCGTAGGCTCTGCGTTGGTGCAACGCTGGACCATAAATCAGCCTTAAGTCCCTTTAGGCTAATACTGTGAGAAATAACCACTCATAATAGCGGTGTACAGTTAATAAATGTAATAAATAATCCTACTGCTGTTTCTGCTGGCTACTGAGTCCCGTAAGTGGCGAGTGAGTTTTAACTCCTTAATTACTAACCAGCGTCAGAGTCACGCACAGTACACAAACTGTGATGTTAAAGAGCCACCTTTTGGTCAATTTAAGCAACAGCATCGCCAGCTGCTTGACAGTGGCTCAACTCATGAGTTTACTGGTTTTGTTGTTAATAATGTCATTGCAATTTTATCTATGCAATTGTGAAAAAAAAGGCAAAATAAATGAAAAACTGTGAACAACTGCATTTTTTGGTTGGTTTACATTTTAAATGATCATGAACATTTTTTTTGTCTGCTAAAACTACTTGAAACCTTTTTAAACTGCTTAAAACTACCTGTTTGTTGTGCCATTTTCTATATGGCTCTTGTTAAAACATGCTATTTGCTTTATTTGTTAATAGAAAAAAAACTAATCTCTGGTTTCTTTCTATTTTATTCCAGAAGGGAGGGGGGATCTTCTGATTTAAAAAATCGTGATTAAAAATCGAGATCGTTCAATATGGGAAAAAAAAATCGTGATCACTTTTTTTGCCATATCGCCCAGCCCTAATACTGTATTTTTTAGCCTGGTATTTGGCTGTACTTTGTGTGTATAAAAAGAGTTTAAAACTGCAAGATCTAACTGCTGTCTGAGCGTCGATCAGCTGAGCCAGAGCACAATGGGTGGGGTGCTACACAGCTGTAGCAGCATGTGTGTATGTTTTATAACATCGGCAAGAAAAAAAACATTGTTGATTGTCTTCTCAATCGCAGTGAAACGATTGGATTGCCGATCGACAGAAGCCAAGTTGAAACAGCAGCCCATCATTTATAATGTTCATGCTTATAGTGATGAAAAACAGAATGGGACAGAATCATTCCTATAGAAACTCTTACATTTGGCTATAGTAATCATCCATTCCATGGAAATCTTGCATTCTACTTTGTCTAATCAGATTTGTCAACTTTATTCCTGCTAACATTATAAATGTATCTGACACAAGGTTAATAATCTTGTTTCTTGTTCTGTCATTTTCCCCAAAACACAGTATGGAAGGGGCAGGGTGGCTGGGGGCTGGAAGCAGAGGAAGTGGGTGTTCGGGATGCTGGGGGTGCAAAGCACGCGGAGGCGGCCAGGGCGAAGACATCCAGGGAAGCCGGTGCTTCGCTTGGTGGAGAAGAGGGGGAGGAGGGAACTGGTGCCACTCATAGCTCATCATGTCAAAAGGGAGCAGACATTTCCAGGGAGGATAAACAGAGGGTAGCCTATCATACTGTGTTATTGTATTATGTTACTAAATAATGTTTGTTCAAAGATCTCCTCTGTGCGAATTGTTGTTACGTATCTGTTATCACAGATGTGTGTGTGTGTATGTATATATATATATATATATATATATATATATATATAAATATATATATATATATATATATATATATATATATATATATATATATATATATGTGTATATATATATGTATAAGATGTATACATATAACAAATGTTATCTGTTATCTGTTTTATTTTGTTTTAAATAAAAAGTGTAAACTTCTTTATATGTGATTGCTTCATTTACTAATGGTTAACTATGGTCAAGTAATGCTTATGAGGCAGTTAAGCATTAATAATGTGTGTTACCTAAGGGATAAATGTGTTACACTTTACAATAAGGGCCCAGCAAGCCTTTACTAATGGTTAAGTAATGGTTATGAGCCACTCCTATACATTTATTAAGGTTTATGTCAGGTTACCGTTCATAAGGTTAGGTAAGCTACCTGATAACATACACAGCACCATTAGGAAATGATTACTTAAGACTCTAAATAGTTGTTTAATAATGCCAGTCCAGTAAACATGTACACCATTAGTGAATGATTAGTAGATGTATTAGGTAGCTGTTACTTAATGCATATTCACTCCAAATAAACACCATTAGTAAATGATTACTAGGGACGTTATTAACGTTTTACTTATGTATCAACTAATGTATTACTTAATACTAAGTAATGCATACGTAAGGATAAATAATTACATCATGTAACGTTTATTAATGCTTACTAATGTATTAATTAACTCTGAGCAGTAGGCATTAATTAACTGTTTATTAATGCATTAACTAATATGCTAATTAATGTTAAGTAATACATAATAATGGTTATTTAACTATTATTACACTGTTAATTAATGCTTAATAATGCATTAACTAACTGTTTATTAATGCATTAACTAATATGCTAATTAATGTTAAGTAATACATAATAATGGTTATTTAACTATTATTAAACTGTTAATTAATGCTTAATAATACATTAACTAACTGTTTATTAATGCATTAACTAATATGTTAATTAATGTTAAGTAATACACAATAATGGTTATTTAACTATTATTAAACTGTTAATTAATGCTTAATAATGCATTAACTAACGTTAATTAAGGGACCCTTATTGTTAAGTGTTACCATAATTTTTACAAAAATAACCTGTTTAATAGCAAATGTAAGCTCTATCATAAATATAATATAACCATGATATAAATATAATACGTATATCAACAACATGACAGAATAGCAGAAACAGCTGCTGATCTTTAAACAGTCTTCACTTTTATACCTAAAATAAACCATTTCTTTATATTTCTTCTTACTTTTTTTTATGTTTGTACATTCTTTTGACTCCAAATTCAAACCATTCCACAGTTTAATTCCACAAACTGATACACAAAAACTTATTTTTGTTGTACGCACAAATAAAGATTTGAATTTTCGGTTTCCCCTTAAATTATAACCCCCTTCCCTCCCAATGAATAATTTCTGAATGTTTATCCGGTAGAGAATGATTTTTTCCTTTAAACATTATTTTTGCAGATTGAAATGCCACCAGTTCCATGAGTCTTAGTGCTTTAGACTGTCGGTGGTTGTAGAGACCAGATCATCATCATATTTCTTTTCTTTTTGTATTTGTTGGTATAAATAAATGTGCAGGAACATCTTAATGGGACCTTTTTGAAGTCTGCAGTAGAATTAAAATGAACCTGCTAAAACCAAAGAGACTCCGGATATCCATCACCAGATTTATGGAAGATCAACAGCACAACTATGGTGGAAATACAGCGATTGCTATACGGCAGGGGAGAGAAAAACCGAGCAGGATCCGCTTGGAATTCAGATTTTTTCCCTTTTTTTTTTAACGTGTCACATTTTAAGCCTGGCTTAAAATAACTGTTGAATGTGTTTTATTCTGCTTATTTCACCTTATTAACCTTATTAATATTTATAGACTGTATGTTGTCTATGTAATTTTTTTTGTGATATTTGTTAGTGTATTTCTGAACTGTATTCTTATTTTTTAATCATATTATTTTATTGTTTTATTGATCGGACCCCAGGAAAAATCTAAATCTAATCTCGCGAAACTAATCGCCCCCTTGGGGACAAATAAAGTAATTGATTGATTGATTGATTGATTGATTGAAGAGTAGTTGATGTAAACTACATCAGCTAATGGGGATCCTAATAAAATCAAATCAAATCAAATTAACCAATTCCTGACTGGATTATTATAATAATAACTTTTGAATGTGTTTTATTCTGCTTAAATCACCTTATTCTCCAATTCCTGACTGGGTTATTAGCTACACGTGTTTACGGTTGATGAAACTTTGTCCTCGTCAGACGTGGAAGGAGTAACGTTAGGCCGAGCTGGAACGTTACAATCTCCAGCTTTAGGTTCGTTATCATCACTAATTTATCCTTCAGGTCTAACTAGTTAAATATGAAAGAGCCAAGTCAATTTAGCTACGAATTTTCTTTTCTTAAACAGCTAGCTAGCTTGTTTTCCGCTCTAAAGTTGACATTATTCACATGACTCACGTCATGGGAATCACTTATGTAGAGTTGTAGAATAAATAGTTATTGTCAAAAGTAGATTATTATGGCCTGTTAATGGAGTTTTCTCAATCACAAAAAAGAAATTAGTCTTTTTTCAAAGAAATTAAAGTTTTTTTGTTCTCTTCTTTCTTTTTTCTTCACGAAATTAGTTTTTTCTCTCCTTTCTGTCGATTTTTTCTTCACCCAAAAATAACTTAAACATTTTTTCAATTTCTTTTTTTTTCTTGTATGTATGTATATGTATGTATGTATATATATATATATATATATATATATATATATATATATATATATATATATATATATATATATATATATATATATATTTATACTTTAACTCTGAAATTATTTTGGTTAAAATTGCCTTTATTTCTTTTGAAGTTGTAGGACCCCTGCAGTACCTCCCTGGCCCCCCTAGGGGTCGTGGAGCCCCGGTTGAAGACCCCTATACGGTATTATGAACAGTGTATTTCTGTCCGACAGGGTTCATGGGAGACGAGAGGAGGATTGTTCTGGTAGGGAAGACCGGCGTGGGGAAGAGCGCAGCAGGAAACACCATCCTGGGCTGGGAAGCCTTCGAGTCGAAGCTGTCTCCGACCTCCCTGACGACCGACTGTCACAAGGCCAAAGGGTGGGTGGATGGCAGTCGGGTGGCCGTCATCGACACTCCGTCGCTTTTCGACACAAACCTCAGCCAGGAGGAAGTGCAGAGCAAGATTAACGGGTGCATTTCCCTGTCGGCTCCGGGTCCTCACGCCTTCCTGGTGGTCCTGAAGCTGGGCCGGTTCACCCAGGAGGAGAAAGACACCGTCCGGATGATCCAGACCACGTTTGGGGAGGAAGCAGCCAGATACACGATGGTGCTGTTCACACACGGAGACCAGCTGGAGGAGGACGAAACCATCGAAGGCTTCATCTCCAAGGATCCCGACCTGAAGGCCTTCATTCAGAGTTGCTCCAACAGATACCACGTCTTCAACAACGATGTTAAAGACCTCGAGCAACCCAGCCAACTGCTGGACAAAATCGACTGGATGACGACGGCCAACGATGGAAGCTTCTACAGCAACGACATGTTCATGAGGGCGGAGGCCGCCATCGAGAAGGAGAAGGAGCGACTCCTGAAGGAGATGGAGGAGGAGAGGCAGAGGGAGCTGCAGGAGCTCAGGGAGAAATACTCGGAGGAAATGTACCACCGGGCGGAGGCCGAGGTGAACCAGAGGTACGAGGAACAAGCCCGGAGTGACGCAGAGAGGTGCAACGACTTCATCACCTCGTTGACCACGGGCTACGGCGCCGCCATCGGAGCTGCCCTGGGCCTCCTAGCAAGTGCGATTGGGGGGATGACCATGCGAGTCTGGGAACGCTGCACTATGCAGTGAAGACAACACGACTTTCCCGATTCCTGGAAAGGTTCCTCTTAGAAAATCTGTTTTACTCTGCTGGGATGAACCAACCCTACTTTCTTTATTCTGATACCACCTCCCAGTGTTCTGTCGATCCATGCTACCCCGTCCAGATCTGCTACGTTGTGGTTCTGCATAGTCGGTTTTCAAAGTTTGATTGCCCATAATTTCATGCATCCCTTCGGTCCACGCTGCTGTTAATGATGAGTAACATCCTCAAAATCCCTAAGAAGATATATATTTATATATACAAGCCAGCAGAGATAATTTTTGATGCTTGCTGTGCCCTGAATGCATTAAGTGACGGGAGCATTATTTGATAGGATGTTACTGGACCATCAAATGATGCTACCCCTGAAATATTGATTTAAAATGGATAATATGGGATGTTGAGTATTTGATCCTTCAAAATAAACATGACATGAATTGCATTACACTTTGGGAACATTATACGATAAAGAGAAAAAAAAACAATTCTAACCCTTTATTTGATATTAATTCAGTCATTCGCCTTTATTTAACCAGCAGGGGCCTCATTTAAAATGGAGTGCGTAGGATTCATACTAAAAGTGCACGTACTCTCAAAAGCCGAAAATGCCGTGCGCAAAAAAAAATCCGGATCAATAAAACCATGTGCACGCAGACTTCCACGCAGTCCAGCTGGAAGGTTGCGTAGCTGAATCCGCCTCCTATCACGCCCAGAAATGCATATGGATGAGCCTGCTGAGCATGCGCAGTGGCTCCCTGCAGCCTGTTTGGCGCAGATCCATGGTTTGGCGTCAGAATGAATGAGAAGTAGCAGCCACCGTGACACTGACTTTCACGGAGACCTAGATATGATGTGGAGGACAGGAAAACCACATTATTTGGTGGTCACAGTAAAAGTTAGAATAAGTATATAAATAGTAGGCTATACAATAAAATAAAGCGAGTGAGTGGCAGCCATGAGTTCCCCGGCGCAACAGGGGGGCACACGTCCCCCCGTCTTTTCAAAATGATGTATTTGTCCCCCCCACTTTTTACAGTTTAAAAAATAACGGTAGGATCAGCAAATCATCCAGACACTCGGGACGGCGGCCCGGCAGCCCCCGCTCCCCCTCCTCCCTCCCGTCTCCCCTCAGAGCTGCTCTAGGCTGATTTATGGTTCCGCGTCACACCAACGCAGAGCCTACGGCGTAGGGTACGCGGCGACGCGCCCCGTACGCCGGACCCTACGGCGTGGGCTCTGCGTTGGTGTGACGCGGAACCATAATTCCGGCTGTAACAACATGAGCGCACGTACCCGTGCATGACAGGCAGATACACACGGGGAGAAGGGACTATTTCTTTCATTTTTATTTTTTTTTTAAACTTTATCCTTATGAACGCAATTGTTATATAGTCCAACTTTCCTTATTTTAATCAGAACACTTTCTTTTTTCCTCTTCGGAGTGGAGTAGTGGGCTCGGAGCGGCAGTCACCCCCCCCCCCCCCCCCCCCCCCCACCCCCCACCCCGCCGCCTGCTCCGTTATCAGCACTATTTTATTATAAGTCTGATATGTTGTGATATGTGATGACATTATTAAGAGTATGACATGAATCTGGCTTCATTTCACCACCTCACAGCCTGCCTCGCCAGTTCCCCGTGTCTTAAGTAAATTCTTACGGGAGGGTCCGAGTTGCCGTAAAGATAAGCAGATTTTTCGGTTAGTTTTTTCTTTTTAGATCCGAGACTTTGCGTAGAAGGCGGCTTCCGCAACTTTCAGGCGCTTTTTCTGCGCAAGCAAGCTTTATAGATGAGGCCCCAGGTCATTAAGAACATTCTTATTTACAATGACGGTCTGGCAAGAGACAAGGAAGTGTTTAGGGAGTAAAACATTAAAATTGTAGTTCTACAAAAGGTAAAAAACCATTAGGCAGCATTTTTTGATAGACAGATGCTATCGGTTTATGTGGCGGTAGCATTTCTCGACGAAGCAGCAGAAATCGACAGAACACCGGGCTTTTATTATCAGCCGACACCTGACAGCGATCTGGAGGTTCTGAGGGCATCATGGTTCAGGTCTGGACTCCTCCCATCCTTACTGGTGGTAAACAACACCCAAACTGGCCTTGGACTCCCATCCTGGACATCTCTGAGGACGACTGTGAATCACCTTATGGCAGAAGGTCACACACCAACAACACTAACACAACAACACGGCAGAGGAGACTAAAGACACTGAAGAAACTACAGATGGACAACAAAACAAGACCACGACTGAATGAGAGATTAAACAAGAAGGAATCTGGAACGGAGCCCTAAAATACCCTAAACCTCCAAACCTGCTGCTGAGTTAAAAGCCTTTAAACTGTCCTAACTCTGTATCACAACATGCAGATGAGATGAAGACCGACCCCGACCCAAATCCAGAGCTGCAACAACAACGCTGGATGTTACGTGAGGGACTGTATCGAGTTTTTAAGCAAACTTCAGCTGAAAGAGGACAAGGACTTTATGAAGTCCCGCAGGAACCAAGCAGCAGGTTCCAGTACCAAGAGAGGTCCAACGACTTCACCACAATGAACTAAATTCCCCCCGAAGAAGCCAGAACAAGAATTATTAGAATTAAAGGGTGAAACTGCAGAACTGGTTTTCCTGGATTAGTAACATCTGTTGAAAACATTGAAAATGTCGGCTTCTGCAGTTTAAAGCTCCCGTGTTCTGCTCTTCCTGTCATACATCCAGTTTTCAGTTTGTCTGTCATTTAAAGACATGAACGGTTGATTAGATAGTAAGTAAAAGTTTCAAAGAGCAGTCATACCAAGAGCTCATTGTTCCAGACCAGCCCTGCCCATGCATTGATCCCACTGGGCGGTCAGCCACGCCTCTTTGGAGCAGACGGAGTTCAAAAACAAACATGTTCCGACCCGTAGATGGACTTTGATGAGTCCCAGTTGGTTTGTGTCCATGTTGGTCCTACTTCTATCTGACCAAATAGACTCTGTGTCCATATGGTCAACCCAGACCAATTCTGTTAGTGCCCCCCCTCAAATTCTGCCCCTCCTGAGCCCACGGCCACACTTCCCATGTAAAATCCATTTCAAGACCACTCTGGATCTGAGTAACCTTCATGTTGATGACAGCTCATCTTGCTCCGCAAAGGAACTTTTATCATTGACTGAAGCTTTTAATTTTGAGCAACACACACCAGAAAGGCCACATTTTAGACTTAGTTTTTACCCTTGGACTAGACATTTCAAATGTGTCTGTACAGGACATCCAGCTCAGTGATCATTATCTTGTTCAGTTTGATCTCCACTTCAGCCCTGAGCCTAAGCCCATAGAAGCTAGGTCTCAGAGGCGTGTTATTTCTGCTAATACTGCAGACAGTTTCTCTGCCATGTTTGACCCTCTTTTGTTTATGGACTGCCTTGATGTGGACAATTTTACTCAGTGTTTTACCAACCATTGTGTCAAAATTCTGGATCAGGTGGCACCTTTTAAATCAAGCTGGTCAGTTCGGAAAAAAGTGTGCCCTTGGACAAATGAAGACACCATGAGTCTAAGGAGACTTTGTCGTAAGACTGAACGTCTGTGGAAATCCACTAAACTTGAGGTGCAGACTCCATCTCAGGGATCTTGTGGCCTCATATAATGAGATGGTGGAAAATGCCAGATCAGACTTTATTCGTCAACTGGTAACAGCTAATAAGAAAAATCCCAAAGTGCTTTTTAACACAATCAATTCTCTTGTGTGTCCTGCTGCACCAGTTACTCCTGTTTTTTGTGAAGCGGACAGCAATACATTATTGAGATTTTTTACTGTGAAAATTAAGTTGATCAAGGAGAAAATCCCTCCCCTTTTGTGTGGAACCCCTGCTGTCGCTGAGCCTGTCTCCAGCTTGTGGTCCTCATTTAGGTCTGTGACTCTTGCTGATATCTCAGCACTGGTGACCAAGATGAAACTCTCCTCTTGCTCATCGGATGTCCTTCCGTGTAGGCTTTTTGTGAAAGTGTTTGATGTAATTGGCCCCTGGGTTACCAAAATGGTTAACCTCTCTCTGTCCTCTGGAGTGTTTCCCAATGCTTTTAAGCATTAGCTATAGTGGAGCCTTTACTCAAAAAGGCAGGCTTAGACCCGACTGTCCTCAGTCATTTCAGGCCGATCTCTAAGCTACCTATCTTGTCCAAGATCCTAGAGAAGGTACAGTCGTCTCTGAGCAGCTGTCATTATTCCTGGATCAAAACAACATCCATGAGACTTTTCAGTCTGGTTTCCGCAAACATCACTCTACGGAGACAGCCTTGCTGAAAGTGTCCAGTGACATTATGATGTCTGCTGATTCGGGAAAATGCACTGTTCTAGTTCTCTTAGATCTGTCCTCAGCCTTTGACACCGTCGACCACCAAATCCTGTTGAGAAGGCTGAGGGATGAAGTAGGACTGTCAGGTTCAGTTCTACAGTGGTTCTCGTCATACCTTTCTGGGCGTAGCTTTAGTGTTACAGCTAACCAAATAAGGTCTGGGTCAGCAGATCTGTTGTGTGGAGTCCCCCAAGGTTCTGTTTTGGGTCCTTTATTATTTTTGTTGTATTTGATCCCCTTGGGAAAAATCGTCCAGAGTTTTCCTGATGTCTCTTACCACATGTTTGCTGATGATATTCAGCTTTACTGCTCTTTCAAGCCTACTGAGCTCCACAGGCTAAATTCCCTAGTTCATTGCTTGGTGGAGATAAAACAATGGCTAAGTGTGAACACCTTGCAGCTAAACGTAGACAAAACTGAAACCCTGGTTATTGCCCCTGATGCCTCCATTCCTGGGATTAACCAGTATTTGGGTGATTTGGGCCAGTCTGTTAAACCGAGCCTAAGAAACCTGGGTGTTGTGTTTGACAAAGACATGTCATTAGTGCAACACTGCAAACAGCTGACAAGGAATTGCTTTTTTCATCTGAGGAATATTTCGAAACTCAGGAAAATGTTGTCGCAAAAGGATTTGGAGCTGGTCATTCACGCATTTGTGTCCTCGCGTTTGGACTACTGTAACAGTTTATTCTCTTGTCTAAACAAGAAGGAGCTGTCTCGCCTGCAGCTAGTGCAGAATTCCACAGCAAGAATTCTGGCCCGCGCTAATAGGAGGTCACACATAACCCCTATTCTCAAAGAATTCTGACCCGCGCTAATAGGAGGTCACACATAACCCCCATTCTCAAAGAATTCTGACCCGCGCTAATAGGAGGTCACACATAACCCCTATTCTCAAAGCTCTTCATTGGCTGCCAGTTTCCTCTAGGGTAAATTTTAAAATTCTGGTTTTAACTTTCAGAGCTTTGCATGGTCAGGCTCCACCTTCCATCAGGATCTGATCCAGCCCTACACCCCAGCTCGGGCTCTGAGGTCTGTGGATCAGAATCTGCTGATGGTTCCTCGTACTCGCTTCCGGACCAGAGGAGACCGATCCTTCCAGGCCGTTGCTCCCAGGCTTTGGAACGATCTTCCGCTCTCTCTGCGTTCCATGGAGTCTGTTGATCCTTCAAAAGGCAACTAAAGACCTTTTTATTTGTGCAGGCTTTTGCCTAATTATCTTGGGGCTGTTATGATTGTAAATGTGTTGTCTTGGCCTTTTTAATCTTAAATTTGTATGTATCCCTTAACTGTGTTTTTATTTTAACTGTGAAGCGCTCTGTGACCATGGTCTGTGAAGAGCGCTCTACAAATAAAGTTTACTTACTTACTTACTTACTTAGCCCCTTTTAATCCAGACGAAGGTGCTGAGTTCTGGTAAAACGCGGTGCACTGGTGCAGACTCAACCCTGAATTATGGTTCTCCGTTAAACCAACGCAGAGCCTACGCTGTTGCCGTAACGCCGTCGTGAACCTTCGTTCTTCTCCGTCACTCCATTTCACAGCAGTGCAAAACCCCCCCAGAGCGCTAGTTGATACTTTTGTTTAGCTTGTGGTTTTTCCGGTCCAGTGAATCAAAGAGATTAGGACAACTATTGTGCAAAAAACCAAAACAACCCCCCAAAAAAAACACAAACACGAAGAAAAGACCGCTGAAAATTCACGACTGCTTCACAAACCGGAACCGTAAATGCGTTGCTACCAAGCGAACCAATCACAGTCCTCTCGGTCTGCGTTGGGTCGACGCGTAGTTTATTTTTTTGGGAGGTGCAGGTCAGGCTACGGCGTAGCTATGGAGAGACTCCCGCGTAGCAGCTAACCTACGGCGTAGGTTTAACGCAGAACCAGAATTCAGGCTTTAGTCCTCCGTTTCGTAGCAACTCTCACAGTAACCTGACCTTTTTTTTTCTTTCCTTGGAGACTTTTCACCTTCTTTCCTGAAGATTTTATCACTTTGAACTAATGAATTTAGATAGAAGGTTAAACATCTTCAAGAAGAGAAACAGCAGCCGCCGCGTTTCTCTGAGAGCTGGTCCTGGTTTGGGAGTGACTGCCATCTAGTGGTGGAGGAGGGAGCTACATCCATCTAGTGGTGGAGGAGGGAGCTACATCCATCTAGTGGTGGAGGAGGGAGCTACATCCATCTAGTGGTGGAGGAGGGAGCTACATCCATCTAGTGGTGGAGGAGGGAGCTACACCTAACCGACCGACCTGGCGGTTAGGCTGCAGAAGCTCCGGTGGTTGTAGAGACCAGATCAGCTGTTTCTTTTCTTTGTATTTGTTGGTGTAAAGAAATGTGCAGAAACATCTTAATGGGACCTTTCTGAAGTCTGCAGTCTCAGTATTTTTACTGAACTTTTACTGAAATTTAAAGATTTAGAAAAACGTATTTAAAGGCCTGAATGAGCGTGAACCTCTAAAGCAGCCCAGAGGTGTCTCCTACTATTAGCCTACTGAAAAATCCGGATTTATAAAACTGTGTGCACGCACATTTGCACGCAATGTTCACTTTATAAATCACAGTCCAGCTGGAAGGTTGCGCAGCTGAATTCTCCTCATATCCCGCCCTCTACACGCCCACTTCATACCATATATGGGCAAGGCAAAGTAGTATTTGCATATGAATGAGCCTGCTGAGCATGTGCAGCAGCTTCCTGCAGCCTGTTTGGGCGTCAGCATGAATGAGACGTGTTGAGCCACCGTGCAACTGAATTTCACGGAGACGGAGATGTTGTGGATGAGGTGGAGGACAGGAAAACCACATTATTTGGTGGTCACAGTAAAAGTATAAATAGTATATAAATAGTATAAAATAAAGAGAGTAAAAATAAAACCCTGTGAACAAGGGAACAGGGGGGACATGCCCCCCCACTTTTCAAGCTCATGCTTTTGCCCCCCCCCCCCTTTTTTTTACAGTTTAAGAACTAACGGTAGGCTCATTCTGTCAAATCATCGAGACACTGTGAGAAGACGGGACGGGAGCCCTGCTCCCACTCCTCCCCTCCTCTCCTCTCAGTGCTGCTCAAGGCTGTTTTACGGCTCCGCGTTAAATCGACGCAGAGCTACGGCGTAGGTTACGCGGCCCGCGCACCGTACAGAGCGCATCGCCGCATAACCTACGGCGTAACCTACAGCGTAACCCTACGGCGTAGGCTCTGGGTCGATTTAACGCGGAACCATTATTTAGGCATAATTAGGCTTAACTAGTGTGTGCGTGTGTGACAGACGTGCATGGGACGATTGTGAAATACGGAATAAACTGTTTTTATATACATTTTAATTCCCAATTACGTAACAATTCCGTATTTCCGGGGCCGGTGGCGAGCCCACTCACCGCGGCTGCAGCTCTAGCAGAATCCTGACTGACGCTGAGCTTCACACACAGAGGGACACGATCAGCGCTATTATATTATAGTCTGATATGTGATGACATTATTAAGAGTATGACATGAATCTGCTTCATTTAAGTATGTTCCTACGGGAGGGTCAGGGTTGCTGTAGAGATACCCAGATTTTTCGGTTAGTTTTTTCTTTTTAAATCCCAACCTTTGTGTAGAAGGTGCTTGCGCATCTTTCAGTCCTGTTTTGTGGCAAGCGAGCTTTATAAATGAGGCCCCAGAACTGTAGTAGTAGTACTAGCTCTGTCCTGTACTGTGGTAGTAGTACTAGCTCTGTCCTGTACTGTAGTAGTAGTACTAGCTCTGTCCTGTACTGTAGTAGTAGTACTAGCTCTGTCCTGTACTGTAGTAGTAGTACTAGCTCTGTCCTGTACTGTAGTAGTACTAGCTCTGTACTGTACTGTAGTAGTAGTACTAGCTCTGTACTGTACTGTAGTAGTAGTACTAGCTCTGTCCTGTACTGTAGTAGTACTAGCTCTGTACTGTACTGTAGTAGTAGTACTAGCTCTGTCCTGTACTGTAGTAGTAGTACTAGCTCTGTCCTGTACTGTAGTAGTAGTACTAGCTCTGTCCTGTACTGTAGTAGTAGTACTAGCTCTGTCCTGTACTGTAGTAGTACTAGCTCTGTCCTGTACTGTAGTAGTAGTACTAGCTCTGTCCTGTACTGTACTGTACTGTACTAGGAGGATGGTGGCTAAGCTTCATCCATCATGGACAATGTCTCTCCGCCCCCTTCATGAGACTGTCAGAACCCTGGAGCTCCATCAGAGCTCCATCAGAGCTCCAACAGAGCTCCATCAGAGCTCCATCAGAGCTCCATCAGAGCTCCATCAGAGCTCCATCAGAGCTCCATCAGAGCTCCATCAGAGCTCCAACAGAGCTCCATCAGAGCTCCATCAGAGCTCCATCAGAGCTCCATCAGAGCTCCATCAGAGCTCCATCAGAGCTCCATCAGAGCTCCAACAGAGCTCCATCAGAGCTCCATCAGAGCTCCAACAGAGCTCCATCAGAGCTCCAACAGAGCTCCAACAGAGCTCCATCAGAGCTCCATCAGAGCTCCAACAGAGCTCCATCAGAGCTCCATCAGAGCTCCAACAGAGCTCCATCAGAGCTCCAACAGAGCTCCATCAGAGCTCCATCAGAGCTCCATCAGAGCTCCATCAGAGCTCCATCAGAGCTCCATCAGAGCTCCAACAGAGCTCCATCAGAGCTCCAACAGAGCTCCATCAGAGCTCCATCAGAGCTCCATCAGAGCTCCATCAGAGCTCCATCAGAGCTCCAACAGAGCTCCATCAGAGCTCCATCAGAGCTCCATCAGAGCTCCATCAGAGCTCCAACAGAGCTCCATCAGAGCTCCATCAGAGCTCCATCAGAGCTGTGCAATAACAACATCTTTCCCGTCCTGCACTATACTTTTTATTTTTAATTCCAATTTATATACTGTTTATATTTTGTAATTATACATTTTTTTTACTTTTTTACCCTCTCCTGCATGTGTTGAGTTTACTGCTGCTGCACAAAGTGAATTTCCCCATTCAGAGAGAAATAAAGAACAATCTTATCTTTTTTTCTTATCTTAAAACACCAGGTCCAAGCAGGACAGTTCTGGTCCAAAGTTCATCTGCTGACAAACGATCTGACTTCAGACTTGAGCTGATTCCACGTCCAGGAAACCCTCGTATGTGACCTTTAGACCAGAATGTACCGACTTCACATCCCATAAACCCAGATTTACCGTGTTGATAAGAGAAGTGGAGACGGTTCTGGCCGACAGGTTCAGGGGCCTCATTTATAAAGCTTGCTTCCCACAAAACAGGGCTTGAAAGATGCGCAAGCACCTTCTACGCAAAGATTGGGATTTAAAAAGAAAAAAGTAACCGAAAAATCTGCGTATCTCTATGCCAACCCTGACCCTCCCGTAGGAACATACTTAAGATCTGGGGAACTGGCGACGCAGATGAGGTGGTGAAATGAAGCAGATTCATGTCATACTCTTAATAATGTCATCACATATCAGACTTATAATATAATAGCGCTGATCGTGTCCCTCTGTGTGTGAAGCTCAGCGTCAGTCAGGACTCTGCTAGAGCTGCAGCCGCGGTGAGTGGGCCCGCCACCGGCCCCGGAAATACGGAATTGTTACGTAATTGGGAATTAAAAATTGCGTTCCGTATTGAACCAATACGGAACGCAGTTTATTCCGTATTTCACAATTGTCCCATGCACGTCTGTCACACACGCACACACTAGTTAAGTCTAAATTATGGTTCCACGTTAAAACGACCCAGAGCCTACGCCGTAGGGTACGCGGCCGGGCGCACCTACCCCGTAGGCTCTGCTTTGGTGACACGGAACCATAAATCAGCCTTGAGCAGCTCTGAGGGGAGGGGAGGGGAGGAGTGGGAGCGGGGCTCCCGTCCACAGTGTCTTGATGATTTGTAATTACAGGCTGAGCCTACCGTTGGTTCTTAAACTGTAAAAAGTGGGGAGGGACAAAAACATGATTTTGAAAAGTGGGGGGGCATGCCCCCCTGTTCCCAGTGTGCCGTGGCTCTCACGGGCAGCAACGGCGTGCAGCCACTCACTCGCTTTATGTAATACTATTTATATACTATTTATACTTTTACTTTGACCACCAAATAATGTGGTTTTCCTGTCCTCCACCTCATCCACAACATCTCGTTCCCACTTCCCAGTCTCCGTGAAATTCAGTTGCATGGTGGCTCAACACGTCTCATTCATCCTGACGCCCAAACGGGCTGCAGGAAGCTGCTGCACATGCTCAGCAGGCTCATTCATATGCAAATAATACTTTGTATTACCCATTTATGGTAGAAAGTGGGCGTGTAGAGGGCGGGATATGAGGAGAATTCAGCTGTGCAACCTTCCAGCTGGACTGTTACTTATAAAGAGAACATTACGTGCAAGTGTGCGTGCTCCAACAGAGCTCCAACAGAGCTCCAACAGAGCTCTAACAAAGCTCCATCAGAGCTCCATCAGAGCTCCAACAGAGCTCCATCAGAGCTCCAACAGAGCTCCATCAGAGCTCCATCAGAGCTCCAACAGAGCTCCATCAGAAGTCCATATATATATATATATATATATATATATATATATATATATATATATATATATACATATATATATATATATATATATATATATATATATATGTATATACCATGAACCGGTTCCCAGCAGGACTGGTGATCATCTAAGGTCAAAAGGTCAGGGGTCAGATTTCTCCATTCTCGAGGTTAAAGTATATGAAGTCTGTACTGACTGAGTCATGTGACCAGTGTTGGGCGTCGCCCATATGCTCATGTGAACTCTGAACTTATAAATGTATGAACATTTTGTGAATGTGTATATTCAACTTTGAGACTGCTCAGCCGAAAATCGGCTGTAATGTGCCTCCTAAAATGGCCACCTTGCTATGAACTACAACCCCCAGCATGCCTTGCGTGGGGGGGCGGCGCCTACAAGCGGCGCGCATCCAATCGCAACGAGGCACCGATGACGTCACCGCAGCGCGCGTAGGATCAAAACGCTGCGCCGCTCCTTTTCCTGTCTTTTTTTCCTTTCATCAACCGGTGGGTCAGCACGTCCACTTTTGGCTCCGGGCCAAAGGGACCACGACCTTCCCCCCCCAAAGGGGGGGTAAGAGGAGAGATCTGCGGCGTGCTCCTGCCGGTCCGGCCGGAGGATCAGCGAGGATCCACAGCGCGGACCGCGGCGCTGCGTCCCTCTCTCCCTTTTTCCTCTCTTCTCCACTTCATCTCATCCGAGCTGGATCTTTTGGCTCCGGGCCAAGATCCCATCTCCCTTTCTCCCCCCGGCTGGGGGGAGGTGTAAGGCCCGCATTGGATCGGGCCGGCCCGTTGGACCTGCGGTCCACGGAGCCGCGGTCCCCGGGAGGCTCCGACCTCTCACTAAACTCTGTCCTCTTTAAGTTTTGCAGATCCGAGCTCACGCCGCCCACGCGCTCCCGGCCATCAGATTGGGACACAGCTGCGACTGAACGCTCCGACTGAAGCCCCCCTCCCCGCTCCGAGCCCCTGTCCGCTGACCGCGCAGGGATCCGGACGGACGGCCGGCGTCTCGCCCGGTTGTGAGCTTTCCCGGGGCCCGGACGGCCGCGCGTCGCAGCAGGGAAGCACGGCAAGGAGAGACCGGTCCCCCGCCGCGCCTAGGAATGCGTGAGAGCCCCCGTTTGGTCCGGAAGCACGGCCCTGCACGAGGCGGCCCCGCCGCTGTCTAATCCGTTTCAGGGGAAGGGACGGGACGCGAGAGCCTGACTGGGAAACCCCCCGCACAGGACCGCGACCCGCTGTCGACAAAGCCCGCAGGCACCCGATCCGGATCCCGAGGAGACGTGAGCTCATGAGCCCGGTGATCAGTAGGACTAAGAGCGGTTCAGAACTGTGTGAAGCCGTGAGCCCTGGTTATCAGTAAAATTGGAGCGTTTCAGAGCTAAATCTGTGTTCCGAACTGAGATTACTGCATACATCATCATCATTGTTATCATTATCATGTCTGATCATTTGGTAGTCGCTGTTTTCTGCCGTAGTCACGTTTGAAACGCCTGCGTTTGCCATCCGGTCTAATTGCACGTGGCTTAAAGAGAGTTTCGCCATCTTTAAATGCCACAGGAGCCCCGACTTCTTTAAACACTGCAGCCACGTTTGAACTGTAGAGGTTCTGTATCATCCTTATTATTGCTTTGATTTCTTTTTTTTTCATTCCATGCATTTAACTTTCATTTAATTTTTATTGATTGTTGTTTTCTAGTTAATTAAAGGTTTTATAATAATGTAGTGTGCCATCAGGATTTATTTGGGGTGTTACGTTACCATCTTTTGACACCTATATGTAAATAAATTCTGATTGATTTTTAATGAGTGGTTGTTGTTATTTCATACAGATTTTGGTCACAAACTGATTGTTTGAGCAGAGCCAGTGCTCGAATTGCACGCCTTCAATTGTTATTCTGTAAGTGATAGTAAGAATTACCGTTCTGCAGGATAATCCTAATCATCTGAGACTGATTTTCTGCTGTTAAATTATCATTTTTCAGTGGATTAAGGCCCCGGGGTGGTGCCCCATACGAGGATTATTATCGTTTTGATAATTCAATTTGATAAATAGTCAACTTTATTAATTATTAATAATTATTAATAAAATCATTAATAGCCTTCGATAACTGATCAGCTTAGCTACCCGAGTTGCACAATGAGGCTGAATGAGTCTGCAGCTGAGCTCTGGTTGCTAGGGGCAACGAGAACCTTGACTTGAGAACATTCCAGTTTGGATTTGAGAAAAGCCCAGATTTTGCCTTGTGACAAGTTCTCAAATAACTCTGATTTGTGAGAAAACCATAGCTCCTAGCAGAAAAACAAAGACATCCTGAGAGACACAGAATCTGGCAGATTCTGACAATCTTAATTGTATTCAGATATTTTCCTTAAAATGTGTTAGTAACATCCCAACATCTATGTCTACATTCTGACCAAAAATTATTTGTCCAGCTTTTACGGTTTGGCCGTGAACTTGAGTTACAAATAAAAATTAAGGTTGTTTTTTTTGCTTTCTCTCCCACTCTAAAAAATGAGAGCTCCACTCTAGATTTGACATAAAAGTGATTTCCAGTCCTCGCTTGAGTGCTCATATCTTGAAAAGTTTACATCTTAGGAAAAAACAGTTTCAGGTTTGGAGAGAGAGAAGAGAAGCTTTCCTCCGTTTTGAAGTTTGAATGATATTTTTACGTGCAAGTATGAGAAAGTTACGTGACTCAGAAAAAAGGTGATTTTTTTTTTGTGACTTTTTCCCATCTGCTTTGAATGGGTGTTTTTTGGCCGGTTCTTTGGGAATAACTTTGTGAAAAATGGGAATTTCAACACCAAAAGTCATAGCTCACTATTCATCGAGCCGCACGTTTTGATATATGATGCGTCTCGGTCGTTTGAAATCTGTAGGAGGAGTAGCGAACCGAAATATGTCCGAAAAATGAGTAATAAGCAAAAGCAAAATAATAAACCCGCAGGATAACATTAGTGCCTCTGGCAGCGCCAGAGGCACTAATGTTATCCTGCACGCCTCCTCCATTGCTATGGCATAGCTATGGAGGAGGCGTACCTCTTGGCGCAGCCGTGGCACTAATAATAACATCAAGCAATGTAGACTTATCCAATTTTTTTTAATTTAACCTAGTTGGAAAGTTAATTAGTTGGATTTAGAGCATCACAAATGTCCTTAAGTGAGTTTGAAGACGTTGTGTCCCAGTTTAAATCTCCCAATAAAACAAAGTCCTTGTCGGATAACTTAAGTAAGAGGTCAGAAAGCAGTTTTACAGCTTCATGTGATGACGATGGAGGGCAATAACATCCTAGTACTGTAAGATCAGCACCATGTGAAAGATGTAACTGAATTACAGACAGTTCAAACAGCTTTGGTTTACTGATTGATTCAACACAGGAACAGTTGAATGTTGTTTTATCACCACACCTCCTCCTTTGATAACGTGATCTGTCCTGTAGATATTATATCCATCAATGAGTTCCATATTATTCCTAATCGATGATTTCAGCCAAGTTTCGGACAAAACTATAATGTCACTGTCAGTCAACTTTGGCCAAAGACGTACTGCATCTATTTTGTTTATTAAACTGCAAACATTTAGATGAATGAAACGTAATCCATGGCTGTTTTTAAGATGATCCAGAGTTTCCAGCTGTGTCAGATCAGGGCCTGGGTTGGGGTGAATGTTACCTGATAGAAAAAGAAGGAGAATCATCCAGACCTTCTTCGCTGGGCCAATACAGACAGTTATCTGTACCAATCAACACATTTTCCACATTAGAAGGCGTGAGGAGCCTCCACCCCTTTCCCTTACGCTGACTCATGTTTATGTAACTAGGGCGTTCCAATCAATAAAAGGTGAGGACGAAGCAGAGACGAGCAGAGATGTTTGGAGGATTGTGACTGCACATTCTCTCAGCTCTCTCCGTGCAAGTATCTTTTAACCTGAACTGAGGTCTCTGTCACTTGTTAATGACTTAGCCAAGTTGTTGAGGGTGTCAATTTGGACGTGACAAGAGGCCACGGCGAGGTGCTGGTTCCAACCCCAGCAGGTTCCACCCCCAGGTGCAGGTTCCACCCCCAGGTGCAGGTTCCACCCCCAGGTGCTGGTTCCACCCCCAGGTGCAGGTTCCACCCCCAGGTGCAGGTTCCACCCCCAGGTGCTGGTTCCAGCAGAAAACCAGGAGGTTCAGTCAGCAGGAGACGACGGGATGGGCGGTTCTGGATCCAACATGTCCGGGGGAAACGCTCAGGGTAAGATACCTTACACCACCTTACCTCCTCCAGGTCCTCCAGGTCCTCCAGGTCCTCCAGGTCCTCTAGGTCCTCTAGGTCCTTCAGGCAGTTGACAAATTACAAAATTACAAACAAATTACTGTGAAAACAAACATAAATGTTAACAATCCTTGGGCCTGATTTACTAAAGGCTTGCGTGTGTAAAAACGTGTGCAAACTTGACAGCACCCGCAAACCAAAGTGCCAGCTGATCTACTAACAGCGTGCAAAGAGGACTGCGCCTCTCAAATGAGCAAAATAGCACACGCTGTTCATTTATGATGATGGGGGAGTGGGCGGAGCTACAACAGTGATGAGGGAGTGGGCGGAGCTACAACAGTGATGAGGGGGCGGAGCTACAACAGTGATGAGGGAGTGGGCGGAGCTACAACAGTGATGAGGGGGGAGTGGGCGGAGCTACAACAGTGATGGAGGAGTGGGCGGAGCTACAACAGTGATGAGGGAGTGGGCGGAGCTACAACAGTGATGGGGGAGTGGGCGGAGCTACAACAGTGATGAGGGAGTGGGCGGAGCTACAACAGTGATGGGGGAGTGGGCGGAGCTACAACAGTGATGAGGGGGCGGAGCTACAACAGTGATGATGGAGTGGGCGGAGCTACAACAGTGATGATGGGGGAGTGGGCGGAGCTACAACAGTGATGAGGGGGCGGAGCTACAACAGTGATGATGGGGGAGTGGGCGGAGCTACAACAGTGATGAGGGAGTGGGCGGAGCTACAACAGTGATGAGGGAGTGGGCGGAGCTACAACAGTGATGAGGGAGTGGGCGGAGCTACAACAGTGCTTTTCTGCAGCAGCTGACAGGCACAAAAACACACACATGTGGATTGTAAAGCATGAATGGCAAAACCGAAAATCTGCAGCACACAAGGGCGTATTGAACCGTGTTTTTTTTAGTTGGGGGACCCTGCAGTACCTCTGCGGCCCCCCTAGGGACTAGACTCCTGCTATACGGTATTATGAACAGTGTATTTCTGTCCTACAGGGCTCATGGGAGACGAGAGGAGGATTGTTCTGGTAGGGAAGACCGGCGTGGGGAAGAGCGCAGCAGGAAACACCATCCTGGGGTGGAAACCCTTCAAGTCGAAGTTTTCTTCGTCCTCCCTGACGACCGATTGTGACAAGGCCAGAGGGTGGGTGGACGGCCGGCCGGTGGCCGTCATCGATACTCCGGGGCTGTTCGACACAAACCTCACCCAGGAGGAAGTGCAGAGCTGGATGAAGATGTGCATTTCCCTGTCGTCTCCGGGTCCTCACGTCTTCCTGGTGGTCCTGCAGCCAGGCCGGTTCACCCAGGAGGAGAAAGAAACCGTCAAGATGATCCAGACCACGTTTGGTGAGGACGCAGCCAGATACACGATGGTGCTGTTCACACATGGAGACCTGCTGAAGGACCAAACCATCGAAGGCTTCATCTCCGAGAATCCCGACCTGAAGGCCTTCGTTCAGAGTTGCTCCAACAGATACCACGTCTTCAACAACGAGGTTAAAGACCTCACGCAAACCAGCGAACTGCTGGACAAAATCGACAGGATGACGACGGTCAACGGTGGAATGTTCTACACCAATGACATGTTCAAGAGGGCAGAGGCCGCCATCAAGGAGGAGAAGGAGCGACTCCTGAAGGAGATGGAGGAGGAGAGGCAGAGGGAGCTGGAGAAGCTCAAGGGGAAATACGAGAAGGAAATCTACCGCGAGGTGGAGACCGAGGTGAAACGGAAGCACGAGGAACAAGCCCGGACTCGCCCGGAGACGTCCAACAAATTATTAGCTGTGTCGACTATCTCTCTGGCCACGGGCTGCGCCGCCACCGGAGCTGCCCTGGGCTCCTTAGGAGGTCCGATTGGTATCGCAGTCGGGGGCACGATCGGCGCCGCCACCGGAGCTACCCTGGGCTCCTTAGGAGGTCAGATTGGTATCACCAGAGCTGCCGCCAGGGTCTCCAAAGACTTAATTCCGTCGTGAAGACAACACGACCATCACGATTCCTGGAAAGATTCCACTTAGGAATCTGTGACTACGTTTCCATGCAGTCAATAATCCTTTTCTAACCAGAATATTAGCAATTCTCTGCCTTTTGTTGTCTCTGCTTTTCTATTGTCTCTTTGCTTTTCTGGAGGTTAGTAGCAAAAAAAGAAAGTTCATTATATAAGATAGGCTTTTATAATCAGTCTGCTTCTGCCTTTTCAGTCATTGTTCAACACATGATTATTGGTTTTGTGGGAAATGTCAATGCTGTGCACAATGATTTTTGGTGTTGTGTTGTTTTTGTGTTGTCATGATTGAATAAACTTCATTCATTCATTCATTATAAAAATATATTGGAGAGAAAAAGCCTGTTATTTTGCCTCATTCAAATCCTCATCTTGAAGTTTGCATCATAACTTCTCCTCAGCTGCCGGTTCACCTGCCGAACTTCCACCCACTTTTCTCCAGATTGTCACTACGTTTCTCCATTTTCGTTATCTCTTCTCTTATCTTCTTCTCTTTTCTTTCTTACTGCTATTTTTATTTTTCTTCTTTGTGGCAGGGGTTGGCTTTGTTCAGGGGAGTAAAATTCAGCATTCGCTTTAAAGATATGTGGCGCCATCTAGCGTTGTGTTGGGTATAACGTCTAGACCCCGAATAGAAGACGACCCCCACTGTTTTTCAATCTTATTTCAATGCAAAAAAAACACCGTCTTATATTCGAGACAATACGGTAAATTAACCTCCACACCTGTAGGGGGCGCTGCT